>NW_028227262.1:40595000-40977500 GCF_978045245.1 Mus caroli
GTTATTCTTGTGAAGGAGTGAGGCTGTTGGAGGTTTTGAAACCTAACTTCACAAGCCCTGCAACACCGCCAAGAGGATAGCAAAACCTTTACAATAGGCTTCCTCTCTTGACCTGACTAGAAATGGAAATCACTGGTTGTGCTTCATTACTGTCGGTGGTTAATAAGATTTAGCAGGTAAACTTAACAGCCATCCTCCTGAATTCATGTTTAGAGCCAAACAAGTAATAAGATCAGGAGTCAAACAGATAGAAGACAGCTTTATTGCCGGCAAGACTAGCCAAAAAGCAATACATGAGGTTTGCTCAAATGTGAGGCAGCAGTAGCTTAACACTGTAGGCTCCTCACCTACAAGAGCAGAGGCATCCATCCAGTCAGGACTAGCAGTATTTTTCTCCAGTGCCAGATACCTTGTTGATTTGCTCTGAATGACCCTTTGCCAGGGTCGTCCTGGCTTTAGGATGGCTGTTCTAACTCCAGCCATCAGGTCTGACTTCTGGTTTCCAAGAAGAAATACAAGGATTCATCCTGTTTGCTTGTATCCTGTTAGTTACAACATATCTACTTACCCACACTTAGCTACAAAGACAAGTATTCTGGGAGAGAGTGTATTGATGGACATTCCATCTGGGCCAAATTGCTGAGTTGAATCTAGGGAACCTGGCAGAGGCAGGGCTGGGCATCCCCTTGTCTTACAGGGATGAGCAAGATGCAGACTATGAGGTAGCTTTCCCTTGAGAGTAGTTTGCTTGTAGGAGATGAACCCAGATGGTATTTTATCACTTAATGCTTGGCTCCCTCTGATTTCTGTTCGCAAAGGGGCTGGCAGGTAGGATCTCCTTTCCTAACTGGTGCCTGGATTTTCTAAGGGGCCATATATAGTGAACTGTCATAGGGCAGGAAAGTGGTGCATGACTGGGCCCCACAGTAACAAGGCTTTCTTGGTGGGCTACAGTCTATCTTTTCTTTGTCTTTACTCCTTATTTGGTTAAGGAATCTTCCTGAATAGTCATAAGAGAGTTCTTCTCCTGGCAAAATATCTTTGGCTGCGAAAAGGGCCAGCTTAGGTACCATTGAGTCAATTCGGACAGGAATCATCAACAGATTTGGTTCACAAGAATGGTTTAGGAATCTCCCAATATTTCCTATGTAGGTAGGGTCGACAAATGTTTCCATGATCTGTCCATTGTAAATGTGTTCCCTGATGGCAATGATGTAATTCGGGTCATGCGATGTTTGTAGGTGAATTCTTCTTTGCACTTCAGAGAATCCTAACACCTCCCCAGCATACTCACAGACGAATCTTCCCTTGGGTATAGATTCCAAGGTCCGAAGTCCCCAGCCTTTTTTTTCTGTCTGGAACACCTGGAGAAGGAAGTGTAGGCCATTCTGGACCACCCTATTTCTGCAGTGCATGCCACACTGGCACAGAGCATTGCATTCAAAAACTGGCTTGGCGTACTCTCCTTCCGATCCCACATCCCTAAGGCATAAATTGTCATCGTAGTTATTCTCATGGCGAAGACAGGAGCAAGTGCTAGGGACACATGGAGTTTCAATGCAAGCACATCCAGGGAAGGTTATTTGTGTGGGGTCGATGTCTGCTCCAGGCCCAGCGACATGATCAGGAGTATACTGCAAAAATGAGTAACACTGGTTAGAGTGGTGTTCATATATTTCATATGGAAGTAATGTATGTACAGCTATTAATGGGGATACTTTCACATTCCAGCACATATGAACTATGACAAGACAAGCCTGCAAGAATACAACATTGAAGCTTTACCCTAGAAGATCCTTTCTTACTTACAGAAATTAAGTTTTAAAGATTTGTTTTGATTTTTACTCATGTGAATGTGTGTGTCTGTGTATGTTACATGTGTGTAGATACCCACAGAGGTCGGAAGAGGACATTTGATCCTCTGGAGCTGAAGTCACAGGTTATGAGCTGCTCGACAAGAGTGCTGCAAACCAAACTCAGGTCCTTTGCAGACACAGCAAGGTCTCTGAAGCCCAGGGGCCTCTCTCCAGCCCCACAAATTCCCTTCCAAAATTCAAAGTTTTGTGGTCTTACAGGAATAAAAATAATAGGATTTTTTTTCTATAATAAGGAATTGAAATCTTTAAAGCTTGCTTTGTTTCCCTCATAGTTCTTAGTATCAGGAACTGAAATTTCATTTTTTTTTCTTCTTTGAGAACTGCGTATGTGTTTATGATAGAACAGGATCATAGAGCCCCTACCTCACCCAACGCCCCCACCTCCCATCTTCACGCCCTTTTTTTTCTTTTTAAAAAGCTTACTAAGTCTGTTTAGTGCTGCCCACATGTGCACTATGTGGGGCTGTCCCTTGGACTGCGGACAACTTGTCCGTGGCCACACCCCAAGAATGTTTTTCTTTCTTTCAGCAGCTGTCATCTGCCAAGACTGCCGAAGTTAGGGGGGTCGCCTCACAAGTCACCTCCCCATCCATGCTGGTTAGTTGGCTTGACCTTGTGTAAGTCTTCACAGGTAACCACAGCTGCTGTGAGTTCCTGAGTGCAGCAGCCACGTGACGTCCACAGGATGGCATTGCACCGAGCTCCTCCACACCCTCCAGCTCTGCTGCCTTCCCCGCCTCCTCTCTGTGCTGTTCCCTGAGCCTTGGCACGGGTGGGAGGATTGATGAAATGTTCCGTGTAGGCCTAAGCGCTCACAAGCGTTTATTCTCAAGCACTTTGACCAAAACCTACCGAATGCGATGCCTGTATGAAATTCAATATTTTATCCTTAGCTTATTACTCTTTTTAGCTTTATTTGATAATGTATGTACATACATAGGGTCATTATGAGTAATTCTGGGTTAGGAAGTCATAAATGTTAAATCAATCACAGAAATAATTATAAGATGCAATGTATTAAATAGGTATCAATGTATAAATTACAGATGTATCAGATACATGTAAAGAAATTCTCTTCTTATTAAATGACAAAGGGAAAATTTGGAAACATTTCTTGGTGTTTTAAATGTACCTGAATTTTCAAAACATTTATTTTTATAAAATATGAAGATTAAAGTCTCAAATCTGAAATCTCTTGGAAAGCCTGTTGCTGTAACGATTTCCTTACAGCTGTTAAGAAGCATAATTTTAAACCCCGAAGCTTAAAGTGTCTCTTAGGGCTGGGGAGATGGCTCAGTTGGTAGACTCTTGCCACACAAGCACGGGGACCTGGCTCTGATTCCCTGGCAGACATGTAAAAAGGAGTCTGGTATGGCTGCATGCATCTGTCATCCTAGCACTAGAGATGTGGAGGAAGCAGGAGCCCCGGGACTCACCAGCTAGCCAGAATAGCCTATCAGTGAGTTTCAGTAAAAAACCCTAGCTCAGAAAGAGAAGGTGGAGAGCAAATGAGGAAGGTAGGTGGTAGTGGGGTAAGACAGTGTTCAGCTGCCATGAAACTTCTGTTAATCCATCTCAGCCACTAACATTTTTGGATTACAGAAGTGAGCCATTTCAATTTTTTAAGCTGATAATCTCGGGCATTTTGTTACAATAGCAGAAAGCTGACTAACCCAGGTGCAATCAACCTGTCCAGTGAGCTTAGAAATAGAAAGTGGGCAGCAGAAAGAGCCCAGATGCTTGCCTTTACCTGGAAGCAGTTAGTTCAAAGAGGGCATATGATTAGATGCAAGTCTTTAGCTTTAGGGAACAAACTTACCACCAGAAGCAACACTGACTTTTCTAGTACAAACACAAGAAAGAAATTTCACCAGTGTCCTTCCAAACCATTCTTCTGTAGGAGGCAGTTCATGGGACTGTTTATTCTGACCCTTAGTAAAGTGGCATGCCAATGTGTTGGATAAGAGTGGTTCTGCAAGGCACCAACTGCTTGGCTTTTCATTTGGAGGTTAAGGATGTTACAGGATCCTGAGGAATCTTGGATTTGCCCATCTCGGTCCTTTGTTAACAGGATGTCTCCTGGCCCATCTTTAGAAAAACACTGAACAGCATGTAGTGACACTTCCTGTGGAGGCTCGGTGGAGCTGTGCGGTTACGTTCGGAAGCCTGTACTTTAAAAAGCACAGAACTGGGGGAGGATTGGCATTCCTGGTGAAAGATTAAGAAGGTGACGAGTGGGAGTCTGGGGTAGGGGGCAGGCCAGCCTTCTGCTTAGACAGTGATTTGGGGGTGGGGAGTTAAAGAGCTTCCTCTTGCATTGTGTCTTACCACTTTAGCTGTGCAGGGATGTCCTACAGGGATGAAAGAGATGCTCCTGTCCATCAAATGTACCCGGGTGCTGTCTTACTCAGAAGCCACTTTTGGCTTTTTGACGATTCAGCGTTGAAATGTAAATGGTTATTGGGGCGTTTTAAGAAGTAGCTGTGAAATAAAGATTTTATGATCTCCTTGTGAAACCTTTCATGAAGAGTATTTTTAAACTGATTTGTTCCTCAAGGAGCACACCCTTTTAAAGCACAGTATTAAGTCACTGAACTATAAAATGATTTTCTTTTCCCCAACATAGATGATTCCTTTTAAAATCAAGTCTTATTTACTGGCGTTTTCTAACCAGAAGAGGATCTTTCTTTTTTTTGTTCCTAAGAATTAGTTGTTTATTTCTACTTAGAAAGTTAAAGAAAGTATTTTCAAGACTATTTTGTTATATTTTACTCATTGTTCCTGTCCTAAAGATTGCACCTAGGGCCTCACACATACTAGATAAGCGCTCTACTGCTGAGCTACATCCCCAGTTCACATTTTACTATGAAACATTCTTTTCTATGCTTTTATATATTTTCCTTCCATGTGCAAGGAATGTGGTTGGTGAGAGAGAGGGGGGGGGGGAGGGGAGGGGGAGAGGGGGAGGGGAAGGGAGAGAGGAGAGAGAGATAAAATTCTCTGACAACTTGAAATCCTTTATACTTGGGTTACAAATGGCAACAAATTCCAAATGAGCTTCAGGTATCTTTCAAAAGACAATACAGACTGCTAGATCATTTTTCAGTTTGGCAGCAAGTGTCTCTACTTACTGAGCAATTTTACCAGTCCAGAATAAAGAAATATATAAGTTTAAGTAGATATAATCATTGACATTAATACCAGTGATGATTATACATTATTAACCTTTAATCTTCATATTTTTTTAATTTTCTTCTCCAGGAAAGGCTATTAAAAATACTAAAAAAAACCCAAAAAACCAAAAACCAAAAAACAAAACAAACAAAATAAAAAAACCCAAAAAACATTTTACTGATTTAAAAAATAATTATAAATGAAGAATGATCTTTTGAGGGAGAGAGGTAATTCTGTGATAGAGTTTGCCTGGCCTGCAAAAGGCTCAAGGTTGAAGCTTTCCTATCATCAAAACTAAAACCCAAACCTCCAAACCTTTTAAAAACCATGCCTAATTTAAGATATTATTATGTGATTATCCATCTTTTCAGAGATTTAACTTTATAATGGAAAAGTACTTCATCTTTTCAGAGATAATTTGAGGTCATTGATCAGGCATTTTATTCATGTTAAATTGTGATGCTGGGCAGTCAGTTACAAATTGGGAGGAGCCACTTGGTCTTAACTGAAATGGTTTGAAGCACTTTCCAAAGTCTATCTGGACCCCACTTCCTGATACAATTTATCCACAAGGATTCTTACACCTGAAGGCTGCTTGTGCCTACAGGACATCAAGGACAGAGCAGGGCTTTGGTCATAGCATCCCTTCTTTCACTCCAGCTCCTCCCAGAAGTCTCTCCTCTCTTGACTTAGAGGTTGGATAAAGGTTCCAGATAGTTCCAGAAGCTGACCAGACTAAATAGAATATCATTAACTCTTTTCAAGGGTTTGTTTTTGGATTAGGGATGAAGCTCAGTTGGTAGAGTGTTAGTTTAGCATAAAGCAGGCCATGGGTTCTATCCCCAGTACTACATAAACCCCAGGGGAGGCACACAGGGTTGTTGTCCCCAGAATTCCACATATGGAAGCAAGGGGAATAGAAGTTCAAGGTCGTCCTTGGCCTCAGACAGTTTCTGATTAACCTAGGCTATAAGCGACCCCACCTCAAAACCAACAACCCGGAGAACAACTAAAGAGAACCAGGAAGTATTTGGTTTGAGAACAGACACAGCACCTAAGCCAGGACAAAAGAATCCAAATCTGGGATTACTGATACAAAGAAGGTAGAAGGATCCCTCCATGGAACGCTCAGTATCATGTTTACGGTATAGACAAGACCTCCTACCTAGCCAAGCACTGGAAAGAGAAGTACAAGCTTTGACAGTTTAAGTGTTACAGCTCTGAGGGGGAACTGTTTCTCCTATACAAGTGTATTGGTATCTTGGCAGTAGAGAGCCCAAAGTCACACCATACAACAAACCTCACAGAGGAGATTTATTGGGAAAGACATAAGAGAGTGGCTACCTCTGCTTGGTGAGAAGCAGCAGAGAACTGAGCAGAAGGCAGGCTAGTTACAGTGCTTCTCACAGGGTAGAGTTCTCCAGGGTGGGGACTGGTAGGATTTCAAGGCAAGCACAAGGATTTGGATTCTTGGGAATTGGTGGGTGTTCAGGCTTGGGAATTAGTGGGTTTTCAAGCTCGGGGACTGGTGTTATTTTGAGTTCAGAGACTGTTGAGTTTTTGAGCTCAGGGATTGGTGGGTTTTGAAACCCTGAAGTGGACTTTTTATTCTACAAACAGGGAGTGTAGTGATGAGACTACTAGATATCATTAGAGTCTTGGTCTAGACAGGCCTATGGTAGCCACTTCTGGACATTTCCATTATGTGAGGCAATTTTTCCTCCTCCTTTGCTTGAGTCAGTTTGAGGGATGTTTTATGCTGTCAAGGGAGTCCTGGCTAGTAAAGGTAGGGTGGAAGCTGGAAATGATGATAGGAATCAGCTAGAAAATGTAGTCAGAGATGTCAACGAACAAGGAACTACCAGGTTTCCAACTGAGATTAAGATACTAGAACAAACTATGCAGCAATTCAGGCTGAAAAACTTCCAACTGTGGCCAGGAACGCAGGGCCAAGCTATGGGGGCTTCTCAGTGCAGAACGTGGATTGTTCTGGTAACACATCAAAAAGCCAGGTTCACGTTACCACTGTGACTCTTGCAAAGGATTTGGTAAGTTTTGAATGGACAATTACCGTAGGGAAAATGCTCACATTGGGGGTGTTTTTCACAAACTCCTAGAGAGATAATGCTATTCAGGGTGTGGTACTTGCTTTAAAAATATTACCTTCCATTTACTACCTATCCAATCAATCTATCTCACTGACAAAGGAAAATAGAAGAGAGAGTCTAAATAATTACAATTGGGGCTGGCAGCATATAAATTTAAGAGAAATTAAACAGGCATTGTGGCAGGGAGTGAAAAGATAGATCCTGGAGCTAAACTTTCTCGCTGCAGACATACAAACAAAAACCCTGTCTGTGAATTCCTTCCCTACCCTTGGCCACTTAGTCACTTTGAATGGAGAGAATGAGAGCTGACCTTGCCCAGCCTTCCTTCATTTACCAACAAACACTGCCTCACTAATGGTCATGTGCATATAGTGGGATTTGGGATCAGCAGAAAAACTTGAAGGACAAGAAAGGGACTTAACCAGTCTGGCACTGTCATGTGCAAGAGTTAGAAACAAATGCAACACCATCAGTGGGAAATATGCCTGATAAACCACAGCCTAGGCAGAGATTTCAATCTTTTTTGTTTTTCCCCAAAAAACTTAAGAGAGAAAGACTTTATAATCAGTGATTGTCAAGGAAGATGAAGTAGAAACAGCATGTAGCATGTTGAAAGATAAACACTCTAACCTGACTTCTCTTGGTCATGATGATTTCATCCTTCTCTGAACTCGGCAAGCATGAACCGGCCTTAATGTTGAATCGTGTTAAACGGGTGGGCATCATCTTTCAGACCAATGTGTCTGAAGGAAAAGCATGGGGGTATGTCATGAAGTGCCCTTCTAATCTGCAGTTATAGACACACAGCAGACATCCAGTTTGTCCTGATTGCTTCACTGCAGCTCCTGATAACCTTCAACTGCAAGTTGGGACTGTTCTGATTAACAATATGTATCAAAGCCCCAGAAACTCCAGTACAAGTTTGTATAGTACTAGGACTTTACACATGAGCATGACTCTTAAGGAAGTTTCTTGAATCTTAGGGATACTCAAGGAAGTACTTCCTTCCTTTTTTGGGTGTGTTCAAAACCCAGCTACAGGAATCCTTGGATTTGCCCTCTCCTGTCCTAAGTTTTGCTTCTAGCAGCTATTAGGAGACTGGGAGCTAGCTAATTCTGGTCAAGGCCCAATGAGATCTTAAAAATAATGTTTGCAGTTGATCTGAGGGACCTGACAAATGATTAGGCCTGACTTGGCTCAAGAAAACCAATTAGTTTATTTTCTCCTTGGCTTTCAACCCCGAGGATGTGAGGATATGCTGGCTTCTAATCTGAACATTTCAGTGTGCCCGTTTCCCTTTATATGGCACCCTAGAGCAAAACAGACATAAAATTATTTTTTGTCTTGAGTTTTTCATGCCTTAATAGTTGTGTAAGCCTGTGAGCCAGGGTTTGCAGCAAGTATTCTAGTTTGACTTTTTGTAAGATTCCTTTTATGTATGTGGAATTCAGTGGGGAAAAAAAATACACACACACACACACACACACACACACACACACACACACATCCTACATCACTGGTACCACTAGACAGCCTGGGCAACTTTGAGGCTTGTCTTTAAGCATGTGGATTATCTTTTCTGAGAAGCAGTTTTTTTTTTTTTTTTTTCTATCAGAGATAGCTAGCCTCCCAAAATGCCAATATTTTATAAACTTCTCCCTGTTGTTAAACTCTTGTAAATTTGTCCATTTTGCCACACCTTGGTAGAGATTCTTGGAACTCTCCATAGAAGCCTTCCCCTGCTATAGCACCCATTAGGAACTAGCCAATCATGTCAGATTGTGAGGTTGAACTGTCACCAATGGAGGGAGACTTAGCTAATTGTACTCCCACCTTGGAGTGATTGCTCGGCTAGTGTGGGCCACTGTGCACACTTTTGCAAAAGAAAAACTGCCTGTCTAAGTGACCTCTACTTTGTTTAGTATCTCATTTTACAACCCCAGGAATATCCTTTTCCAATAGTTTTGTTCTCAAGACTTTCATGTATGCCCTCAATGGTTAGGGTAAGAATCAATCACGTGGCTCTTCTTCTCCCCTCCCCCCTCCTTTTAAAAATAGACAAGGACTTAATTTGGAAACTATGATTAGTACATCAAATCCCCTGAGTTTATGGACACTAATGACTGTAAGGAGTTTAAAGAAGATACTTATAGAGAATCTTTTAACTTCTTGATGCTGCAGGAGAGCAAACCCAGGAACTTGAGCATAAAGCACTTTGTCATTGAATTACTTTCTTAGGAACTAGCTTTGGAGACAGGGTCTTGCTATGAAGACTAGCTTGGCCCCTACATTCACGATCCCCCTGTTTCCACATCTAGTGTTGAGATTATAGGCAAGTGTCTAGCTAATTAAGTTATTCTTAGTTATTTTTTTGTACATAAAATGAAGTAGGCTAATTTAAGACCAACTGTTTTTATAGATAGGTCTTAGAGAAGATGGCAAAGAATCACACACACACACACACACACACAAACACATACAACACACTTTTATTCTGTAGCACAAAGAGCTAAAATTGAGTGTAGGATCATCACACTGTTAGTGCTTTGAGGGCAGGGGGCATGTTTTCTTATTCTCTGTATCCCAACTCATCACTTGGTATACTTTTAGTTCTTAATGAATATTTATTGGAGTTACTTAAGAATGGAGCAATATTTTTCTTTCATGTTAGATACTTCTAACTTAAAACAAAATCAACTGGATGCTGTCTTCTTCAACCAAATGATGTCCTCTTCTAGGCCTTGTCTAATACAGTGCCTGGTATATTATAGTCACTTGACTGATGAATAAAGAAAAAAATAGGTGGTCTTCGCAGACATCCTGGAACGTTTGATCTTGACCAAGTCTTAAGGGCTCATTGGTACATGGAGTATTATCTACTTGTGTTATTAATAAACTGTCAATGCAAAAGCAGGTGTGTGTTGCTGGCTATGAATCATATATGAGAGGGTGCTATTTCTCACATTGAAATCCAGCTTCACCTTTTGAAATCTGCTATAGAATGTATTATCCCATTTTCTGCTCATAAAATCCTAGAAGGAAGAAAGAGCAGCCCTAATTTGTTCTTATTCTGGATGGGGGAAAGCTATACAATTTTAAAGTTATTTTCACTTTGAAATACTCTTAAGTCCAACATCCAAGGGGGCGCTCCTCTGCCAGCATCTTTGGTCTTTCCCTATTCCATAAGCAACTTAGGCCATGGTCTGAGGGGTTGAGGGGTGGAGTAGGGCTTTGAGGTAGCAGCCATTTATTGAGTTCCTACAGAGCACTAGGATCAGTAATTCCCAAAGCAGCTGAGAAGTGAGGGACTATGACTTAAACTCTAAGGCTTCTGAGGATTTGAAGAAGTTAATTTATATGTGTCCAAGATCTCTCAGCATGGCAGAGACCTCGGCTAAGTTTGACTCCAGGGGCTGAGATTCATAACCAAGCCTTTCTTACATGTCAGATAGCCGAGACCAGACATGGAGATGGTTTGCTCTGATCCCTCAGTAAGTTCTGAGTACAAGCCAGAGAGGGGGGAAAAGCTTTCTGAAAAGTCATGCCTCTGCCACACATACGTTAGGGAACTGCTATTTTATAGACAGTATAAGGTAAGAATCCTTGTTAAGGTCTTATTACAGGTTCAAAGAAAAATATTAAATTCTGTCCATTTAAGAACTTTCCTTTCAGGCCAACAGCTTATCCCCTCGAGAGAGAAAGAACATGAAATTGGGTAGATTGCGAGGTGGGCAAGGATCTGTGAGGATTTGGGGGAGGGAAAAAGGATGACAAACATATTGTATGGGATTCTCAAAGACTAAATAATAGTAAAACGTCAAGAAGACTGCAGTTCCAGTAAATAACCTTGATGAAACTCATTGGCTCTCTGTCTCTCTGTCTCTGTCTCTGTCTCTCTCTCTCTCTCTCACACACACACACACACACACTCTCACCACAGCGAGATGAAAGATAAAAGGGGCACTAGCCAGGAAGATGAAGGATTACTGGGAGAGGGTGAGGGACCAGAGAGGGTGGTGGTGCATATCATCAAAACACATTCTGTGCATATGTGGAAAAATGTCATCACAAAACTCATTATTATGTATAATCAACATTTGCTAATGAACATTTTTAAAACGCCATAGTTAAACTAGATACCCCGTGTGCTAATAAAAAAAATAAAAATATCGGGGTGGGGTGGGGTGGGGGGAAGAAGCCTGTTGTTACAGCCAATTTGACAATTACTACCACGTGGGGGAGCTATGTGTCTCTCTTTCTTGGCTTCTAGAAAAGAGCTCTAGCGCCCCCTGGGGCAGTGAGTAGCTCTGGAGTTCTGCTCTGCAACAAGAAGTGTGCAACAATCCCCTTCCTACTTCCCACCCCATCACCCCCTCCCAGGGAACAGCTCTTTAGACCGGGCCCTACATTGGCGTTGGCCTCAACTACTCAAGATACAAGCAGCTCTCTGGTTCCTTCCATGGAGGCTGTCCGCAGGCCTCTATCTCCGCCCCAACATGGAAGGGTGCAGGCTCCGCTTGGTGGGAATTAAGAGGAGTCTTGTAGTCAGCCCCTGTGGGGCTACAGGACATCCCTCCAACCCAGTCTAGAACAGCGCTGGCCCCGCCTGGGGAGAGAAGGGAAATAGACAGGCCCTTTAGCACCGCCCCTAAGATCTGTGAGCTGCTTTCTAGCTCCGCCCCCATAGAAAGGGCACTGGCCCCGCCCCCGGAGGAAGAGGGACAGCCCTCTAGCGCCGCCCTCTGGCTCCACCCCCAACGAAAAGGGCACCACCCCCAGCCCTTTCAGCCACTTAGCCCCGCCTCTACCTGGAAATGTTTAGGCCTGGGCTCCGCCCCCAAAGACCACAAGCTCACAGGCAAGTTCTCCAGGCCGCACGCTACATCTTGTTGTTCTATCGGGGCTGCAGATTCCTCCTCAGATGCTGCTATCTCGAAAGAAAGCTTCTCCACACCTTCCGCAGACATTTATGGTCTCGCTTCGACTACTCGCCTGACCATTTTGGGCCTCCGGGAGGATGCTGGGAGTTGTGGATTCTGCGGCCCTACTTCCTCATGGGAGTTGTAGTTTTCCGTCCCCACTGGCTGCAGGTGAGGGAGATACCTCCCTCAATGTCGTTGGGGTGCTTTTCCTCTGGATCACACTGTTTTTTTTTTTTTTTTTTTTTACTATGATCATGGGTTGGAGTTTACTATTCGCTTCTAGTTTCTTTTTTTTTTTTTTTTTTTTTTTTTTAATATTTTTATTACATAATTTCCTCAATTACATTTCCAATACTATCCCAAAAGTCCCCCATAGCGCCCCCCACTTCCCTACCCACCCCATAGCTGATAATTACAGAACCACAAAAGGTACAAAATTTGGAGAACTTGAAATGTTTTCGTTTTTCTGGGGAACCTTGTGAAGCCTGGTTGTTTGTTCAGCCTTTGAGGGTTTGGTGTTTGGAAATGTATCGCCTAAGCTGAGGGAGAAAATACAGTCCAGAGCATATACAGATCTAGAATCCGCGGAGAAGTTGGGTGACTGGCAGCAGAATTTGTTTTTGATAAGGTCCTCTCCTTGTAAGCTCACCTTGTCCCATGTATGCACACATACATTTGTAATTTTTTTCTCTAAAACACAAAGATGAAAAACCTAAGATCCTGCATTTTGTAAAGCTGCCCCTTTTGTATGGATCTGTAACAATTCCAGAAACTAGAGTAATTTTGTTACTTAGTTCTAGTTTTAAGCAGCTAGGATACAAAACAACAAAAACCTGTCTTGAGTAGAGTCACTCACTGATCACGCCAGAGTTTCTGCATCTGGTGGAAAATGTTAACATTTTCCCATTTTCCCATCTACCCATTTTGCTTGTCTTGCTTCTTTTTCTTATTCTTCTTCCATCCCTTCCATCCCCTCAATCTCCTCCTCCATCTCCTCCTCCCCCTCCCCCTCCTCCTCCTCCTCTTCTTCTAATTTTCTATCTCTACTGCTTTCTGTGATAATAGGGTCCCATAGGGCATCCACTCTTGTTGGCCGAAAGTTTGGAAGCTAAAGGGGGACACTGAAATAGATTGTCCTTATAAGAGATTCATTAGAAGATACATTGATGACACAGGCAAACAGACAGACAGGCAGAGCAGGCGTTTCTTCTTAGAGGTTTCAGAGGAAGAAGGGAGTAGTTGATGAGTAGCTTGCAGGTAGGTTATTTCTGAGTTATCTATGAAAGTCACCAAATTACTCTAGTTTCTGGAATTGTTACAGATCCATACAAAAGGGGCAGCTTTACAAAATGCAGGATCTTAGGTTTTTCATCTTTGTGTTTTAGAGAAAAAAATTACAAATGTATGTGTGCATAAATAAATATATATTATATACTTAGGTGTGTGTGTGTGTGTGTGTGTGTGTGACTGTGTGTATTTAGCTAGATTTGTTTTGAGACAGGTTATTAGTATGTAACCAGTGTGGTCTTGAACTCTCCATTCTCTTGAATATTAGGACTACTTGCATGAACCACTGCATCTAAATATCTTAATTGGCTTTATTTTCAATTCTAGAAAAAGGGCAACATTTCATCCTGTAAGGTAGAATAAGCATTCTGATTTTCTGAGCATAGCATTGGTTGTATAGGAAGAGAAGAGATGGAAAAGCAGAAGCAATAAGCAAAAGAAGGATGGTCCTTTCAAAGCTACTCTATCCCTGTAAGGCATGGGCAGGAATACAGAACAGTAGGAAAATAAATGATTGCTTAGCACCAGAGTAATGTTTGTGTGCTAAGATGAAGGCAGAGGAATTTTATTATCCTGGGATATTTGTCTGTTATCTCTTCAGTTCTTTATTTCTGCAAAAGGTTACATAAACAGGTTAGTTTCAGCTTGGTGACAAGTGACTCTATCTTGATTTATAGTCTGTCGTGGGGTTTTGTTGCAGCAATAGAAACATTAACTAGACAACCAGGATCCAGAAGTTATCATTATTTTGAGATAGGATCTTGATATTTTGCCAAGGCTGGGACTCGATGTGTAGGTTTAACGGATCCTCCTCCTTCAGCCTTTGGCATAGCCAGGACAGATGCATGACCTTCCCCTGCCAATGTGGTTTCAGACATAAAGGGGGGATTGGCTAGGGACTAGGATGGCAGTCTCCAGCCCTTAGCTTCTTCTCTACTTCAGTTATGAATATAGGATGCTTTCACTTTCTGACTTATAGGATCCTTAAGCTTAAAATGACTAGAACTAATTTACTCCTCTGCAGACTTTGTTTGATTGATAATCTAACAGAGCATCCAAGCAGCAAGAGAAGAGTGTCCTTACCTCCCACCCATCCCCCAGGCCGGCATAATAAGGAGATAGTTGTGCTCAAGTCTTGGTTCTATCTTCATAGTAGTTTTCATTTTTATTACCTCTTACTTAGTTCTAGTTTTAAGCAGCAATAGAAATAATTAGAAACCTGTCTTCAAACTGTAGCAATGACAGTACGAACAATTGGGGATATAGAGAATAGCATAGTTTAAAAAGATGACTTTAATAGGCCAGGGAAGAAATGAGACCCTAGAATTTTATAATTAGAGTTTACATTGTAGCCATAACATGGTCATTGGAACACCCATCATGGGTTTTAGTTTTTTTTTTTTTTTTTTTTTTTTTTTTTTTTTTTTTTTTTTTTTTTAGAGTCATCTAAGTGATTAGGCTCAAAGTGCAATCTCTGGCCACACTTGACATCAGGATCAAAGCAATTTATAGGACAAGTGCCATAGCCACTAACAGAGATGTCACATGTGCCCTTTCCTATGGGAGCAGGGCTTGAAGTTCCAAGTTAGGGAATTAAAAAGTATACACTTTTTTTTTTTTAAATCTTACTTGAGAATACGGTGATTTACATAGCGGATGGTATTATATAACTTAAGAAATGTCCTTCCAGAAGGCTGTGCCCTTGTGCTTTGAAAATATAATGGGGTTAATTAGTTCGCCACAAAGGTAGACTTGATCTCATTGCTGAATATCCCCATCTGAAGCCTCACAGCGACCACCGTCCACTAAGCTACAGAGGCGTCTGGAGTGTGGCATTTAACCGATTGTATTGTAATTTGCTGTGAGCTACATCGGAAGGCTGAATAGTATAAATCTACTGCATATATGGGCATGTCTCTCTTGGGAGTTGTAAAAACGATGAGAAAAGCCACCAATTTAGGAATGGCCATCAGAATGGCCTCTTGCCCTATTCCCTATTGTTTTTAAAGAAGTGAAGGAAGAACACTGTGCTGTGTTGGAGTCACTCAGCCAGACTATGTGGCTCTTCCCACCCTGGGTCTCAGAATGGAGAAGGTGGTTATTTTTGTGCGAAATTGAACTTTCTTTGCAGCAGCAGAAACAGTTTGGTGTCACTCCAGTCTTCACTTGTTCACTCAGCTGTATGCTGTACCTGTGTCCCGTGGATGATCTGTCACCTCTCATGGTTCTAAACCCTCTCCTCTTCTTCTTCTAGATTAATTTTAACCTTAATCTCCTCAATTGGAAAGACTTGTTTGCCTACTGAACCACACATTTCAGTTTACAAGTATTTTTTACTTTTTAGTCAACTATTTTTCAAACACATTTTCTTTAGTGAGGTTTCAGCTCTGAAAGGCTCTATTTCATGATTTGGAGTTCACCCACAAGCTCAACTTAAAAGTACAATTTGCTTTTATACAGAGCCTAGAAATTCCACGGTTGATGACACAGGAAGCTATTCCAACTGGAGATGAAATATGTGAACTTAAAAAGAAAATCTCTTGGCAAATTAGAGACGTGCTCCCCGCAAAGAACCAACGTTTCTGCTTTTAGTTTTTGAGTTAGACAAGAAGTTCAGATTGGGCTTTCTGGAACCCCAAGTTAGTAGGCCTTTGTGACTTGGGCTCTTGCCTTCATATAATCTGGCGGTACCTGTTGAGGTGAGACAGCCAGTTTTACCACTTCTCTGGCATTCAGTCCAGCCATCTGCTCCAGTATTGGCAGTCAAACATTAAACAGCAAAAAGCCAAGCAAGTGCAGACTAAGCCAACTTTGGTGGCAACAGCTGGAAGAGAAAAAAAGGAAATATCATGTTTGACATTGTTCTTTGGAGTGGAGCCTGAGGCAAATCACATTCTGTATATTACATCATCCTATAAAATACAGGTGCATCCATGTTTGTGGGACTTCTCACTCATCTTGTTTCTACTAGGATGCTGCCTCTTCCTGCGACACACAGTGCTATCTGTATGTTCTTGGATGGGGCTGCCAATCAATGTTGAAGGGAATTCCATTAAGCAAAATTGCCTCGTGTTTGACCAGAGCCTTGAAGGCAGTTGTCTGTTTCGGCCTATGCTTTTAAAAATTGAAATTCGTATTGTTCCTGTGCAGTGCTGGGGACTGAACCTTGTGCACGTTTGGCAAGTGCATCACCACTGAGCTATACAACCCTGGCCCCACCTGTGTGTTTTAATGCCAAAGATGCCTGTGGCCATTATTTATACATTCCTGGGAAAATGGTCATCTTTGAGAAAAGCCAATACTTGTTTTTATTTTCTGCATGAAAAACATCTCTGTCCTAATTAATCATGGATAAGGAAGGGCAATTTATGCTAGATGAATACATTTACATTTGAACAATTCGAATTTTGTTCCAAACCATCTGGAGTAAATCATATTCCAAGCCTGTTTTTCACAACTAGTGGTTTTTCATGTTCAGTTAATGTTTTCCAAGCAACTGAATGAAGCTGCTGGCAGATCCTTCCACATAGGTGGCTCTCAGATGCCACTCTGAAGCTAAAGCAATGTGGTGCTAGGGATGAGTAATGCAGGTGGAGAGGTGAGGGAACGCACACAGGGAAGCCCAGGCGGGAGAGAATGCACACGACCTTTGGTAAAGGGTGACGAGAGAAAGCCTCCTTAGGTCAGAGACAGATATGGACTCCGCCTTTGCAAACGTGGCCTGTGCTACCGTAATAGACAGGGATATTTCTTGCTTCTCTTTGTGCAAAGTGTCTGGGCTGCATGGCAATTTAGTTTTCAACTCTGTGCTTGGAAGCTTAATTTTGTCTCTCCCCAAAGGTCAATACAAAGAACCCATTTCCTTCTGCTCCCAGAGCATGGGATCCGTGAGTGGAATGGTAAAATGTGACTTCGTTTTCTCCCCTTGGAGAACTATAAAATGCTTATTCACTAAGCATGAAGCCCAGTGATCTGTTATTTACTGCGGATATTCTATGGACAGAATGAGGCATACATTATTTATTTTGCATGAAATGATGTGGTTAAAAGGAAAAAAGGAAAACACTTTAGGATATAATGCAAGGACCAGGAGAGAGAGAGAGAGAGAGAGAGAGACAGAGAGAGAGAGAGAGAGAGAGAGGAGGGAGAGAACAATCAGGAATTTCAAGGTGTGTGAATGTGTGTATGCTTGCCTGCGTGCGTGAGCACAGCAAAAGAGGTGATGTCAACATTAGCTATATCCGCTTTAAAGGTTTGGCCTACTTCAACCTATAACCTAGGGCCACTGTTCACAAATCTCAAAGATCCTACTGAAAATTTTGATTTTATTTATATTAATAGTTGAGTATTTATTCATGGTATACCACCTACAAGGTATTATGATAGGATTGTGCGAGAATATTCTTGTAATGTTTACTGGGCACAAACTATACACTAGTCACTACACAAAGCCCTTTATTTTGGTTATTTAATTCTTATGACAGTCTTGTGCAGTGCACAATATCACCTCCACTCTCTAGTATGTGATAATTGTAGACAAAATAAATATGGAGAGGTTAAATAAAAAATATATACTATATACATGGAGAGGGGAGGGGAGGGAAGGGATAGGGTAAGGGAGGGAGGGGATGACCTCTTTCTAGGTAGTCCAAGTTGTTCTCTAGTCTTACTGGGATTACAAGTCTGTATTGCCACAGCTCTCAGGGACAGCAGTCTAATTTCCATTGTATAAATACACAGAATTTCAAGCTATGGTTTGAGAACTGACTTGAGATTTTAAACTCCTGGTAAGAGCAGACATTTCCATGCTGGTTTTAGCACATCTCTGAAGGTGGTTATTCACTCTTCCTCAAAATACATAGCCTCGTAGAAGAGATCAACTGAATTTATAAAATAGGAAGTGGTAAGGATTTATAGTAGAGTATTTCACTTGTGGTTTTCATTTGCAATTAGGGCTGGCTGGCTGTATTTGACCTGTATCTGGAGGTGTGGAATTAAGAGTCCGACCACCCTGAGAGGGTAGGAACCCAACAATTTCACATCCTTGAAATAGCCTTTGGCGCTGAAGCAGCAGTTCCCCGTGCAGCCACAAGGTGGCAGGACAGCTCTGTCCATTCCTGTATTACCTACAAATAATAAAGTACCCATTTTCCATGAAGAGGACAGGAATCTTTTTTTTTTTTTTTTCCTAAAAGAATGCTTGTAAGAATTGTGACTAGGAATTATAGAGAAATAAACTTTATTTTCTGTGATTAAAAAAACCCTCATATTTATATAATTTTAGATATTTATGTTGAAGTTTTAAGTTGAATAGAAAATCTTAGATGACTGAGTAAGCTTGACAAATCCATATAGAGATATTAAATATGGGAGCATATTTTATTTATCTTACATCTCATTGTATTAATAACATGTTCCTGGGATAACATATTTGACAAAAGCAACTTAAGGAAGGACTAGTTTGTTTTGGCTCAAAATTCTATGGCCTATCTTGGTGGGGGATCGGGAGTGTCATGGCACCAGGAGCTGGAGGTCGCTAGTCACATGTAGCCATCTATCGTGCGGGTCTGGGGGATCAAACTTGGGTTGTCAGACTTGGTTACAGGCTCCCACTATTCCAATACGATAGAATTTTATGAGCATAAATAAGGACAAATGAAGAACCAGGAAGGAAATGTGTTCCACTCCCAAACTACACTGCAGTCTCTGGGAATCTCAGGGGACCTTTCGAGGTTGCTCCGGGTTTTGTTTTGTTTTGTTTTTTTCAGTATTCAATGGAAAATACAACAGTATTCTACACCTGTGCCTATTACTGGCTTTAGGTCCTTCGCGGTTTCAATATGAGAATTTGCTGTCTTCCTTTCAGTGAGGCCTTGTCTTTGGGGGCTTAGGTCTTGGTGGTTGTTGTGAAAGAGAACAAGGACCACAAACATCAGTGTGTTATGGGCAATGACAAGGCTAGAGAGGTTGTATTGTTGACAGCTAAGCACACAGACCCCACATGTGATAAACAATATTTAAAAAAAATATTCATGCGAATAATCTTTCTAAATGTCAGTTATTGGTTGGGATATGGGTGATTACTAAGTGATCTGGGCCTAATAATACTCTTGGTATTTACGTTAGCCTAGGGACATGATGCCAAAATTAGTAGGGACAAAATCCGTCACTATGAACCAAATGTTTGGTAACCTAGAGTTTAAATCATTTTATGTATTATTTGTGGTGTTTTTTTTTTTTTTTCCTTAAAAGCTTGGCACTTTTCTATCATAATTTTGTCTAAACATACAAATGTAACTATGTACCTAGTTTGGAAAGTATCTTTTCTCTTTTTGTGTAGCTCTTGGGGTGCTTCCTCACGGGCCTGTCAGATGATACAGTGGTAACCTGCTGTGTTTCCTGGTATCTCTAAAGGAATTGTTTCTGAAAGCCACGGATAAAGAGTATGTCTTCACAGGCAAGGCTGGGTGTGGTCACCACTTTGTGTGAATGCCGTATGTCATCGATTCACACCTTGTTTTTCCAGTCAGCATATTTGGGAGATACCTTGATTTTTTTTCACTTAAAATTTTATTTAATATATCTAAGAGTCTAACTTTACAAGCCTGGTAAGCATATTGTGAATGAAAGGTTAATGGTTCACAAACTTGGAATTACTCATCAGTGTATTCTTGCCCCCAGCTTAATTGTTATTGCACTCTATAGTAGTAGAACGTGTAGCCTTCTTTTCTAAGTATATAAAAATGGCTTAATGATGGATATACAGGCACATGTGTTGCTTTTAATGAAGTAAAGATTAATACATACCTTAACATTTTCAGTTAATGCAAATACCCAAAGTCCTCTCATGTTCACCCCATGTTAGTTTCTAGAACTTTCTCATTACATGCATAGACATTCATACTACGTGCATATTTTATGCTCTTCTGAGTGGAACTATTTCTTGTCAGTTACAACCTGTAAGCTGCCTCATTCTTTTCCATAGCTACTATAACATATTGTCTTATTTGCTTACCGGTGGAGTTTAGGTTATTTTTCATAGTAAACATAATACCTTATGAATATACTTGAGTGTGTAATATGTATCCATATAGATAAATGTGAATCCTTGAAGCAATCTTGTTAAGTGAAAAGATATTTTGCCTCTTGATAAATTATACCTGGTTGTTTTCCAAAAAGATAAACTAATGTATAGTTCAAAAAACAGAGAATTTTAAATGTCTGTCTGTCTGTCTGTATTTTACTTTTCTTGGTTACAGGGCTAAAACCATGTCTTTCATGCATGCTTGGCAAGCATTCTACTACCAAACACATCAAAATTTCAAGATTCAATAAAGAGGAAACTAAAAAGTTCATTATATCTTTTATTGTCCATAATACAACCATTTTCATGCATAATAGCTTTTCTCTTGAAATCAATATTTTATTTGAAATGTTACTTTTTTCTTTAATTTTCTTTACAGCATCCTTCTTAACTTTATAAATCACTGTATTGTCATCAAACTAACATGTTCACTGTAGCAACAGGGGTCATTTCTTTTCTCTATTAAAATTGTATTTATTAATTTTTTATATATAATGAGCACACTGTAGCTGTTTTCAGACACACCCGACGTGGGCATCAGATCCCATTACAGATGGCTGTGAGCCACCATGTGGTTGTTGGGAATTGAACTCAGGACCTCTGGAAGAGCAGTCAGTGCTCTTAACCACTGAGCCATCTCTCCAACCCCAACAGGAGTCATTGCTGAAACTCAAGCCAGCTATCCAAAGCTGGCTTTACTCCAATGTTTAAAGTTTTTCATTTCATCATTTCCATTAAAGGTGGATTATAGGATGTCTTAGTTAGGGTTTTACTGCTGTAAACAGACACCATGACCAAGGCGAGTCTTATAAAAAACAACATTTAATTGGGGCTGGCTTACAGGTTCAGAGGTTCAGTCCATTATCATCAAGGTGGGAGCATGGCAGTATCCAGGCAGGCATGGCGCAGGAGGAGCTGAGAGTTCTATGTCTTCATCCAAAGGCTGCTAGTGGAAGACTGACTTCCAGGCAACTAGGGTGAGGATCTTATGCCCACACCCACAGTGACACACCCATTCCAACCAGGTCACACCTATTCCAACAAGGCCACACATTCAGATGGTGCCACTCCCTGGTCCAAGGATATACAAACCATCACATAGGATATGATTCCAATTTCTAATTACAGAATGTTCATCAAAGACCAATATTCTTTCATTTCTCAGAATTTTATTTCTGATCTCTTTAGGTGTATTATTTAATTTTCTGCATAGTGAGTATTAAGATATACTAACAAATCGAAACTATGTAAGGAACATTATAATGAGGACTTTTACAAAACTCCTTTCTCTGTGTATGTGTGTGCATGTGTGTGTTTGCACATACATGTACATGGAGGCCAGAAGTCAGCATTGGATGTCTTCCTCAGTCTCTCTCCACTTTACATTTTGAGGTGGTCTTTCACTGGATCTGCCCAGCAAGCTGTTCACCCACCTTCCTCCCAACTGCTTGGATCTGAATACCCTTTCACTGTTCCCAGTTTTCGTGGGGTGCTGGGGATCTGAGTTCAGGTCCCCATGCTTGCTCAGCAAACACTTTAGCGTCTCGTGACTGAGCCATCTCTTTAGCCCCCTAAAGTATCTTTTATTAAATCATCTAGAAATAGTTGAGTACTGTAACTTAACATCACATTAGTATTTCCTAAAGCATTTCTAGAATTTTGACTGCAACTTTAGACTTCTTGTATTCTACTGTCTATAAAAATTCCACAATATATTTAAATAATACTCAATGAAAATCTTCAAGAATTTACTAAGTACTTAAAATATTCACTTATGTGTATGTGAAAGGTCTATGTGGGTACATGTTGCCTGACTGCAGTATGCACAAACGTCAGAAAAGAGTGTTGGATCCTCTGTGATCTGGATTACAAGTGGTTGTGAGCTACCTGATGTTGATGCTGGAAAATGAACTTTAGTTCTCTGAAAGAGCAGCATTTTTTTTTTTTTTTTTTTTTTTTTTTGGTTTTTCGAGACAGGGTTTCTCTGTGTAGCCCTGGCTATCCTGGCACTCACTTTGTAGACCAGGCTGGCCTCGAACTCAGAAATCCGCCTGCCTCTGCCTCCCGAGTGCTGGGATTAAAGGCATGCGCCACCATGCCCGGCTAAGAGCAGCATTTTTTTTTTTTAATTGCTGAACCATCTGTCCACCCCCTTATTAAGTACTTTTGATAAAGTATTTCAGGTATTATTATTCTTAGTTTAGAGAAATCAACAAAAATCAAGAAACATCTGGGCGTTGTGGCACATAGCTAATCCCAGTATTTAAAATGTAGATGACGAAGAATCGGGGGTTTGAGTCCAGCCTGAATTGCATAGTAAGACCTTGTTTGTAAAAACCAATGGCTAGGGATACAGTTCACTAGCAGAACACTATCTGGCTTGATGATTTTTATTGTCAACACTTTATGTCAAAAACTAATGGTACTGCTACCCTCCTGTGACTGTTTTAGAAGGAATTGAATTTGAATTTGAGATTCAACTGTACCAGGGAACTCAAGGTGCTAACTGCTCAAGAACCTTTACTGGGCTTCTCTGAAGCTTTTATTTTATTTTAAGATAGCTCAGAGTTCAATCCTGAGACAGAAAAATAATGATAAACATACAGAGATTTCTGTTGCAGGATATTTGATAATTCTGTAAACCCAGAGATCATGTTCTTTACTGAAAAAACAAAACAAAACAAAACAAAACAAAACAAAACAAAAAACCTGTTTCCAGTTGTGGTGTGGCTCAGCCCTTAGTATACACCTTTTGCCAGGGGCCTACCCTGGCGGGGGTCTTCTTTTTGTAGGTTCCCCTTGAGACAGCGGAGGGAGAAGAGCATCGGTGGAGGGTAAGTCTTTGTTATTTTGAGACATTTAGGGTTGATGTATAATAATAAAAAGTTTACTTACTTAAGTCTAAGTTACTTTGCTACTGCCTTCTTTGTTCCACTGAGGCCCAAAGCTCCAAGTGTCTGGCATTTAGCACCTCATCCTGAAACAGCAGGACATTAAGTAAAGTAGCCCTTGTTCTAACTCCAAAGCAATTGTGCAGTTCCTACTTTCAGCCTGCTGGTTGAAGTTGCAGGAAGAAAAAGAGACACTTTAAAAAAAATTTATTGATTATTTTATTTATTTACATTTCAATGTTATATCCCTTCCCAGTTTCCCCTCTGCAAACCTCCTATCCTCCCTCCCCCACTACTTCTATGAGGGGCTCCCCTCACCCACTCACTCCTGCCCTACCACCCTAGCATTCCCCTATGCTGGGGCATCTCAGAAAGATCACCTGCTAGTTATTAGTTTGTCTTATGATGGCTCCCAACAACCATTAATCTCTCTGGCTAGAATACAGATACACCCTTAATACACACTTTTAATTCCAAACAATGAAGATAAAGTTAGTTAGTTGAAGGAAGCATTCGTGTTTGAAAGTGATGTCATATTGAGTGGCAGACAAAGTGACGAATTAGAGAAAGATTTGACAAAATAGGACATGCCCAACTCTCAGAACAGAGAGGAAAGAGAGGCTACTTAAAGGAGAGCAGTGTAGGCGGAAAAAAAAGGTGGCTGTTTTATCAGGAGAGTTTCATAGAGGCAGGTTGGAGAACAAGTTAGACACAGGTGAAGACAGAACAAGCCAGAGAATGAGAAGGAGCCAGAAGATTAGATCAGATTGCCAGAGTTAGTGTGAGGTCAAGCAGAACAATTCAGGAAAGGCACCCCCGCCACCACCGGAAAGAACAGGAAAGGGTGAGCTTATTCAACAGTAAGTCTCAGAAGATGAAAACATTCTAGGTCTATTTGAGATTGTAAGGTTAGAAGCTTCTAGGACTAGGCCTGGGTTAGCAGATGAAGGCAGTAAGCTTCAGAGATGACAATTAGATACTCTTACAGAGTTCTCCCCACTATCTCCAGATATGCTAGAGGTATGGCTATTCTTATGGCCAAATGGGGCTATTTGCCTAATGCACTATGCTTGCTGAGGATGGGAGGTGGGAGTGTGAAGAAACATCTTGCCTGCAGAATTTATTATTTGAGAAGACAGGAATTTCTTATATGGAACAGGGTTTACATGGCAGGGTAGTGTAGGAAGATCTGTTATGTGCAGGCTACAGTATGGGGCTCAGGAGTTCTCAAGGCAGTAAAAGCACTTGCTGTCAAATCATGAGGGCCAGAGCTCAGATCCCTAGGAATCTGTGTACAATGCCAGGTGAGTATGACAGTAATTCCAGGGTAGGTAGGCTTAGGCAGGGGATCTCCAGATCAAGATGACTAGCAAGACTAGTCATATTGGGTTTGATTGAGTACCTGACTCAATGAATACCGTGGAAGAGCAACGGGAGATGATTTTCAACACTAACCTCAGGCATCTATATGTACATATGTGCACATCCATGCACACTATATACATGCGCACACATGTCTCTATACATGAATGAAAATATGCACAGGTAAAACTGTATCAACGCTGTGATAATGGTACTGGTTATATTGGGTCTTCATGTTTTTGTTTACTTCATTGATACCAAAAACCTTTTTTCAACACTACAGATATTATTTAGGATCCTAGATGCTAGGCAGGTACTTCACATTGAGATGGATCTCTAGTCTGATAAGTATCTTTCAAATTTATTATTTTAAGCTATTTAATGTATGACACTTTCAATTTTTAAAGATTTTATTTATTTATTTAATGTATATGAGCACTCTGTCTGTCTGCCTGGATGCCAGAAGACAGCATCAGATCTCAATATAGATGTTTTTGAGTCACCATGTTGTTGCTGGGAATCAAACTCAGGATCTCTGGAAGAACAAACAGTGCTCTTAACCTCTGAGCCATCTCTCCAGCCCCCTTACTTGTGGTTTAAAAAAATTCCTTATTAAATCTTGACAATTTTTTGTTTTAGGGATCCTGTGGGCTTTAACAGAACACTTTTTTTTTTGTTTTATTTTTAACTCTGAGGAAAGTATTTAAAAATCACAAACATTAACTTCTTCTATTTTGTCTATAGAAATTCAGACAAGAAAAAAGAGAAAAGAAATTTTATTTTGGACTGGACTAAAAGCTACATTATCAGCTAGTATCTGGAACTGGATAAATGGCTCTGCTTTAAGTTCTGTTCTGTGGATGTAAAATAAGTTCACTTGATTATTCTGCTCATATCAGGTCTATTTAAAATTGAATTTTGCAACTTTAATTTGGTTTAGAAAATCTTCAGCTATTCAGAATAAGCCGAGAAGATTATTCCAAAGTTGGTTGAAAATTTCCATGTCAAACAAAACATTTGGATATAATAATATATTAAATTTTGTTAAGAGTCTAAGCCAATCATATTATTTTCTCTAAAGATTGTTTCTCATTTTAGAAGTAAAATTTGCTCATTTTTCTTTTTTACTTTTGTACAGTGTCAACAGAAATTATGCTCTCATCACTTGCACATGATTAAAAGATGTTTTCAGCCCAGGAATATGGCTTCTGCTTTATTCTTGTAGATGCAGAAAAGCTATGAGTATAATATTCAAAAGAAATGACTGGAAACATTTGCAAACCTGGTAGTTTTTTTTTATTCTGAAATTTGTTTTTTAATATTTTATTATAAGCCTTTGCACTTGCAAGTATGAAAAAATGACAATGTAACTTTTACAAGAACTATAATGTACTGACAATAAAATAAAAAGGTAAATAGAAGAAGAAATAGTTATACAATGTGAGAAGGCGATAAGCTGGCAATAGTTACAGGTTGTATTATTAAAGTAGACAATATATTCTTGCTGTGAATTATTCAATGTGGCAACAGGTAGGAATTTCCACAGGTATTTTCCATCACTTAACAGTCTATGTGGACACTTATTGATTTATTATCATCAGATAACCTATTTGCCTGAATTATTATACTTGATCCATAATTTATCCACATATATATGTATATATTGCTTGTTGTATTACTATTATATTATTTATCAGTTATTATGGATATAATACATCAATTCAATGATTTTGGTTCCTTTTTGATCAATACATCAATGCTATCTATTTAAATTCTTGGGAGTATCACTAATTCCCTGAGTAGCTACTGATGCTTACTAAATAACAGGCAGAATGGGACACTGCTAGAAGACACAATTATGTAATGCCCACAGCCTGTCCTTAAGGAGTTTTAATCTCTGATATATGCATGTGAAATTCTATAATAGATGAAGTAAGTGTTAAATTTTAGAGACAAAGTATCCTGGCATACAATTAACATTCATGTAAATTTCATTCTCCAAGATTTAAAATAATCACACAAATGTTTTTCTAATTACAATCATGAGTTCTCACTGTGAAAGCATCATACACTTGAAAGACATTGTCCTACTTTGCTTACATTTGCTGTAATCGAGACCATGGCCAACAACAACTGTGGAGGAAGGGTCGCTTTGGCTTATAGGTTACAGTCCATCATCAGGGCAGCTAGGGTGGAGCTTAAGGCAGGAACCAGGAGGTAGGAAGTGAAGCAGAAACCATATTGGGACTCTGCTTCTGCCATATTCCCCATCACTTGTTTAGTCTGCTTTCTTATAGAACCCAGACCTACCTGTCTAGGAATGACATAGCCCCACAACAGGCTGGACCTGCCTCTATTAACCAGCAATTAAGAAAATGCCTCATAGACATGGCCACAGGCCAATTTGGTGAAATCTTTTCCTTACTAAGATCCCCTCTAGGTATGTCTAGGTTTGTGTCAAGTTGATAGAAATTAACCAGCACAGAATAAAATGTCATCTGTAATTTCACATAGCAATTATCATCACGAGTATTGTTGTGTGTGTGTTCATCCCTAACCACTTGATTATTTGAAGGAGACCCTCTTGAAAAATGCCATGTGAAGATACTCATTCTAGGCACAATCCTAGGAGAGAAGCAATGGATTATACAGTCTTTGCTATGAGTGACCACAGCAGAGAAACTACTTAGAAAGCAAGCTACTGCAACACCATTTGTCGTATGAGCAGTAACGACTTGGCTACAGTTATAGGAGTGACTGTACAGTGTTGGCCAATGGACTGCATGCAGGTCACACTCAGGAGGTGGTTCTGGAAGGAGAGACAAGCATGTAAAATTCTGAGAATGTGACAGGTTCTCTTTAGTGGCCACCCTCATTTTCCCCAAGAGGACTTATAGCTGATTTTTACAGTATTGTCCATAGGACTGAAAGCTTAGCAAATCTAGGATTACATATGTTTGTATGAATGCTATCACTTGCATCTTTCTATTTGAAGTAATACTTCAAAAGATATTTTATTTACAGTGAAAGTAATACATGTTCACTTTTTCTTGTTTAAAATGCTACCACAACAGATAGACATAGCAGCAAATGATTTCATGCTTCTGTATAGCTTGTGTTAGAAGCTATGGTAGTTTATTACTTTTTGTTAATTTTTAAGTGCATCCTGCAAAGTAATGATTTTCATTATGAAGTTTTCATAATGTGAGTTGTACTGTGTTCTCTTTTCTCACACCCACTGCCCTTCCCCTTTCTGTTCTCCCCCTCTTTCTTGTCCCTGGCCTCATCCCAACATTCATTCTTCCCATCATCCTCTCCCTTAAGGTCTCTTCCTTTTCTCATGTTTTTTCCTACTTTCATGGTCTATCTATCTATCTATCTATCTATCTATCTATCTATCTATCTATCTATCTACATATGTGTGTGTGTGATTATAAATATAGGTTCTGAATAGGAGAGAAAACATACAGTATATGTCTTTCCAAGTCTGGATTGTGTTGACTTCCATACTTTTTCCTACAAATGTCATGATTTTATATTTCTTTGCAGCTGAATAAAACTTCACTGGTATCTGTATTAGATTTTCCAATCCTTTCATCTCTTGGTAAGTGTCTAGCCTGGCTCTACTTCTGAGTCATTGTGAATTATGCAGCAACAATCATGGATGTCTGAGTATTTCTGTTGTATGTTGACTTAGAAAACTTATGGTCGTATACTCAGGCATTGTATGGCTGTGCTACATGGTTCTCTTCTCTTCTCTTCTCTTCTCTTCTCTTCTCTTCTCTTCTCTTCTCTTCTCTTCTCTTCTCTTCTCTTCTCTCCCTCCCCGTCCCGCCCCGCCCTGCCCCTCCCCTCCCCCTCCCCCTCCCGCCCCCCTCTCCCTCCCCCTCTTCCCCTCCTATTCCCTTCCTCGCCCCCTCTCTCCTCCCCTTCCCCTCCCCCTCTCCCCCTCTTCTCCCCCTCTCCCTCCCTCTCCCCTCCCCTCCCTCTCTTCCAGAAACCTTATGGTACCCTTTCCACCCTCTTATAGATTAGTTTTCCACTGCCTACCCAGTTTGAAGTAATGGTTGAGGATAGTATGAATTTCCTGGAGAAGCCAGCTTAACATATTTTCCTGTGGGCCCAGCTCTTCTGCCCGTGGGTATTCAGGCACCCTTTCGAGCTGGGCCAGAAGGTGAGTTCACAGGATCTTGGTACAGCTCTCCTCTATTGTGGGAAGTGAAGCAGCTCTTCTAGCCAATATTCAGTGAAACAGCTCTTTTTATTTGGGGATAACAAGGGCTATATAAGCCCCTTAGAGAGTCCGTAGGCATTTTCAAGGAGAGTGTACATTATTGGCCGGGGCTGAGGTGCTGGGAATGCTTTATTTCCATGAAGTAGGAACCCAGGTGTTTAAACCTGTAATTTGGCTAAGAGGCTATGTGACTTCCTCAGGAAGGACAGACGTGCACCAGGGCATTCAGGCCTGGAACAGGGTAGGAGCAATCCTTACTACTGCCAGTCTCAAGATGAAGTTTTGGGGTTTTGGATATGTCTCAACCTCAATCTTTCTCCAGGCCAGCTTCCTTGGTCACATGAATTACACGCCCCATATTTTACTAGCAAGAAAAAAAAAACTATAGTGAAAGACATGTATGTCAAAACCACTATATGAACTGAACCATTCACATTTAGGGAAAGGGAGCTATGTGTGACTGCAGGGCTACGTGGGCAAGCAGAAGAGCAGAGCAGACCCCAGCCTGTGTTTTGGTACTTTCCTATCATATCTTTTAGCAGTCCCCATTCTGAGCCAGATGGAGCTAATTTGATAATTTTCTAGGGTTCATGCTTTGATGGGAATGTTTGTACCCCTCCCATGTTCTTCCTTGCATCCCCATGTAGATATCCTAAATCCCACAGTGATAGATTGACAGAATTTGAATGGCGATTAGGTCAATAGGGCAGGACCCTAGCGTATTAGTGTCCTTATACAAGAAGTCCCAGCAGCATCTCTGCCTCTTCTTCAGTATGACCCGAATCAAGAGGCCTTATCAATCACGAAGTTTACCCTTAGTAGACAGTGAACTTACTAGCACCATGTTCTGTGCTTCTGAGACTCCAGAAATGTGAGGGAAAACTTTATTATTTAGAAATTATGATTTTTTTTTTATTCTAGTGTCTGGAGTGTTCTAAGCCAGTGTCTTTCTGGCAGCTCTATCATCCCTGTCTCCCTTCCTTCCTCCTTCCTCCTCCTCTTCTTCTTCTCCTTCTTTGTGTCTGTGTGTGTGTGTTTGTGTGTGCATGTGTGCATATTCATATGTGTTTGTGATGTGAGTGCAGACATGTGTGGAAGACAGAGGACAGAAAACCTTGGATGCTGCACACTGCCTTTCACTTTATTTAACGCATATCTTCTCTGCTGTTTTGCAGATGCGGACACCAGGCCAGCTGCCTCTCAAGCTGTTGGTTCTGGGAATTTGAACTCGAGGCCCAACTTTTACAGCAAGCCTATTGAACCATCTCCTAAGACCCGTGCCAAATAGTTTTAGCTGAACAAACACTTATTTTTTTTTTCACAAGAACACAAGTGATAAATGCTACTTGTGCCTTTGTCTGCTTAATTTTTTGTAAGATTTATTTTGCGTGGATGTTTTGCCTGCACATGGATGTATTTGTGCCACATGCATGCCTTTGGAGTCTCCAGAACTGGGATTATGGATTGTTATGAGCCACCACATGGGTGCTGGGAATTGAACCTGGGTCCTCTGCAAGAGCAACAGGTGATCTTAGGTTTGGCAGCAACTGCTGAACCATTGTTTCAGCTCCCTTTGTCAGATTAAAAAAAAAGATTTATTTATGTATGTGAGTACACTGTAACTGTCTTCAGACACACCAGAAGAGGAGATCAGATCCCCTTACAGATGATTGTGAGCCACCATGTGGTTGCTGGGAGTTGAACTCAGGTCCTTTGGAAGAGAAGTCAGTGCTCTTAACCACTGAGCCATCTCTCCAGACCCATCAGATTTTTTGTTTGTTTGTTTGTATATTTTAAAAGCAAATCGTGCTTCAAGTTTATTTGTAAAAACTGCACAGGGGACCAGCCCATCTATCTTCACCTTGGCAGATAGAACCCCTTCTATGGGGCCTTCGCAAGGGTCTGGGTGTCAGGGACTCATCTGTTTCCTGAAGAAGGCAGAGAAGGCAAGGGAAGGCAGATGAAAGCTGTTTACTTTTTTGCACTTTAACTCTTTCTTCAACTCTTTGTTATTCTGTAGTCAAAAACCATTGGCTTCTGGCAATTTAACTCTTTCTTTAAATCTGCTATTCTGTGGCCCAGAGCTGATGGCTTCTGGCAGTTTAACTCCTGCTGATAGCAACAGAGGATTAAGAAAAAAGGCTTAGTTACCCGGGCTCTTTCCTCTCTGGCTCAAGGGCCCCTCACTGGTCAGGTGAAAGCAGCAGAGTTCATTAACTCTTTATGAGTCAGAGAGAAAGAAATAGGAAGAAATGAAGGAAGAAGATCTCTCTCTCTCTGACTGGGCCCGACCACCTGTTTCATCAATTTCATAAGTGTGCATGCCTACTTATATACATACACATACACCTATATACCTATGTATGCACATACATATAGACAGACAGGTATATATACATATATACATTTGATGCCTGGAGCAGAGCCCCCAAACCCACACTTTATTTCTTCTTTCTGTCAGTTTATACCTTCTTAGACAAAAGTTCTTTATAACAATTGCCTCATAGATAAAATGTTGCACAAAAGGGAAGTTACAGAAGAATGTTGCTGGTAAGTGGAAGGCAGTGCTTCATTCTACAAGTTCATTATAACTTCAAAGCAATAGTTTCACATGGCCTTGCTTCACAAAGACATCTGTGGCTTCATCCTTGAATCCAGCCTAGAATGAATGTTTTTTTCTTGATCACAAATTTGTCTCAACCACATTTCTCTTCTTAGTGTAATTGTGAAAGCTCATCGTGTTCCTAATTATTCAGCCTTTACTTACTATCCTATGGGGAGGGGTCACATTCTATTCTTGATTTGAACTTTATTACATCTTTCTATCAAAACAACTAAAACCATCTCCTTAAACTTTCTTCCCAAAATTATTTTGAATCAAATCAGGAACTCTATAAAGTCATTAATTCATATAAACAGCATTAAGTCATGAAAGTTCCTCTTTATGTTTATCTGCAAGAAATTTGCCAAATAAGGTGGGCTGATGCCCAGGAATCACTAGGCTATATAGTAGTGGCAGGAAAGGCATATATGTAGTGAGGAACAATCCCGGGTGGAAGTCTTTGGGGGCTATGCCTATCCAGAGTGCACCTATTGCAGCCATGCAAAGATGGTGGGCTATCTCCAGGAATCTCACTTGCTTGCTATAGCTTTTCCTAGATGGGTTCTGTCACCTGGGCATGTTTGGGAACCTGAGCTGTAGCTCAAGCCTCAGCCTTGGTTTGAGCCTTGAGTTTTGGTTTGCAGAGCCTGCCACCCTCGGTTCTGTAGGCACAAATCTATTTGTCAAGCTTTGGGTGGTCGGTGAAAGCAAGTCTTTGCAGTTTGGGACATGTCACCTTGGCCTTAACCCCCTTAGGCTTCACAAGGGCCTTGCTACTCTGTAAGCACTCACTGCCTTTGTATTGTTTTCCTGCATCTTCTTCAGGCCTCTTTTGTTGTGTTTCTTGGCAAAAACGCATGTTCCTCAAGAATGTGGGGTAAACCTCTTTAAGAGATTGGTATATTTGCTACCAGGATTTCTTGATGCCATTTATATACCATTTGGGGGACTGGTTGTATATGGTGTGATTCTTGGACCTGGCCATGTCTGCATGGTAATTCACAGCTCCCAAAGCACCTGGGACCAGAAAAGAAAAATACCTCTTTGTTTTTTAATAAAAATTCCAATAAGTGCTGTTGTGGTAAATCTCCAACCCAAATATGCCCTGGCAATGAAAGCACAACACAACTAATATGAATACATGTTGTGTGCCTAGATTGGGCAGATCTACCACTACACTACCATCTTCCATATCTATGAGATCCCTTAGAACTTGCTGTTTCTCCAGGCCATGTGCTTCAACTCAGCTTTTCTTCTTCCTCCTCCTCTGTGTCCTCTTCCATTTTCTCCTTCTTCTCTCTCCCCACCTTCTGCTCCACCTTCCCTTTATATGCCCAATCATCAGCTCGCCTTTATTTTACAAATTAAGTTGGGAAGCAGGTTTATAGGAAATCACCTGAGTGCTGACTCATTCCTTGTTTGCAGCCACTCACAGGAAAACATCAAATATAATTAGTCCTAGGGCTATCCGCAACAGAGTGAGTGCATGCGTGCACCTCTGCATGTCATTACACACGTGTACAGGCCAGAAGACAACTTTCTGGAGTAATTTCTCTCTTGCCACTGTTGTTTTGAGATCCAACTTAGGTCACTAGGCTCATGTTGTGAATGCATTATGTCTGGCTGACTCCCTTTGTATCTTTTGAGACAGGGTCTTATGTGTCCCAGGATGTCCTAGAACTTACTAAGTAGAACTCACTAAGCTGGCCCAAACCTTGTGGAAATTCTCCTATAGTAGCCTCCCAAATGCTGGCATTCCAGGAATGTGCCACGGTTTCTGCTTATTTGTCCCTTAGTTTGAGTGATATTTATACCTTCCTTTCCAAAGACTTAATGTATTTTACTGTTGCATTTTGAGGTTGAATGTGGGGGCAGTTTCCTAAAGAGCTTTAAACTAAACAGAGCAAACTTGTACTGGGTCAGCAAGTCTCCTCTTCCTAGTGTCATACCTGTCTTTAAGCATGTAATGATCTCCAGGAGAAAGGCACTAGCCTAGAGCATCATTTCCTTTTGGGTCCACAGCCTGAGCTTCTACAATGGCCCAGAATGCAATCTGAAGAGGAGAGGCATTCATCTGGTTCATTTTTCTCTCAGAGCAGAGACATGCAGTATGTGATTACAGATGGAGCCTTTGGAGAGCAATAAAAATAGCTCTGACAGCCATTTCCAATAAAAAAATAATTTTTCATTGGGCAGAGTAGCCAATCAATGAAGACACTCTCAGAGCCCTTGTTTGGCAGTGTGTTGGAGATATTGAGTCTTCCAAGCAGGCGTGGAGAAGGGGCTATGTGATTGATGCGGTACAAAATCCATGCACCTCGTTTTAAGAGAAGTGTCTTATGATCTTTGAGTTTCAAGATAAGATTTCCCTTAAAGTCTTTTTCTAAATAAGAATCGACAGAGTGATGGTTCTCCCACCTCCTGCTCTTGTGAGGCCGTCATTATTTTCACTGAAACTGCCATTTAGTATAAAAGGGTTGAAGTTGTAATAACTGTGGCTTAAGAGCTATTCAGAGTGCCGTAAGCATTTCTTTCCACTTTTAGTACCAAGGAGTTCTGTTTCTTCACTGATAAGGCAGGAATGGGGAAGCAGGGAGATTGTGAAAAGTTTACACAAAGCAAGTTTTATTATAATTGATAATTGTATAAATTAAATAGGAAGAACATTGCACTAATTCTGCCTCTGTACTCCTGAACATTTCTTTGCTCTAAACAAAACAATTTTAAATTCTCAGTGTTGTATCTTATTGTGGCTAGGCATTCTTCCTGGCGAAGCTGTAATAAAGCTTTCCTCTCCTATTTATTTGAATGCAAATTCTTTCTGAGGCTGAGTAAGTACATTGATTTTATGTTTGATGGAGATTAGTGGTTTAACAAAATGATAGTATGGATTGCTCGTTTCTCTAGTTTCTACATTATGATTGGATTTCACTACCTTTTTAACCCACACAGGGGCTTTATGTATTTTCTGCTTTGTTGTAGACAATGCTAAAGAAAACCATATAATGATAATGACAAATAAGGCACATTAAGAAAACGAAATTGAGATTGAGGGAGAAGATTGAAGTCAACTTCTAAGCACCTGTATAGGCGCTTGCCTTCTGACTTGTTCTATTTGTTATGTTTCTATACTGTGATAAAGCACCAGGAATAAAGAGCAATGTATGATAGAGTTTATATTGGCTTATGGTTCAAGATGGACGAAGAGTGTGTCATGGTGGGCAGGTATAAGCAGGAAGCTGTGCAATCACATCTTCGACTTCAAAGGTGAAGCAGAGAAGGAACTGGAGCGGGATCAGACTATAAGCTCTCAAAAGTCTTCCCTTCGTGGTGTACTTCCCCAAGCAAAACCACACTGCCTCCTCAAACACAAGGAAATGCACAAGCCTATGGGCATAGCTCTCATTAAAGCCACCACACTGAGCTTTGATCGCTCAAATGTTCTTCCCTCAAAAATGTTTTAGATTTTATTTTTACTTTTAAAAGGAAGTATTGTCACTTGGATAAAAATGCAAAAGCATGTGTTAATATTTATACAGATTTTTAATGCAATTATGAATATAATCACATTCTCTCTTCCATCTTTTTAACCCCTAGATTTACTTAAGATATCAATTCTTTTGAAGCTCCCTTGTTCTTTCATCTTCAAATTGTGTACATCCACAACACACTGTAAACATTTTCCTAAGATTCTTCTGTACTGCCTCACACTTAAAAAAATAATATGTGGATGGGTATTTTTTCTGTAGGTATGTCTATGTCCCACTTGCATGCCTACCTGGTGCCAGGAGAAGGCATTGGATTCCATGGAACTGGGGTTAGATGGTTCTGAACATGGGTGCTGGAATCCTTTGGAAGAATAGTCAGTTCTTTTGGCTTCTGAGCCATCTCCCCAGCCTCCTTGCCTTCCTGTTTCTTTGAGTGTTGACCCTCCTGCTTACTATGTGGTCTTCGGTTTAATGTGAAAGTCTCAGTATCTATAATTGTAAAAGTTTTGAGTATTACCACCACTGGGATGGTGGTGTTATGAGCGTTGACTAAGGTGTCTTACAGCAAGGACCCTGTGGGAAGTGATCGCTATATGTCAACTTCTCTTCCCTTACCTCTGGACTTTCCTTTATCCAATACAGAAGTGTGATCAACCCATTCTCTCATTTATCTTCTGAACTGGAACTATAGCAATCTTACAAATGTTTTTCTTGTCTCTACAGTTGAGCTTGTGTGTGTGTGTGTGTGTGTGTGTGTGTGTGTGTCTGTTCCTCACATTGAAAGTACAGTAGTCTTTCTGTGGCTTATGTCACATGCACAGTGAAGATGCCACCAAAGGCATGTGCGAATCTTACAACCTGTCTTCCTCATTCCTGTCCAGTTTCATTTTTATGCATTTCTTTCTTGCTGCATGTTTTTTTTTTTCTGCCTACCAGAGTCCCCATAACCTACTTCCCTCCTTGACAAGAGGCTATGGGTTGAATTGGGTCCCCATTCTCTTTGCCACATGTGTTGATGTTCTAAAATCCAGTGTCTGGGAATATAATCTTATTTGAAAATTATGGTCTTTCCAGATGATCAATTTAAGATGGAGTCATTAGGATAGGTTCTAAACCAACATGTCTGTGCACGAAATGGCTCACACAGAGACACAGTCACACAGTCACATACACACAGACACACACACACACACACACACACACGCACACATGAGCATACATGCACAATAGGCACAAAAGGAATGGCTTAATAAAGTAAGTTGACATATCATCTCATATTCTTTTTTGATTTTATCTTATATTCTATCACCAGTTTATTATATTATTAGGGTTTTAAAATATAAAGTCATGACATATAAGTTTTTAACGTCTTTAATTTTGTATTTTATTATAATTATTATAAATGTTACCCAATACACTAATAGAATTTTAAAAATATCAGTGCCTTCATATTTTTATTTTATTCTTCTCTCATACATTGCATCCTGACTGTAGTTTTCCCTCCTTCCAATCATCCCAGTCCCTCCCCCACCTCCCTTTCACCCCAGATCCACTCCATTTCCCTTAAGCAAATGAGCAGGTCTCTCAGAGACACTCATCAAACATGGCTTAACAAGATATAATAAGATACAATAGGATACAAGATACAATAAGACTAGCTACAAATCCTTATATCAAGGCTGGATGAGATAACCCAGTAGGAGGCAAAGGTTTCCAAACTCAGGCAAAAGAGTTGGAGATGCTCTCCACTCCCACTGTTGGTAGTCCCACAAGGACACCAAGCTACACAACCATAAGGTATATGCAGAGGACCTAGGTTAGACCCATATAGGGTCCATGTTTGTCACTTCAGCCTCTGTGAGCCCCTATGAGCCCTGCTTAGTTGGTTCTGTGAGCCTTCTTTTCCTGGTGTCCTCAACCCCTCTGGCTCCTACAATCTGTCTTCTTCTTCTATGGGGGTTCTCCTGGCTCTGCCTAGTGTTTGGCTGTGGGTCTCTGCATCTGCTGTTGCTGGGTGACACCCCTATGATGACAACTGGCCTAGGTACTGATCTATGTCAGCTCTCATTCTTGTCTTTTGGAGTTAGAACACTTGAAATCTGCCCTTCGTGATTTTCAAAATTAGAATTGTTCTTTTTCTTCTGATTGCTGTGCTGTGTATTTGGTAGATTGGAATCACATCCTTTAGAAGACACAGCTTTAAGGATTCTGTTAAGTTAGCTCAAAGACATAGTCAAAATTATCTCTGAAAAACCCTTCTATAATAGATCATTAACTATAGTACATGCAGTTTTTCAGCGTGTATACCATCTGGGACAGTGATTTTTAATGTATCCATAAGAGAGGAATCTTAGGAAGTAGGCTTCCCAAATAAAACCAGTGGATGGGAGAAAGCAGTCTCCATTTAAAGCCTGTCTTCCAGCCTGTGGAGGTGGCATATGTAACTGGTTCATATGCCTTCTCTCTCAGAGTGTAAACACAGAATGGTTGTACTTTATTCCATTTTTCACATTTATAGCTTCCAGCTCAACTCTGACGAACCTCGGCTTCCCACGGAGAACACAGTCACAGCTTGCTTGCGTAACTTTTCAGGCCTCGTTCTCTTTCTTTAAAGCTTAGTCCTTTGCCTTTAAAGACTCCAGTCTCATCTCTAGTTTACAGCTTTCCAGCCATCAGAGTTCTGCTTGCTGAGCACCAGTGGAAGTTTGGTTCCTTCATCAGTCTGTGCTGAGAAGTGACACTAGTCTCAGACACATTCAAGTTTTCTAGACAATTAAGGTCCTTCTAGGACTTGGCCACCGTCTCTGGCTGCATCATGCCATGTTCTTCTTGCCATATTCTGTGAAGACTGAGTACCACCCCTGGTTTCACTTGTGTTCTCTACATACTTTTTGAACTTGCAGGCAAGGGTGGCATCTGTTTTTCATACTTATAAAGAACAGTTTCCTTGAGATGTGAGCATGGTTGGCTTGTTTCTAGTTCTTTCTTTCTTTCTTTTTTTTTTTTCTTGAGACAGGGTTTCTCTGTGTAGCTCTAGCTGTCCTGGAACTCACTTTGTAGACCAGGCTGGCCTCGAACTCAGAAATCTGCCTGCCTCTGCCTCCCAAGTGCTGGGATTAAGGGCATGTGCCACAATGCCTGGCTGGTTTACATTGCATTTATTAAATGTGTATCTCCTCCATACCAATAATGGACCAGCAAACATATTGGCTCGTCCACTCAGGGTGAGCAAGTCCAACTTCTATTTCTTTTTATTATGTGTTGATGTGTGTGTATGTATGCGTATGTATGTATGTATGTATGTATGTATGTATGTATATGTGTATGTATATGTGCAGAGGATAACCTTGGGTGTTTTTCCTCTGCTGTGCTCCACCTTTTTTTGAGACTGGTCTGAAGCTTGCCAAGTAGGCTAGAGAGCTCCAGGGATCTGCTTGTCTCTGCCTCCTCAGCACTGAGATTACAAATGTGCACCACCACATGCAGCTCTTTCTTAAATGAGTTCTGGAGATCAGATTTAGGTCTTTATATGTGCTAGACAAGTGTTTTCAGTACTGAACTGTCTCTCCAACTTCCCTCATCATTATTATTATTTTTTCATTTTTTGGTGTTATATGTGATATACATATCACATATGAATATATATAACATATACATATCACATATAGCATGGTGTGTGATATGCATGGTGTGCATGGATTTTGCATATGTTTGTGAATGTGCATGCGTGTGGGTGTGTTCCTTCCCATTCACCAGGTCTGAACACTCCTCTGTGACATTCTCTGAACCTGTGACTCTCTCTTACCCTCACTCTCTCCTTTCCTCCCCTTTCCTCTCTCTGTCCCGCCCCCCTACCTCCCTGTATGTGTGTGTGTATGTTTGATAAAGATGTCCCATTTAAGGCCTATTATTCAGTCTCTCCTCATTAATAAAGTTAGGTTTTTGAGGATTGGAGTCGCATGCATATATTAAATATATAGAAAAGCTAAGTCTTGTTATTTCAAAACAATCCTCTAGCCTTGTGGATAGTAACTGCCATTCCTCACTCTTATGAATTATTCCAGAAAATTCCCTGTAAATATATGTATAGAGATAGATACACACATCCCCTGGATTTCTTCATACCTGGCACCATAGCATTTCTTCTATTTATGACTGGCGTCTGCATTTTCCAGTATATCTTGGAGGTGGTTGTGCATTGGCACACACAAACTACCTACTTCTTCATGACTCTGTAATATTTTGTTGTGTGGACATGTAATTATTGAGAGACATGCAGGCTGTTTCAATTCTGTTAACTATTTAAAGCACACATCTGACTTCTTAAAGGGCCTTGACCTTTTTACTTTTCCATTTTGAACTGACAGAATAAGAGGCTAAGAACATTGAGATAATTTTCTCCACACGCCTGGCTTTTAATGAGCTATTTTAGGTTTGTCATGATTTTCACATAATGCTTCAGTGTAGCACTAATCAACTTAATCTTTCAAGTGAAGACTGATGATTCAGTTATCATCGAAATAGTAATGTCGGACTCAGTCATGCAGGGTTGAATTAGAGCATTTTCCCCCTAAGTGACAAAAGAGTCAAATTTTGCTTGTGTTCTACAACTCACCAGTCCTTTGTGTATCATTACCTTTGTATCATGTAGTCCAAACAAATGATCTGACAATAAAAAAAAACATGAGTATAAAAATAGAAATCCTAGGTATTAGTATAGAGCAGTGATTCTTAGACATCAGTCTGTCTCAACTGCTTCCTGCCTCTTCTCTTCACCACTGTGCCTTTTACCCCCTCTTCCTTTCTTTCTTCTTTTCTTCCTCTCCTTCCCTGCCCTGTCCTGTTCTCTCTGTTTCTTTTTTTCTTCTGAGACACTGTCTCACCCTGTGCATCAGTCTGGCCTCAAATGTGAGCATCTTTCTGTTTACAGCTTCCCAAATGCTGGGATTAGGTACATGCCACCACACCAAGCTAAGATTTCTCATTGTTGGTGTGAAAATTAGCTTGCTTTTTTGCTCATTAATTTATACAATCTCAGTTGGATCTCCATCAGTGCTGCTTTTCGAAGAAAATGCAGATTTAAGCAATTTTTGTAGTTCGTTTTAGTAAAACTTCTAGTGGAGAAGTCAGTTTCATAGAAGTATTGGATGTTTACTAAAGAAACTTTAAAATAAACTTTAGCAAATTAAAGATGTTTACTTTACATTAAGCAAGTTGTCCTGTATTTTCAAAAATTACCTTAGGTTTTCTTTAGTAACTAGTCCTAACAATTTTAATCTTAACAATTTAGCCTTTATAATTATAGCTGAGTTTCAATGACAAAAATTTTTATTATATCCAAGATATGTGAATTTCTTCTTCTTGAGCCTTTTTTTAAAAATTGGAAATAAAAATTTAAAAATGGTATCAAGTTTTTAATAAAGTTGGTACAATAATCAACAATACCACCCAGGGCTGAGCATGTAGCTCAGTGACAGAGAACTTGCTAAGCGTGTTTGAAGCTCTGAGCATCGTCTCCAGCAATGCAAAACCCAAACTAAATCAAAAACAAAACCAAAAAAACTAAATAATGACCCATCCTATGAACTGCTAAGCAACCAAAGAAATAATCAAACAAAACGACATCAAAAATGGCGATAAACTCTTTTGTTCTCACAGTTACTGTTGATTATAGAGCATTCCTGCTTTTGTTCTCACAGTTCCTGTTGATTATACAGCATGCCGTCTTTTGTTCTCACAGTTCCTGTTGGTTATAGAGCATGCCTGCTTTTGTTATCAGAGTTCCTGTTGGTTATAGAGCATGCCTTCTTTTGTTCTCACAGTTCCTGTTGGTTATAGAGCATGCCGTCTTTTGTTCTCACAGTTCCTGTTGGTTATAGAGCATGCCGTCTTTTGTTCTCACAGTTCCTGTTGGTTATAGAGCATGCCGTCTTTTGTTCTCAGAGTTCCTGTTGGTTATAGAGCATGCCGTCTTTTGTTCTCACAGTTCCTGTTGGTTATAGAGCATGCCGTCTTTTGTTCTCAGAGTTCCTGTTGGTTATAGAGCATGCCGTCTTTTGTTCTCAGAGTTCCTGTTGGTTATAGAGCATGCTGTCTTTTGTTCTCACAGTTCCTGTTGGTTATAGAGCATGCCGTCTTTTGTTCTCAGAGTTCCTGTTGGTTATAGGGCATGCCGTCTTTTGTTCTCACAGTTCCTGTTGGTTATAGGGCATGCCTTCTTTTGTTCTCACAGTTCCTGTTGGTTATAGAGCATGCCGTCTTTTGTTCTGACAGTTCCTGTTGGTTATAGAGCATGCCGTCTTTTGTTCTCAGAGTTCCTGTTGGTTATAGAGCATGCCGTCTTTTGTTCTGACAGTTTCTGTTGGTTATAGAGCATGCCGTCTTTTGTTCTCAGAGTTCCTGTTGGTTATAGAGCATGCCGTCTTTTGTTCTCAGAGTTCCTGTTGGTTATAGAGCATGCCGTCTTTTGTTCTCAGAGTTCCTGTTGGTTATAGAGCATGCCGTCTTTTGTTCTCAGAGTTCCTGTTGGTTATAGAGCATGCCGTCTTTTGTTCTCACAGTTCCTGTTGGTTATAGGGCATGCCGTCTTTTGTTCTCACAGTTCCTGTTGGTTATAGAGCATGCCGTCTTTTGTTCTGACAGTTCCTGTTGGTTATAGAGCATGCCGTCTTTTGTTCTCAGAGTTCCTGTTGGTTATAGAGCATGCCGTCTTTTGTTCTGACAGTTTCTGTTGGTTATAGAGCATGCCGTCTTTTGTTCTCAGAGTTCCTGTTGGTTATAGAGCATGCCGTCTTTTGTTCTCAGAGTTCCTGTTGGTTATAGAGCATGCCGTCTTTTGTTCTCAGAGTTCCTGTTGGTTATAGAGCATGCCGTCTTTTGTTCTCAGAGTTCCTGTTGGTTATAGAGCATGCCGTCTTTTGTTCTCACAGTTCCTGTTGGTTATAGGGCATGCCGTCTTTTGTTCTCAGAGTTCCTGTTGGTTATAGAGCATGCCGTCTTTTGTTCTGACAGTTCCTGTTGGTTATAGGGCATGCCGTCTTTTGTTCTCAGAGTTCCTGTTGGTTATAGAGCATGCCGTCTTTTGTTCTGACAGTTCCTGTTGGTTATAGAGCATGCCGTCTTTTGTTCTCACAGTTCCTGTTGGTTATAGAGCATGCCGTCTTTTGTTCTCAGAGTTCCTGTTGGTTATAGAGCATGCCGTCTTTTGTTCTCAGAGTTCCTGTTGGTTATAGAGCATGCCGTCTTTTGTTCTCACAGTTCCTGTTGGTTATAGAGCATGCCGTCTTTTGTTCTCAGAGTTCCTGTTGGTTATAGAGCATGCCGTCTTTTGTTCTCAGAGTTCCTGTTGGTTATAGAGCATGCCGTCTTTTGTTCTCAGAGTTCCTGTTGGTTATAGAGCATGCCGTCTTTTGTTCTCAGAGTTCCTGTTGGTTATAGAGCATGCCGTCTTTTGTTCTCACAGTTCCTGTTGGTTATAGAGCATGCCGTCTTTTGTTCTCACAGTTCCTGTTGGTTATAGAGCATGCCGTCTTTTGTTCTCAGAGTTCCTGTTGGTTATAGAGCATGCCGTCTTTTGTTCTCAGAGTTCCTGTTGGTTATAGAGCATGCCGTCTTTTGTTCTCAGAGTTCCTGTTGGTTATAGAGCATGCCGTCTTTTGTTCTCAGAGTTCCTTTGGTTATAGAGCATGCCGTCTTTTGTTCTCAGAGTTCCTGTTGGTTATAGAGCATGCCGTCTTTTGTTCTCACAGTTCCTGTTGGTTATAGAGCATGCCGTCTTTTGTTCTCACAGTTCCTGTTGGTTATAGAGCATGCCGTCTTTTGTTCTCAGAGTTCCTTTGGTTATAGAGCATGCCGTCTTTTGTTCTCAGAGTTCCTGTTGGTTATAGAGCATGCCGTCTTTTGTTCTCACAGTTCCTGTTGGTTATAGAGCATGCCGTCTTTTGTTCTCACAGTTCCTGTTGGTTATAGAGCATGCCGTCTTTTGTTCTCACAGTTCCTGTTAGTTATAGAGCATGCCGTCTTTTGTTCTCACAGTTCCTGTTGGTTATAGAGCATGCCGTCTTTTGTTCTCAGAGTTCCTGTTGGTTATAGAGCATGCCGTCTTTTGTTCTCAGAGTTCCTGTTGGTTATAGAGCATGCCGTCTTTTGTTCTCAGAGTTCCTGTTGGTTATAGAGCATGCAGTCTTTTGTTCTCAGAGTTCCTGTTGGTTATAGAGCATGCCGTCTTTTGTTCTCAGAGTTTCTGTTGGTTATAGAGCATGCCGTCTTTTGTTCTCAGAGTTCCTGTTGGTTATAGAGCATGCAGTCTTTTGTTCTCAGAGTTCCTGTTGGTTATAGAGCATGCCGTGATGACTTCTAAACTTGTAAGGTTCACTGTGACCTTTTGATTTCATCTCTATTGAATCAGACATGGAAGCCCCTTGCATGGAGATTTCTTTCTTTCTTTCTTTCTTTCTTTCTTTCTTTCTTTCTTTCTTTCTTTCTTTCTTTCTAATATTTTTTATTAGGTATTTTCCTCAATTACATTTCCAATGCTATCCCAAAAGTCCCCCATACCCTCCACCCCACTCCCCTACCCACCCACTCCCACTTTTTGGCCCTGGCATTCCCCTGTATTGGGGCATATAAAGTTTGCAAGACCAGTGGGCCTCTCTTTCCACTGATGGCCGACTAGGCCATCTTCTGATACATATGCAGCTAGAGTCAAGAGCTCCAGGGTACTGGTTAGTTCATAATGTTGTTCCACCTATAGGGTTGCAGATCCCTTTAGCTCCTTGGGTACTTTCTCTAGCTCCTCCATTGGGGGCCCTGTGATCCAACCAATAGCTGACTGTGAGCATCCACTTACGTGTTTGCTAGGCCCCGGCATAGTCTCACAAGAGACAGCTATATCAGGGTCCTTGATAGTGAATGCAATGGTGTCATCGTTTGGAGGCTGATTATGGGATGGATCCCTGAATATGGCAGTCTCTAGACGGTCCACCCTTTTGTCTCAGCTCCAAACGTTGTCTCTGTAACCCCTTCCATGGGTGTTTTGTTCCCAATTCTAAGAAGGGGCAAAGTGTCCACACTTTGGTCTTCGTTCTTCTTCAGTTTCATGTGTTTTGCAAATTGTATCTTATATCTCTGGTATACTAAGTTTTTGGGCTAATATCCACTTATCAGTGAGTACGTATCATGCGAGTTCTTTTGTGATTGTGTTACCTCACTCAGGACGATGCCCTCCAGGTCCATCCATTTGCCTAGGAATTTTATAAATTCATTCTTTTTAACAGCTGAGTAGTACTCCATTGTGTAAATGTACCACATTTTCTGTATCCATTCCTCTGTTGAGGGACATCTGGGTTCTTTCAGCTTCTGGCTATTATAAATAATGCTGTTATGAACATAGTAGAGCATGTGTCCTTCTTACAGGTTGGAATATCTTCTGGATATATGCCCAGGAGAGGTATTGTGGGATCCTCCTGTAGTCCAATTTTCTGAGGAACCGCCAGACTGATTTCCAGAGTGGTTGTACAAGCTTGCAATCCCACCAACAATGGAGGAGTGTTCCTCTTTCTCCACATCCTCGCCAGCATCTGCTGTCACCTGAATTTTTGATCTTAGCCATTCTGACTGGTGTGAGGTGGAATCTCAGGGTTGTTTTGATTTGCATTTCCCTGATGATTAAGGATGTTGAACATTTTTTCAGGTGCTTCTCTGCCATTCGGTATTCCTCAGGTGAGAATTCTTTGTTCAGCTCTGAGCCCCATTTTTAATGGGGTTATTTGACTTTCTGGAGTCCACTTTCTTGAGTTCTTTATATATATTGGATATTAGTACCCTATCTGATCTAGGATAGGTAAAGATCCTTTCCCAGTCTGTTGGTGGCCTTTTTGTCTTATTGACGGTGTCTTTTGCCTTGCAGAAGCTTTGCAGTTTCATGAGGTCCCATTTGTCAATTCTCGATCTTACAGCACAAGCCATTGCTGTTCTATTCAGGAATTTTTTTCCCTGTGCCCATATCTTCAAGGCTTTTCCCCACTTTCTCCTCTATAAGTTTCAGTGTCTGTGGTTTTATGTGGAGTTCCTTGATCCACTTAGATTTGACCTTAGTACAAGGAGATAGGAATGGATCTATTTGCATTCTTCTACATGATAACAACCAGTTGTGCCAGCACCTTTGTTGAAAATGCTGTCTTTCTTCCACTGGATGTTTTTAGCTCCCTTGTCGAAGATCAAGTGACCATAGGTGTGTGGGTTCATTTCTGGGTCTTCAATTCTATTCCATTGGCCTACTTGTCTGTCACTATACCAGTACCATGCAGTTTTTATCACAATTGCTCTGTAGTAAAGCTTTAGGTCAGGCATGGTGATTCCACCAGAGGTTCTTTTATTCTTGAGAAGAGTTTTTGCTATCCTAGGTGTTTTGTTATTCCAGATGAATTTGCAGATTGCTCTTTCTAATTCGTTGAAGAATTGAGTTGGAATTTTGATGGGGATTGCATTGAATCTGTAGATAGCTTTTGGCAAGAAAGCCATCTTTACAATGTTCATCCTGCCAATCCATGAGTATTGGAGATCTTTCCATCTTCTGAGATCTTTAATTTCTTTCTTCAGAGACTTGAAATTCTTATCATACAGATCTCTCACTTCCTTAGTTAGAGTCACGCCAAGGTATTTTATATTATTTGTGACGATTGAGAAAGGTGTTGTTTCCCTAATTTCTTTCTCAGCCTATTTATTCTTTGTGTAGAGAAAGGCCATTGACTCGTTTGAGTTAATTTTATATGCAGCTACTTCACCGAAGCTGTTTATCAGGTTTAGGAGTTCTCTGGTGGAATTTTTAGGGTCACTTATATATACTATCATATCGTCTGCAAATAGTGATATTTTGACTTCTTTTCCAATTTGTATCCCCTTGATCTCCTTTTGTTGTCGAATTGATCTGGCTAGGACTTCAAGTACAATGTTGAATAGGTAGGGATAAAGTGGGCAGCCTTGTCTAGTCCCTGATTTTATGGTATGTTTCCAGTTTTTCACCATTTACTTTGATGTTGGCTACTGTTTTGCTGTAGATTGCTTTCATCATGTTTAGGTATGGGCCTTGAATTCCTGATCTTTCCAAGACTTTTATCATGAATGGGTGTTGGATTTTGGCAAATACTTTCTCTGCGTCTAAGGAGATGATCATGTGGTTTTTGTCTTTGAGTTTGTTTATATAATGGATTACGTTGGTGAATTTCCATATATTAAACCATCCCTGCATCCCTGGAATAAAACCTACTTGGTCAGGATGGATGATTGTTTTAATGTGTTCTTGGATTCAGTTAGTGAGAATTTTATTGAGTATTTTTGCATTGATATAAGGGAAATTGGTCTGAAGTTCTCTATCTTTCTTGGATCTTTCTGTGGTTTAGGTATCAGAGTAATTGTGGCTTCATAGAATGAATTGGGTAGAGTACCTTCTGCTTCTATTTTGTGGAATAGTTTGTGAAGAACTGGAATTAGATCTTCTTTGAAGGTCTGGTAGAACTCTGCACTAAACCCATCTGATCCTGGGCTTTTTTGGTTGGGAGACTATCATGACCACTTCTATTTCTTTAGGGGATATTGGACTGTTTAGATCATTAACCTGATCCTGATATAACTTTGTTATCTGGTATCTGTCTAGAAATTTGTACATTTTATCCTGGTTTTCCAGTTTTGTAGCCTTTTGTAGAAGGATCTTATGGTGTTTTAGATTTTAAGGATCTGTTGTTATGTCTCCCTTTTCACTTCTCATTTTGTTAAATAGGATGCTGTCCCTGTGCCCTCTAGTGAGGATGGCTAAGGGTTTGTGTATCTTGTTGATTTTGTCAAAGAACCAGCTCCTCGTTTGGTTGGTTCTTTGAATAGTTCTTGTTGTTTCCACTTGGTTGATTTCTCCCTTGATTTTGATTATTTACTGCCTTCTACTCCTCTTGGGTGAATTTGCTTCCTTTCGTTCTAGAGCTTTTAGGTGTGTTGTCAAGCTGCTAATGTGTGCTCTCCCTAGTTTCTTTTTGGAGGCACTCAGAGCTATGAGTTTTCCTGCTAGGAATGCTTTCATTGTGTCCCATAAGTTTGGGTATGTTGTGGCTTCATTTTCATTAAACTCCAAAAAGTCTTTAATTTCTTTCTTTATTCCTTCCTTGACCAAGTTATCATTGAGAAGAGTGTTTCTCAGTTTCCATGTGAATGTTGGCTTTCTATTATTTATGTTGTTATTGACGATCAGCCTTAGTCCATGGTGATGTGATAGGATGCATGGGACAATTTCAATATTTTTGTATCTGTTGAGGCCTGTTTTGTGACCAATTATATGGTCAATTTTGTAGAAGGTACAATGAGGTGTTGAGAAGAAGTTATATCCTTTTGTTTTAGGATAAAATTTTCTGTAGATATCTGTTAAATCCATTTGTTTTATAACTTCTATTAGTTTCACTGTGTCCCTGCTTAGTTTATGTTTCCATGATCTTTCCATTGATGAAAGTGGTGAGTTGAAGTCTCCCACTATTATTGTTTGAGCTGCAATGTGTGTTTTGAGCTTTATTAAAGTTTCTTTAATGAATGTGGCTGCCCTTGTATTTGGAGCAGAGATATTCAGATGAGATTTCCTCTTGGAAGAATTTACCTTTGATGAGTATGAAGTGTCCCTCCTTGTCTTTTTTGTAACTGTGGGTTGGAAGTTGATTTTATTAAATATTAGAATGGCTACTCCAGGTTGTTTCTTTAGACCATTTGCTTGGAAAATTGTTTTCCAGCCTTTTACTCTGAGGTAGTTTTTGTCTTTTTCCCTGAGATGGGTTTCCTGTAAGCAGCAAAATGTTGGGTCCTTTTTGTGTAGCTAGTCTGTTAGTCTATGTCTTTTTATTGGGGAATTGAGTCCATTGATATTAAGAGATATTGAGGAAAAGTAATTGTTGCTTCCTATTATTTTTGTTGTTAGATTTGGCATTCTGTTCTTGTGGCTGTCTTCTTTTAGGTTTGTTGAAGGATTACTTTCTTGCTTTTTCTAGGACAGTATTTCCATCCTTGTATTGATTTTTTTTTCTGTTATTTTTCTTTGAAGGGCTGGATTCGTGGAAAGATAATGTGTGAATTTGGTTTTGTCATGGAATACTTTGGTTTCTCCATATATGGTAATTGAGAGTTTTGCTGGGTATAGTAGCCTGGGCTGGCATTTGTGTTCTCTTAGCGTCTGTATGTCATCTGTCCAGGATCATCTGGCTTTCATAGTCTCTGGTGAAAGTCTGGTGTAATTCTGATAGGCCTGCCTTTATATGTTACTTGACCCTTTTCCCTTACTGCTTTTAATATTCTATCTTTAGTGCATTTGTTGTTCTGATTATTATGTTTCAGGAGGAATTTCTTTTCTGGTCCAGTTTTGGTTTTCTGTAAGCTTCTTGTATGTTCATGGGCATCTCTTTCTTTAGGTTTGGGAAGTTTTCTTCTATAATTTTGTTGAAGATATTTGCTGGCCCTTTAAGTTGAAAATCTTCATTCTCCTCTACTCCTATTATCTGTAGGTTTGGTCTTCTCATTGTGTCCTGGATTTCCTGGATGTTTTGAGTTAAGATTTTTTTACATTTTGCATTTTCTTTGATTGTTGTGTCCATGTTCTCTATGGAATCTTCTGCATCTGAGATTCTCTCCTCCATCTCTTGTATTCTGTTGCTGATCTATGGTTCCAGATTTCTTTCCTAGGGTTTCTATCTCCAGCGTTGTCTCACTTTGGTTTTTTTTTTTGTTGTTGTTGTTTCTACTTCCCTTTTTAGGTCTTTGATGGTTTTGTTCAATTCCATCATCTGTTTTGTTTTGTTTTTCTGTAATTCTTTAATGGATTTTTGTGTTTCCCCTTTCAGGACTTCTATGTGTTTAGCAGTGTTTTCCTGTGATTCTTTAAGGATTTCTACCTGTCTAGCAGTGTTCTCCTGTATTTGTTTGTTATTAATGCCCTTCTTAAGGTCCTCTACCAGCATCATGAGATATGATTTAGATCTTTCTTTTCGGGTGTGTTGGCGTATGCAGGACTGACTGAAGTGGGAGTGCTGGGTTATGATGATGGTGAGATGTCTTCGTTTCTGTTGGTAGGATTCTTATGTTTGCCTTTCTCCATCTTGTAATCTCTGGTGTTAATTGTTATAGTTGTCTCTAGTGGGAGCCTGTTTCTCCTGTGATTCTGTTAGCCTCTGTCAGCTGTCCTGGGAGTCCAGCTCTCTTCTGAGTCTAAGTGGTCAGAGTACTCTCTTCAGGCAAGCTCTCCTCTTGCAGGGAAGGTGCACAGAGGTCTGGCGTTCATGCGTGTCTCCTGGCTGAAGATGAAGGCCTGAATCAGGGCCTGTCCCAGAAGATGGGTTGCCTCTGCAGTCTGTGTGCTCACCTGCACAGACTGGTCTCTGAGGGACCCAAGACACAAGACAGTTTCCTCACCTGCTGTGGAGGTTAGAGCCCTCCCAGGTCACCTCTCCTCTGGCGGGGAAGGTGCTTGGATGTCTGGAGCCCCGAACTGGGGGTCTGTCCCAGAAGCTGTGTTGCTTCTGCAGTTTGCTAGGTCCCCCTCTACAGTCTGTGATCTGATCTGTGCAGACTTGTCTCAGAGGGACTCGGGAGACGGGATGGCTCCCTCACCTGCTCTGTGGTTCAGAACCATCATGGGTGGCCACCTCTCCTCTGGAAGGGAAGGGGCTGAATATCTGCAGCCCCAAACAGGGCCTGTCCCAGAAGCTGTGTTGCTTTTGCCTGTCCCAGAAGCTGTGTCACTTCTGCAGTCCGCACTCTCACCTGTTGCAGACTGGTCTCAGAGGGACCCGGGAGACAAGCTGGCTCCCTCACCTGCTCTGGGGTTCAGAGCCCTCCTGGGCGGCTACCTCTCCTCTGGTGGGGATGATGCCTGGATGTCTGGAGCCTGAAATGGGGGTCTGTCCCAGAAGCTGTGTTGCTTCTGCCTGTCCCAGAAGCTGTGTTGCTTCTGCAGTCTACTCGCTCACTCTCTGCAGTCCTCGAGATGATCTGCTTAGTGGAAATTTCTTAAATTCAATGTGTGCCCAATATGAAAATAAATAAATACTTCAGGATACTTAATATATATTTTAAAAATAATTTGAGGCCACTGGCCATGGTAGCACACTTCTGCAATCCCAGCACAGGTAAGATGAAGCAGGAGGGTCAGGAGTTCAAGGTTACCCTCCCATAGATAGCTGTCCAATGATACTCTGGACTTGTCTCAGAACAAACAACGTAGCATGAAAATAAGACTTTCATTTTATGGTCAAACATTGTGTACAGAAGTTTTTTTTCTTGATCACCTTTGTAGTTTAATTTACATAAACTGATGATAGTGATATGATATCATGGTGAGGAGTAAATCTCTCATCAGTAGCTTAAAACTTTGCCTAAGTCTTTAAAAATGCCCCCAAACAGTGGTCTAGAAGAGAAGGCTCATTCTAGTGCTTCAGTGGCCCATTTGTTAACAGAGAAACTCTAGTACTGTTAATAGTTTGCCTCTTGCAATCTGACTCTTACCAAGTATGGTCAATGAAAAAGAAGAACTCAGACATAATGTGTAGGAAATCATTCTCTCTTATACTGGTGCTGTTGAGCTTGTCTGGGTACAAACAATGGAAGTGACTTTTTTTTAAATAAACATTTTAGTTTTTATTTTTTTAAAGGGATGTACCCTTTCCTTTGACAAAATGCCTGTACTCGTGCTCACATGTCTTATTTTGTATTTTAATTTTTAAAATTAAAATTATATCATTTTCCCTTTGCCTTTCCTCCCTTCAATCCCTCCCATGTGTCCTTGCTCTCTCAATATCAATGCCTTGTTTCATATTTTGTTATTGTTATGTGTGTGTGTAAATACAACCTATTTAGTATGTTTAGTATTACTTGTATGTATATGATTTCAGGGCTGACCACTTGGTACTGGAATACCAATTAGGAGGCTCATGCCTGTTGAGGACTATTTCTACTGCTCTCTGCAATGCTTAGTTGCTTGTAAGTCTTGATTATAGTATGGGTGCGACCATATAAGATTTCCCCCTCCATGTTAGCATGTCTCTTGGTATTGTACTTGCTCAGGTTTTGTTTAGGTGGCCATATTGTTGAGATATGAGTGCAATTTCTTTGTTGATTTTAGGAAACACATCCTCATTGTAGATTTTTTTGGTTTTCTAACTCCTATGACTTTTTTCAGCCCCCTTTCCATGATGTTCCCTGAGCCTTAGGGATAGAAGTTGTGTCATAAATGTATCAGTTGGGGCCAGAACTCCTCTCTCTCTCTCTGAATGTTAAGATCTATACTTATCTGTATATATAAATGTAAATATTTAGAATGCAATTAGGAATTGTGCTGGCTCATCAAAGTGGCACTAGTAGGGTCTATAAGCTCTCTAGCCCTGATTTGTTGGCTTTAATACCAAGCTTGATTTCCTTCATAGTGAATAAACCTTAAATCTAGTTAGAGAGCTATGAGTTCACTAGCCCTTAGGGTTATAATTCTATTCTGGTTTATTGTGGTTCATAGGAGTTACAGCTGCTTAAGACTGTGAGTTACTTCTCTCATTCAGTGGCTTGCAGTCAGGGCAGGAACTCAACCAAGGAACCTGGGTGCAGAAACTGAAGCAGAGGGCATGGAGGAATGCTGCTTTCTGGCTTGCTCCTTGTTTTATTCTTGGTTTGCTTTCATAAAAAAACTAAAACAAAACCCATGACTAACTTCCTAGGGATGGTGCCATGCATAGTAGGCTGAGCCCTTTCACATCAACCATCAATCATCAATCAAGAAAATGTTTTGCAGTCTTGATTATCCCTCAACTAAGGCTTCCTCTTTCCAGATGACTACAGCTTGTGTCAAAGTGATCAAACAAACAGACAACTGTAGTAGAATTTTCCCTGTCCAATCACCTTAAATATTAATAGAACAATGCCATACCCACTCCAGTAAAAACTGTGTGACAGGCCCAAAAGCTTGGCTGCAGTCCTGAGGCATAAAGTTTTATGGAAACCTGTCTCCTGGAAAGTTTCTGGGGTCCCATAAACAGACGTATTTCAGATTCGTCTTTGCTATAGTTGGTGAATGGTTCTGTGTGCTTTCTTTCAGTATTGTTTTATTATAGGGGCCTCCAAGGAATGATTTGACAGATACCTAAATTAGGTTGAACTTTGCTTCCTGGCCTTCACCAATGTCCTAGGCAATCCTTGAGCGGACCCTGGACTTGGAATTTAGTAAGAATGTTACCTATTCAGATAAATTGCCTCCAGTATTAAAAGAGAGATAGTGAAAGAAATCAGGCATTACTATCTACTACATAGAGTTAGAAATTTCAGGGAAAGCTTAGCAAAGTAAGTTTAGAATTCTTATTATAGTTATGTATGGCAGACTACATTACTTAATAGAAGAAAGTCCCCCAGAAAATCACTTAGAATAACAGCCGAGTCACTCCCATATACCGGAATTTACAATGGCCTAGGGAGAAGGTGGATTATACAATAGACTAGAATTGGAACTATGGAAAGGGCATAAAGCCCTAAGAATAAGCCGACTTTAGGTGGGTCTGTTTTTTATCCCAGTTGTAAACACTGATTTTTACCCCAGTGGTAAACACTGCCTGGTTCCTGTTAGCTTTTCTGTATGCATTTTCCTGTTTTGTATAAAGAGTCATTTTGCATTGGGTCACCTCAATGTACCTTAAATGACTTTAATGTATCACTTAACTTCCTTGTTTTTTTTTCTGTAATATAAGTCTGATACTCACTTTGAGAAATTACATTCAGACCAACACTCCCTTGTGTTTGAGTTTGTTTGTCACCCCACCGACTCCTTACCCACCTGGGTACCAGAACCCTGATTCTCCTATGGGTTGAGGGGCTGACTGAGTCTAGTCCATGGCACAACAAGAAGCTTGTGATTAGACAGGGAGAAGGGAGGTGGAGCAAAGAGTTTCAGGGCTGGGGACAGAGGGAAGGACAGGAGGGACAAGAAAGGAAGATGGAAGGAGAAGAAGACGATCCAGATTCCATGTAGGTTTAAATAGCCACAGATAGATATGAATATCATAAGATGATAGAATAATTAGGATAACCTGTCTAATCTAGGTGGGCAGCTTACCATTACCAATTGGCTCTGAAATTATTGTGTAGGCATCTTGTGAATTGAGAATTTATAGATATATAATTCTGACTGATTAATTATAAGCTTCTAGGTTTTGATTTACTAGATGACAAGAATTTGAGACTGCAGACCACAGGAGGTTTATGGCTGAGAAGGTCCTGCGGCTATGAGACAAGCGAACTGGAGTTGGGAAGATCATGATCACTTGCTGCTGGAGTTAGTTTAGAGGTAGAGGTGGTGAGACCACAAATGGGGCAGAGAGTTGCTGGCTGTAGTGTGGGAACTTGCTGTTCCTTTTAATATTTCCTGCAACAGACAACTAACCAGGACTAGAAACTAACCACAACTAAAAACAAATAAGCCACATGCTGTAATACACATATGTCAGAAGTCTCTGTATAATCTCCACCTTCACAAAATCTGACAAATGAAGCTGTTCTATGTGTGCACAGAATAATAACATCATCTGACTCAACTGTTCAAAGTTGCCATTCATGTTCATTTCAACATGATTTTACCAAGATACAATATTGGAGGCAAAGAGAGGAGCATGGATGCTGAAGAAAAAGAAGGTATTGAACTTTGGCACAGAAGTATAGACCAAATAAACCTTTTCCTCCCTAAGGTGCTTTGATCATGGTGTTTAGCATATCAATAGAAAGCCAACTGGGAGAGCCTGTTGGATGGGCTAGTCTCCATCCAGCAGTGTTGGGAAGGTATTTCCCATTCTGCTTATGAGCTCTGTCTATGCTGAGTCTATCCTCAGTATTAGTAACCAAAATAAGTTTGGTTACTAATACTGAGGTTCAGGGATCCTGGCAGTTGTAGGGTGGACTATTTTAACCCCAGGTCCTATGATCAAAGGAAAAATCCTAGCAATCAAATTGTACCACCCAGAAAGATGAAGGTGTCTTCTTCCCTTCTTCCTTTCTTCTTACCTCCCAATCCCTTCCCTCTTTCTACTTATTTTCATGTTTTTACCTGTTATGAACAATGCTGCTAAGCTTATTCTCTTTGTATATACACACACCCTTCTTTTTCTTTCATCTAAGAATGTAGTTACTGGATCACATGTCAAATTTGATTTGTGAACTACTTTCTAAGGTAGAAAATATATACACCATTGGGAAATTATTAGAAAGTTAGCCCCAGTGTAGGGAATGCCAGGGCCAGGAAGTGGGAGTGGGTTGGTTGGTGAGCAGGAGTTGGGGGTAGGGGGTTTTCAGAGGAGAAACCAGGAAAGGGGATAACATTTGAAATGTAAATAAAGAAAATACCTAATTAAAAAAAAAGTTAGCCATATGTTGCTTTGCCTGGTATTTAGTGAGAAACAGAACCATTAAGATCCAACCCTGCAATGCCATGTCTAAGTTTTCCTTCTTGACCAAAAGGTCTGGGATTCTACTCTGGGAACGCTGTTAGCTGCTATCCTCTTCTGTCAGCATTCTCTAGCTACTTTCCTTGTCAGAAAAACCAACTTTGAATGGGACATGGCCCATTTCCAGGGCACCCTATATCCAGTGACCAACTGCTATGGGTCTGATTATGCCCAGAATTCTCAATGAAACATCACAGAGCTCAAAAATAAACCATATAACTCTAGAACTCTCAGGGAGCAGTTTAAGGGTTTTGTCCAAATTGCATATATTGAAGACCCCTCCCATTTTTCCTCTCTTCTCCCAGAAGAGGAGTTGATTTCTAGAGAATTTCTCCATAAGTTTCTTTTAAAAATTATTATTATTATTATTATTACTATTTTTAGTGTGGATGTGGGGATGGGTGTGCACATGCCTCAGTTGGTGTGTGGAGGCAGAGGAAAACCTGTAGGTGTTGGTTCTCTCTTTCTGCTATGTGAGTTCCAGGGGCTGAAATCAGGTGATTAGGGTTGGTGGAGGTGCCTCTATACCTGCTGAGCCATGTCATTGACCCGCTAATAATTAGTGTTTTGTATAACACTGTTCATCTCCAAGGAAGCTAACCTCAAAGGTTAATGACCTAGATGAATTGCTATGTTCTAAGCATTACAGATTACGTTTACACATGCTTTATTAAGTAGATCACATTATTGGCAAGAATCTGCATTTTATTGAAGTCTGAAGCCAAAACCCAGCCCCTGTCAAGAGATGAGCTTTTGTTATCTCAGTATCTACCAAGAGATGGCAGTGAAATGCTAGTTAAATTGCATCTATTTATAGAGCATAAGAAGTTTAATCACCCCAATAATTCCCAGCACTTTGTTCTTACAAATAGTACTTTTTGTTGACTTGTCCTGTGCCAATCAGAGTAGCATGTGAAGTGACAAACTTCATTCTACTTTACAAAGGGAGACCTTTACCAATATTTTTGTAGGACATTTCTGGGGACCAAAGTGAGGGCTACTACTAAGCTCAATCTCCAATTGTTAGGATGTGGCTTTATTTTTTAAATTAATACTTAAATTGGTATTATAGAAGCATCTAGATAAAATGCATTTACCTTAAATTGACTTTTTATTATTGTGAAGCTAGGAATAGAACCCAGCACCTCATACATGGCAAATATTCACCATGCTGTTGACCTACACTTCCCATCTCTACAGCAAACTTTAAAAATAATCAGGAAAAGATGCCTTATAACAGAGAATGCCCAATACTCAGAGGCTGAGGCTCAAGGATTGCATCAAGTTCAAGACCAGCAATAAAATTGGTGTTGTCGCAAACTTTATATGCCACAGTACAGGGGAACGCCAGGGCCAAAAAGTGGGAATGGGTGGGTAGGGGAGTGGGGAGGAAGGTATGGGGGACTTTTGGGATAGCACTGGAAATGTAATTGAGGAAAATACGTAATAAAAAAAATATATATATAAAAGAAAAAAAAATTAGTGTTGTATTTTAAATAAAACCAAAAAATGTAACAAAATGAAAAGTCCCAAGTCACACAGTGTTACACTGGGAGTTTACCCAGCTTGAGCTCTTTCTTCAGTGGGTAGAAACAGATGGTGCCTAAGACTTGACATGGTTGGACTGAGGTCTCTAAGGACAGAGGGCTGAAATGTCATTGCATGCAGTTTTCAGGTAGTTACACACTTTCATTCCTAGTGGAAAACCGTCAAGGTCCTACTAGGACATGTCTGTGATGAGTGTGAGCATCATCAAGATGACTGACCATAGTATTCCAATGCCTGTGGAGTTTTCTTTCTGCATTGCTAGCAGTTTCTCATTCTCTTCTAATTGTTAAGATTTCTGCAGAAGCAAGTATTCAGATTTAAAAGTATTCTACCTCGATCACTCAAATTGTGCATCCATAGCTGGTTGACTAGTTCTGTTTTGCATGCTTTAGGTTCACTTCCCAGTTGCCCAAACTCTTCTGGGTGAAATACCATTGTGTAAGCATATAAACCCCATAGTAAAGTTCTTATTAGAGTGGTGCTAACCAACCATTTCCCTCATCTTTGCACATTTCAATATTAATTTATCTAACTTTTTTTTCTTGGCCAAATCAGCATATATCCTAGTTCTAAACCTTATTGATGCTTGACAGTAGTTATCTATAAGGCCCACATTCTGATGTCTTTTGTTGAAAACAGAGGGGGAAGTGCAGTGTATTAAAAATGTTATTGTTATGTATGTTTGTGTATGACATGGTATGTGCATGTGTGTATGATGCACATATGAAAGTTAGAGGGCAGCTTCTGTTTTTTTTTCTTCTACCATTTTGTAGATTATGAGGATTCAACTCATATATCAGGCTTGTGCATGTTTATGTGGCTTCCTAAGCCATCTCACTGGTCTCTATCTACACCATCTCCATAAATTAAAATTACTGTATATTAAATTCCCTTTGTCTCTATAAATATGGACTCAAGGTAGCATCCTATAGAATCAGAAGGTATAATTATAAATACTGTGTTTATTAGATGGTTAATGAGATATGTATGTGAGACTGAAAAAGAAAGGAGGGAAGGAGATGAAAGGAAAAGGAAAGGAGGAGAAAGAAGAGAGAAGGAAGAAGGATGTTTTCTGCCTTGGTTCCCCTTTATTTTTTCTTCCTAATTTTTACTATCACCGGTAGTCAATCATGTTTCAGCAGTATCTTAGATAGGGTAGCTATTGCTATGATAAAACACCATGACCAAAGAAACTTGGGGATTTAAGAGTTTATTTGGCCTACACTGCTACAACACTGTTCATCATCAAAGGAATCAGGACAGGAACTCAAGCAGGGCAGGAACCTGGAGGCAGGAGCTTATGAGAGTTCATGAAGGGGTGCTGCTTACTGCCTTGTTCATCATGGTTACTCAGTCTCCTTTTTTTTTTTCAGAATCCAGGACTACCAGCCCAGGGATTGCATCACCCAAAATGCCCTTGGCCCTCCTGTATCAATCATTAACTTAAAAAGTTTCCTACAGGATTGCCTACAGTCCAATCTTATAGAGGCATTTTCTTTATTGAGGCTGCTGTCTCTCAGATGACTTTAGTCTGTGTCAAGTTGGCATAAAACTGTGCAACATAAGCAGTTAATTCTTCCCATATTGAGGGTCTCTTTAAGAAGACCCAAGCATCACTAATGTAAAATCAGTTTATCTTTCTAGATGGTCCAGCTTATCTCCCAGAACATGGTATACTGTTGGTTTTTGTCAACTTGATATAAACCTAGTCACCTGGGAAGAGGGAACCCAATTAAAAAAATGGTTCCTCCGGAGTGCCTGTAGGATATTTTGTTGATCAATTATTGATGTGGGAGGGACCATCACTGCCACCCCTGGGCAGATGATCCTGGGACGTATTAGAAAGTAGGCTGAGCAAGCCATGGGAACAAGAGGTGAGCAGCACTCCTCTGTAGGTTCTACTTCAGTTCCTGTCTTGAGTTTTCGCCTTCACTTTTTTTTGATGATAGACTGATCTGTAAGCTAAAACTACGATTTCTTCCCTATATTGCTTTGGGTCATGGTATTTTATCAGAACAATAGAAGGAAAACTAAGACACGCTCAAATGTTTTTGAGCCTTGCATTCCTTATAGTCAAACTATGATTAAGAGTACTCAAGGTTGTGAGCCTAGCCTTTAACAGCTGAGACATCTCTCTGACCCTTATTGCATCCAGTTATGCTGAGGTTGGTTGCTATCCCTGGGAGGCCTGCACTTTTTTGAAGGGAAACAGAGGAGCAGTGGATCTGGGGGAGAGGGAAGGTGAGGGAGTTAGGAAGCAGGGAGGGAGGGGAGCCTGTGGTTGGGATGTATTATATGAGATAGTAATGATGATGATGATGAAGAATAACAAGGAGCTGATAACCTGTGGTGATGGGTATGGAACTTAGTACAGAGTATCACTTCTGCATTGGCTCTTCATCTTTAAAAACTTCACTCATTTAGATTATCACTTACACAGAATGCAGGTTCCTAAGATCTGGTTGTATTATACATTCTATATTTCCTTGAATATCCCTCAAAGGAGGAGTGTTTCACCAGCTCAGATCCTCAAATGGAAGAGATGTATTTTCAGTTTGAAAATTGAGTTTTTTTTCAGTTTGAAATTTGAAACTTAGCTGAATGACAAGATCTTACCATCCTCATGGCTTCTAGTACAGATGCCACAGAAGAAATTCATACTTGTCTTTTGGCAGGTTGTTTGGTTAAGGGATACATGAGTTCTTGATTGTCATTTACCCATCCATTCTCTCTCCCCTTGACTTTGGATCTTTGTGAAATCTGCTCTGTTAGTTTTATCAGCGTCTCTGAACACCCAAGTATGAAAGATGACTCCTTAGTTAAGAGTTCCTCATATTGCTGTATAATAAACACTAACTAACTTATGATTAAATTTAGATTAAAATCATATTTCTGCATTTAAATGTTGACAGTTTGAAATGTTATGTTTCTGATAGTTGTAGATCTACATTGTAAGTATGTGGCTAATAGTGTGTTGGCGAGTTAAGCACTCAGATTTCTGCAATACATGTCAACACTTCCTTCATTCTTTAGAAGAAAATATTTTTATTTTGCTCGTTAAAATAAATTGCGAAGACTTAAAATGTCTTTGTGAAGTGTAATTTGATGGATCGCTAGATAAGCTTGCAGCAAGTGCACTGCACACAGAAACACTGTGAGAAAACAAATAATAGAATGTGTGAAAAAGCACTTTTAAATTATAAGGTATTATTTATAGATATGCAAATAGTGATGAGTATTGCCAAAAATTTGACAAACCACATTTGAAGTCACTGTTGTAAATAACAAAATGAACCTTAAAGGCAGAAGAAAACAAATGTGGCTCATAGGTTTCTGATCTTTGAACTACAAGGTTTTGTTGAATCTATAAGAAAATCTGCATTGAGGGGTGGGAAGATAGTTCAGTTCTTGCAAGGTGCTGGTCATGAAAGCATGGGGATTCCAGTTTGTGACCTATGACTCGTATGGAACATCAGTGAAGGTGGGTCAGACTTGGAAACGTAGGAGGCAGTTGAGAAGCAGATCCTTGGGTTTTCTGGACATACAGCTAAGTCTGGGTTCCAAGCTCCAGGCTAGTAGGAGACACTGTCTCAAGTGAATGGTACCCAAGCAATGACAACCAAAGAGGTTGACCTTAGATCTCCACAAACATTCATGTATACCACTAGGGATGTTTGCACATACAGGTTAACCTGCACACACACACACACACACACACACACACACACACACATACACACACAGCATTTGTATTTCATAAAGACAAGAATTCTACAGCAACAAAACACTCTTGTACTCCTCCTTTCTTGCTCATGTCAGATGCATTGGTCATACTTGTGTCTGATCTATTAACAGATGAGAGTTGGGGTTAGAGTTGCTAGAAATTGTTACTGTAATGATGTGTGATATTAGGTAGTTAAACATTGCTTTTATAGTCCAGAGGAGTCTGGGCTCTTGTCCTTTGACATATCTCAGCATTTATAATGAGTTCACTTTCAGAGGAATTACTTTGTAAAAGTGTACATTTTATCACCCAGTTAATCAAACTTGATGGAAAGCTTCGACTGGGCCATTTCCTTCCTAAGAAAAACACTTTCAAGGTAATGAAAGGACAGCCAAGGTAGATGCTTACAAGTGACACCTACAGGAAATGAAAGGTGGGTCTTTTCTTGCCCCCATGCCTTGGTACTCAGAATCATGGAAAGATTACATTGGTCATGAGACTTTTGTCATGCTCACTCCTGCACTTCTGTCTGTCTGTCTGTCTGTCTGTCTGTCTGTCTGTCTGTCTGTCTGTGTAGTGATACTTGATGGTGAGAACGGAGCTGGTTTGTGAAGAAGCATGATGTCTGTGCCCTGGATTTGAGGAGCCCTTTTGTTTTTGTTTTTTTGGTTTTTTTCATTTTTTTAAATATTTTTTTTATTACATATTTTCCTCAATTACATTTCCAATGCTATCTCAAAAGTCCCCCATACCATCCGCTCAACTTCCCTACCCACCCATTCCCATTTTTTGGCCCTGGCGTTCCCCTGTACTGGGGCATATAAGGTTTGTGTGTCCAATGGGCCTCTTTCCAGTGATGGCCGACTAGGCCATCTTTTGATACATATGCAGCTAGAGTCAAGAGCTCTGGGGTACTGGTTAGTTCATAATGTTGGACCTACAAGGTTGCAGATCTCTTTAGCTCCTTGGATACTTTCTCTAGCTCCTCCATTGGGGGCCCTGTGATCCATCCAATAGCTGACTGTGAGCATCCACTTCTGTGTTTGCTAGGCCCCAGCCTAGTCTCACAAGAGACAGCTATATCAGGGTCCTTTCAGCAAACATTTGCTAGCGAATGCAATGGTGTCATCGTTTGGAGGCTAATTATGGGATGGATCCCTGGATATGGCAGTCTCTAGAGGGTCCATCCTTTTGTCTCAGCTCCAAACTTTGTCTCTGTAACTCCTTCCATGGGTGATTGATTCAAATTCTAAGAAGGGGCAAAGTGTCCACACTTTGGTCTTCGTTCTTTTTCAGTTTCATGTGTTTTCCAAATGGTATCTTATATCTCGCTATACTAAGTTTCTGGGCTAATATTCACTTATCAGTGAGTACATATCATTTGAGTTCTTTTGTGATTATGTTACCTCACTCAGGATGATGCCCTCCAGGTCCAACCATTTGTCTAGGCATTTCATAAATTCATTTTTTTAAATAGCTAAGTAGTACTCCATTGTGTAAATGTACCACATTTTTTGTATTCATTCCTCTGTTGAGGGGCATCTGGGTTCTTTCCAGCTTCTGGCTATTATAAATACGGCAGCTATGAACATAGTGGAGCATGTGTCCTTCTTATCGGTTGGGACATCTTCTGGATATATGCCCAGGAGAGGTATTGCAGGATCATCCGGTAGTACTATGTCAAGTTTTCTGAGGAACCACCAGACTGATTTCCAGAGTGGTTGTACAAGCTTTCAATCCCACCAATAATGGAGGAGTGTTCCTCTTTCTCCACATCCTCGCCAGCATCTGCTGTCACCTGATTTTTGATCTTAGTCATTCTGACTGGTGTGAGGTGGAATCTCAGGGTTGTTTTGATTTGCATTTCTCTGATGATTAAGGATGTTGGACATTTTTTCAGGTGCTTCTCAGCCATTCGATATTCCTTAGGTGAGAATTCTTTGTTTAGCTCTGAGCCCATTTTTTAATGGGGTTATTTGATTTTCTGGAGTCCACCCTCTTGAGTTCTTTATATATATTGGATATTAGTCCCCTATCTAATTTAAGATAGGTAAAGATCCTTTCCCAATCTGTTGGTGGCTTTTTTGTCTTATTGATAGTGTCTTTTGCCTTGCAGAAGCTTTGCAATTTTATGAGGTCCCATTTGTGGATTCTCGATCTTACAGCACAAGCCATTGCTGTTCTATTCAGGAATTTTTCCCCTGTGCCCATATCTTTGAGGCTTTTCCCCACTTTCTCCTCTATAAGGTTCAGTGTCTCTGGTTTTATGTGAAGTTCCTTGATCCACTTAGATTTGACCTTAGTACAAGGAGATAGGAATGGATCAATTTGCATTCTTCTACATGATAACAACCAGTTGTGCCAGCACCATTTGTTGAAAATGCTGTCTTTCTTCCACTGGATGTTTTTAGCTCCCTTGTCGAAGATCAAGTGACCATAGGTGTGTGGGTTCATTTCTGGGTCTTCAATTCTATTCTATTGGTCTACTTGTCTGTCACTATACCAGTACCATGCAGTTTTTATCACAATTGCTCTGTAGTAAAGCTTTAGGTCCGGCATGGTGATTCAACCAGAGGTACTTTTATCCTTGAGAAGAGTTTTTGCTATCCTAGGTTTTTTGTTATTCCAGATGAATTTGGAGATTGCTCTTTCTAATTCGTTGAAGAATTGAGTTGGAATTTTGATGGGGATTGCACTGAATCTGTAGATTGCTTTTGGCAAGACAGCCATTTTTACAATGTTGATCCTGCCAATCCATGAGCATGGGAGATCTTTCCATCTTCTGAGATCTTCTTTAATTCTTTCTTGAGAGACTTGAAGTTTTTATCATACAGATCTTTCACTTCCTTAGTTAGAGTCACGCCAAGATATTTTATATTATTTGTGACTATTGAGAAGGGTGTTGTTTCCCTAATTTCTTTCTCAGCCTGTTTATTCTTTGTGTAGAAAAAGGCCATTGACTTGTTTGAGTTAATTTTATATGCAGCTACTTCACCGAAGCTGTTTATCAGGTTTAGGAGTTCTCTGGTGGAATTTTTAGGGTCACTTATATATACTATCATATCATCTGCAAAAAGTGATATTTTGACTTCATCTTTTCCAATTTGTATCCCCTTGATCTCCTTTTGTTGTCGAATTGCTCTGGCTAGGACTTCAAGTACTATGTTGAATAAGTAGGGAGAACGTGGGCAGCCTTGTTTAGTCCCTGTTTTTTAGAGGGATTGCTTCAAGCTTCTCACCATTTACTTTGATGTTGGCTACTGGTTTGCTCTAGATTGCTTTTATCATGTTTAGGTATGGGCCTTGAATTCCTCATCTTTCCAAGATTTTTATCATGAATGGGTGTTGGATCTTGTCAAATGCTTTCTCAGCATCTAAGGAGATGATCATGTGGTTTTTGTCTTTGAGTTTGTTTATATAATGGATTATGTTGATGGATTTCCATATATTAAACCATCCCTGCATCCCTGGAATAAAACCTACTTGGTCAGGATGGATGATTGCTTTTATGTGTTCTTGGATTCGGTTAGCGAGAATTTTATTGAGTAACTTTGCATCAATATTCATAAGGGAAATTGTTCTGAAGTTCTCTATCTTTGTTGGATCTTTCTGTGGTTTAGGTATCACAGTAATTGTGGTTTCATAGAATGAGTTGGGTAGAGTTCCCTCTACTTCTATTTTGTGGAATAGTTTGTGCATAACTGGAATTAGATCTTTGAAGGTCTGGTAGAACTCTGCACTAAACCCATCTGGTCCTGGGGTTTTTTTGGCTGGGAGACTATTAATGACTGCTTTTATTTCTTTAGGGGATACAAGACTGTTTAGATCATTAACTTGATCCTGATTTAACTTTGGTACCTGGTATCTGTCTAGAAATTTGTCCTTTTCGTCCAGGTTTTCCAATTTTGTTGAGTATAGCCTTTTGTATAAGGATCTGATGGTGTTTTGTATTTCTTCAGGATCTGTTATGTCTCCCTTTTCATTTCTGATTTTGTTAATTAGGATGTTGTCCCTGTGCCCTCTAGTGAGTCTAGCTAAGGGTTTATCTATCTTGTTGATTTTTTCAAAGAACCAACACCTTGTTTGGTTAATTCTTTGAATAGTTCTTGTTTCCACTTTGTTGATTTCAACCCTGAGTTTGATTATTTCCTGCTGTCTACTCCTCTTGGGTGAATCTTCTTCCATTTTTTTCTAGAGCTTTTAGATGTGTTGTCAAGCTGCTAGTGTGTGCTCTCTCCAGTTTCTTTTTGGAGGCACTCAGAGCTATGAGTTTCCCTCTTAGAAATGCTTTCATTGTGTCCCATAGGTGTGGGTATGTTGTGGCTTCATTTTCATTAAACTCTAAAAAGTCTTTAATTTCTTTCTTTATTCCTTCCTTGACCAAGGTATCATTGAGAAGAGTGTTGTTCAGTTTCTACGTGAATGTTGGCTTTCCATTATTTATGTTGTTATTGAAGATCAGCCTTAGTCCATGGTGGTCTGATAGGATGCATGGGACAATTTCAATTTTTGTATCTATTGAGGCCTGTTTTGTGACCAATTATATGGTCAATTTTGGAGAAGGTCCCATGAGGTGCTGAGAAGAATGTATATCTTTTTGTTTTAGGATAAAATGTTCTGTAGATATCTGTTAAGTCCATTTGTTTCATAACTCCTGTTAGTTTCACTGTGTCCCTGTTTAGTTTCTGTTTCCATGATCTGTCCATTGATGAAAGTTGTGTGTTGAAGTCTCCCACTATTATTGTGTGAGGTGCAATGTGTGCTTTGAGCTTTACTAAAGTGTCTTTAATGAATGTGGCTGCCCTTGCATTTGGAGCATAGATATTCAGAATTGAGAATTTCTCTTGGAGGATTTTACCTTTGATGAGTATGAAGTTTCCCTCCTTGTCTTTTTTGATAACTTTGGGTTGGAAGTCGATATTATTCGATATTTGAATGTCTACTCCAGCTTGTTTCTTCAGACCATTTGCTTGGAAAATTGTTTTCTAGCCTTTCACTCTGAGGTAGTGTCTGTCTTTTTCCCTGAGATGGGTTTCCTGTAAGCAGCAGAATGTTGGGTCCTGTTTGTGTAGCCAGACTGTTAGTCTATGTCTTTTTATTGGGGAATTGAGTCCATTGATATTAAGAGATATTAAGGAAAAGTAATTGTTGCTTCCTTTTATTTTCGTTGTTAGAGCTGGCATTCTGTTCTTGTGGCTGTCTTCTTTTTGGTTTGTTGAGGGATTACTTTCTTTTTTTTGTTTTGTTTTGTTTTGTTTTTTTCTTTTTTTAATTTTTAATATTTTTATTACATATTTTCCTCAGTTACATTTCCAATGCTATCCCAAAAGTCCCCCATAGCGCCCCCCACTTCCCTACCCATCCATTCCCATTCTTTTGGCCCTGGCATTCCCTATATTGGGGCATATAAAGTTTGCAAGTCCAATGGGCCTCTCTTTCCAGTGATGGCCGACTAGGCCATCTTTCGATACATATGAAGCAAGAGACAAGAGCTCCAGGGTTCTGGTTAGTACATCATGTTGTTCCAACCATAGGGTTGCAGATCCCTTTAGCTCCTTGGGTACTTTCTCTAGCTTCTCCATTGGGAGCCCTGTGATACATCCAATAGCTGACTGTGAGCATCCACTCCTGTGTTTGCTAGGCCCCGGCATCGTCTCACAAGAGACAGCTATATTTGGGTCCTTTCAGCAAAATCTTGCTAGTGTATGCAATGGTGTCAGCGTTTAGAAGCTGCTTATGGGATGGATCCCTGGATACGGCAGTCTCTAAATGGTCCATCCTTTCATCACAGCTACGAACTTTGTCTCTGTAACTCCTTCCCTGGGTGTTTTGTTCCCAATTCTAAGAAGGGGCACAGTGTCCACACTTCGGTCTTCATTCTTCCTGAGTTTCATGCGTTTAGCAAATTGTATCTTATATCTTGGGTATCCTAAGTTTTGGGCTAATATCCACTTATCAGTGAATACATATTGTGTGAGTTCTTTTGTGATTATGTTACTTCACTCAAGATGATGCCCTCGAGGTCCATCCATTTGGCTAGGAATTTCATAAATTCATTCTTTTTAATAGCTGAGTAGTACTCCATTGTGTAAATGTACCATAATTTCTGTATCCATTCCTCTGTTGAGGGACATCTGGGTTCTTTCCAGCTTCTGGCTATTATAAATAGGGCTGCTATGAACATAGTGGAGCATGTGTCCTTCTTACCGGTTGGGACATCTTCTGGATATATGCCTAGAAGAGGTATTGCTGGATCCTCCGGTAGTACTATGTCCAATTTTCTAGGGAACCGCCAGACTGATTTCCAGAGTGGTTGTACAAGCTTGCAATCCCACCAACAATGGAGGAGTGTTCCTCTTTCTCCACATCCTCGCCAGCATCTGCTGTCACCTGAATTTTTGATCTTAGCCATTCTGACTGGTGTGAGGTGGAATCTCAGGGTTGTTTTGATTTGCATTTCCCTGATGATTAAGGATGTTGAACATTTTTTCAGGTGTTTCTCTGCCATTCGGTATTCCTCAGGTGAGAATTCTTTGTTCAGTTCTGAGCCCCATTTTTTAATGGGGTTATTTGACTTTCTGGAGTCCACCTTCTTGAGTTCTTTATATATATTGGATATTAGTCCCTTATCTGATTTAGGATAGGTGAAGATCCTTTCCCAATCTGTTGGTGGTTTTTTTGTCTTATTGATGGTTTCTTTAGCCTTGCAGAAGCTTTGCAGTTTAATGAGGTCCCACTTGTCAATTCTCGATCTTACAGCACAAGCCATTACTGTTCTATTCAGGAATTTTTCCCCTGTGCCCATATCTTCAAGGCATTTCCCCACTTTCTCCTCTATAAGTTTCAGTGTCTCTGGTTTTATGTGAAGTTCCTTGATCCACTTAGACTTGACCTTAGTACAAGGAGATAGGAATGGATCGATTCGCATTCTTCTACATGTTAACAACCAGTTGTGCCAGCACCATTTGTTGAAAATGCTGTCTTTCTTCCACTGGATGTTTTTAGCTCCCTTGTCGAAGATCAAGTGACCGTAGGTGAGTGGGTTAATTTCTGGGTCTTCAATTCTATTCTATTGGTCTATTTGTCTGTCACTATACCAGTACCATGCAGTTTTTATCACAATTGCTCTGTAGTAAAGCTTTAGGTCCGGCATGGTGATTCCACCAGAGGTTCTTTTATCCTTGAGAAGAGTTTTTGCTATCCTAGGTTTTTTGTTATTCCAGATGAATTTGCAGATTGCACTTTCTAATTCGTTGAAGAATTGAGTTGGAATTTTGATGGGGATTGCATTGAATCTGTAGATTGCTTTTGGCAAGATAGCCATTTTTACAATGTTGATCCTGCCAATCCATGAGCATGGGAGATCTTTCCATCTTCTGAGATCTTCTATAATTTCTTTCTTCAGAGACTTGAAGTTTTTATTATACAGATCTTTCACTTCCTTAGTTAGAGTCACGCCAAGATATTTTATATTATTTGTGACTATTGAGAAGGGTGTTGTTTCCCTAATTTCATTCTCAGCCTGTTTATTCTTTGTGTAGAGAAAGGCCATTGATTTGTTTGAGTTAATTTTATATGCAGCTACTTCACCGAAGCTGTTTATCAGGCTTAGGAGTTCTCTGGTGGAATTTTTAGGGTCACTTATATATACTATCATATCATCTGCAAAAAGTGATATTTTGAATTCATCTTTTCCAATTTGTATCCCTTTGATCTCCTTTTGTTGTCGAATTGCTCTGGCTAGGACTTCAAGTACAATGTTGAATAGGTATGGAGTAAGTGGACAGCCTTGTCTAGTCCCTGATTTTAGAGGGATTGCTTCAAGCTTCTCACCATTTACTTTGATGTTGGCTACTGGTTTGCTGTAGATTGCTTTTATCATGTTTAGGTATGGGCCTTGAATTCCTGATCTTTCCAAGACTTTTATCATGAATGGGTGTTGGATCTTGTCAAATGCTTTTTCCGCATCTAACGAGATGACCATGTGGTTTTTGTCTTTGAGTTTGTTTTTACACTGGATTACGTTGATGGATTTCCATATATTGAACCATCCCTGCATCCCTGGGATGAAACCTACTTGGTCAGGGTTGATGATTGTTTTGATATGTTCTTGGATTCGGTTAGCAAGAACTTTATTGAGGATTTTTGCATCAATATTCATCAGGGATATTGGTCTGAAGTTTTCTATCTTTGTTGGGTCTTTTTGCGGTTTAGGTATCAGAGTAATTGTGGCTTCATAGAATGAGTTGGGTAGAGTACCTTCTGTTTCTATTTTGTGGAATAGTTTGTGAAGAACTGTAATTAGATCTTCTTTGAAGGTCTGATAGAACTCTGCACTAAACCCATCTGGTCCTGGGCTTTTTTTAGTTGGGAGACTATTAATGACTGCTTCTATTTCTTTGGGGGATATAGGGCTGTTTAGATCATTAACCTGATCTTGATTCAACTTTGGTACCTGGTATCTGTCTAGGAACTTGTCCATTTCATCCAGGTTCTCCAGTTTTGTTGAGTATAGCCTTTGGTAGAAGGATCTGATGGTGTTTTGGATCTCTTCAGGATCTGTTGTTATGTCTCCTTTTTCATTTCTGATTTTGTTAATTAGGATGCTTTCCCTGTGCCCTCTAGTGAGTCTGGCTAAGGGTTTATCTATCTTGTTGATTTTCTCAAAGAACCAGCTCCTTGATTGGTTGATTCTTTGAATAGTTCTTGTTTCCACTTGGTTGATTTCACCCCTGAGTTTGATTATTTCCTGCCGTCTACTCCTCTTGGGTGAATTTGCTTCCTTTTGTTCTAGAGCTTTTAGGTGTGTTGTCAAGCTGCTAATGTGTGCTCTCTCTAGTTTCTTTTTGGAGGCACTCAGAGCTATGAGTTTTCCTCTTAGAAATGCTTTCATTGCGTCCCATAAGTTTGGGTATGTTGTGGCTTCATTTTCATTGAACTCTAAAAAGTCCTTAATTTCTTTCTTTATTCCTTCCTTGACCAAGGTATCATTGAGAAGAGTGTTGTTCAGTTTCCACGTGAAGGTTGGCTTTCTATTATTTATTTTGTTATTGAAGATCAGCCTTAGTCCATGGTGATCTGATAGGATGCATGGGACAATTTCAATATTTTTGTATCTGTTGAGGCCTGTTTTGTGACCAATTATGTGGTCAATTTTGGAGAAGGTACCATGAGGTGCTGAGAAGAAGGTATATCCTTTTGTTTTAGGATAGAATGTTCTGTAGATATCTGCCAGATCCATTTGATTCATAATTTCTGTTAGTTTCACTGTGTCCCTGTTTAGTTTCTGTTTCCATGATCTGTCCATTGGTGAAAGTGGTGTGTTGAAGTCTCCCACTATTATTGTATGAGGTGCAATGTGTGCTTCGAGATTTACTAAAGTTTCTTTAATGAATGTGGCTGCCTTTGTATTTGGAGCATAGATATTCAGGATTGATAGTTCCTCTTGGAAGATTTTACCTTTGATGAGTATGAAGTGTCCCTCTCTGTCTTTTTTAATGACTTTGGGTTGGAAGTCAATCTTATCAGATATTTGAATGGCTACTCCAGCTTGTTTCTTCATACCATTTGCTTGGAAAATTGTTTTCCAGCCTTTCTTTCTGAGGTAGTGTCTATCTTTTTCTCTGAGATGAGTTTCCTGTAAGCAGCAAAATGTTGGGTCTTGTTTGTGTAGCCAGTTTGTTAGTCTATGTCTTTTTATCGGGGAGTTGAATCCATTGATATTAAGAGATATTAAGGAAAAGTAATTGTTGTTTCCTGTTATTTTTGTTGTTAAAGTTGGCATTCTGTTCTTGTGGCTGTCTTCTTTTAGGTTTGTTGAGGGATTACCTTCTTGTTGTTTCTAGGGCGTGGTTCCTGTCCTTGTATTGTTTTTTTTCTGTTATTATCCTTTGAAGGGCTGGATTCGTGGAGAGATAATGTGTGAATTTGGTTTTGTCGTGGAATACTTTGGTTTCTCCATCTATGTTAATTGAGAGTTTGGCTGGGTATAGTAGCCTGGGCTGGAGTTTGTGTTCTTTTAGTGTCTGTATAACATCCGTCCAGGATCTTCTGGCTTTCATAGTCTCTGGTGAGAAATCTGGTGTAATTCTGATAGGCTTTCCTTTATATGTTACTTGGCCTTTTTCTCTTACTGCTTTTAGTATTCTATCTTTATTTAGAGCATTTGTTGTTCTGATTATTATGTGGCGGGAGGTATTTCTTTTCTGGTCCAGTCTATTTGGAGTTCTGTAGGCTTCTTGTATGTTCATGGGCATCTCTTTCTTTAGATTTGGGAAGTTTTCTTCTATAATTTTGTTGAAGATGTTTGCTGGTCCTTTGAGTTGAAAATCTTCATTCTCATCCACTCCTATTATCCGTAGGTTTGGTCTTCTCATTGTGTCCTGTATTTCTTGGATGTTTTGAGTTAGGATCTTTTTGCATTTTACATTTTCCTTGATTGTTGTGCCGATGTTCTCTATGGAATCTTCTGCACTTGAGATTCTCTCTTCCATCTCTTGTATTCTGTTGCTGATGCTCGTATCTATGGTTCCATATTTCTTTCCTAGGGTTTCTATCTCCAGTGTTGCCTCATTTTGGGTTTTCTTTATTGTGTCTACTTCCCTTTTTAGGTCTAGTATGGTTTTGTTCATTTCCATCATCTGTTTGGATGTGTTTTCCTGTTTTTCTGTAAGGACTTCTACCTGTTTGATTATGTTATCCTGTTTTTCTTTAAGGTTTTGTAACTCTTTAGCTGTGTTCTCCTGCAATTCTTTAAGGGATTTTTGTGCTTCCTCTTTACTGTCTTCTACCTGTTTACCAGTGTTCCTTTGTATTTCTTTAAGTGTGTTATTAAAGTCCTTCTTGAAGTCCTCTACCATCATCAGGAGATATGCTTTTAGATCCGTGTCTAGCTTTTCCGGTGTGTTGGGGTGCCCTGGACTGGGCGAAGTGGGAGTGTTGGGTTCTGATGATGGTTAGTGGTCTTGGTTTCTGTTAGTAAGATTATTACGTTTACCTTTCGCCATCTGGTAATCTCTGGGGTTAATTGTTGTCGTTTTCACTGTTTAAAGATTGGAGCAGAAGCTGTGTTCCACTCACCAGCAGTCTCAAAATCCTGTGGCGGGGGGCGTGGGTAGCTGGCGGGTGTCAGCCGACCCTGCGCTCTAGCTACTCCGGTGCTGGTCCGGCTGGAAGAGGCCTGTGGCCCTACTCAGGCCGGTTTCCTGCTTCCCTAACTAATGCAGTCTCAGGTCCCACGCACAATTGGATTGGAGCAGAAGCTGTGTTCCACTCACCAGAAGTCTTAAGATCCTGTGGCAGGTGTTGTGGGTAGCTGGCGAGTGTCAGCCGACCCTGCGCCCTAGCTACCCCGGCACTTTTCTGACCGGAGAGGCTTGTGGCCCTATTCAGGCCAGATTTCTGCCTCCCCAACCAAAGCAGTCTCAGGTCCCGCGTGATTGGACTGGAGCAGAAGCTGTGTTCCACTCACCAGCAGTCTCAAAATCCTGTGTTGGGGGTCGTGGGTAGCTGGCGGGTGTCAGCTGACCCTGCGCTCTAGCTACCTCGGTGCTGGTCCGGCCGGAAGAGGCCTGTGTTCCTCGAGGGATTACTTTCTTGCTTTTTCTAGGGCATGATTTCCGTCCTTGTATTGGTTTTTTTCCATTATTATCCTTTGAAGGGCTGGATTCGTGGAAAGATAATGTGTGAATTTGGTTTTGTTGTGGAATATTTTGGTTTCTCCATCTATGGTAATTGAGAGTTTGTCTGGGTATAGTAGCCTGGGCTGGCATTTGTGTTCTCTTAGTGTCTGTATAACATTTTTCCAGGCTCTTCTGGCTTTCATAGTCTCTGGTGAGAAGTCTGGTGTAATTCTGACAGACCTGCCTTTATGTTACTTGACCTTTCTCCCTTAGTGCTTTTAATATTCTATCTTTATTTAGTGCATTTGTTGTTCTGATTATTATGTGTCGGGAGGAATTTCTTTTTTGTCCAGTCTATTTGGAGTTCTGTAGGCTTCTTGTATGATCATGGGCATGTCTTTTTTAGGTTTGGGAAGTTTTCTTCTATAATTTTGTTGAAGATATTTGCTGTCCCTTTAAGTTGAAAATCTTCATTCTCATCAACTCCTATTATCTGTAGGTTTGGTCTTCTCATTGTGTACTGGATTTCCTGGATGTTTTGAGTTAGGATCCTTGTGCGTTTTTTATTTTCTTTGATTGTTGTGCCGATGTTCTCTATGGAATCTTCTGCATCTGAGATTCTCTATTCCATCTCTTGTATTCTGTTGCTGATGCTCACATCTATGGTTCCAGATTTCTTTCCTAGGGTTTCTATCTCCATCGTTGCCTCACTTTGGGTTTTCTTTATTGTGTCTACTTCTCTTTTTAGGTCTAGTATGGTTTTGTTCATTTCTATCACCTGTTTGGATGTTTTTTCCTGTTTTTCATTAAGGACTTATACCTGTTTGGTTGTGTTTTCCTGTTTTTCTTTAAGGACTTGTAACTCTTTAGGAGTGTTCTCCTGTATTTCTTTAAGTGAGTTATTAAAACCCTTCTTGATGTCCTCTACCATCATCATGAGATATGCTTTTAAATCCGGGTCTAGCTTTTTGGTTGTGTTGGGGTGCCCAGGTGTAGGTGGGGTGAGAGTGCTGCGTTCTGATGATGGTGAATGGTCTTGATTTCTGTTAGTAGGATTCTTATGTTTGCCTTTCGCCATCTGGTAATCTCTGGAGCTAGTTGTTATAGTTGTCTCTGGTTAGAGCTTGTTCCTCAGGTGTTTATTTTAGCCTCTACGAGCAGACCTGGGAGACTAGCTCTATCCTTAGTTTCAGTGGTCAGAGTACTCTGTGTAGGCAAGCTCTCTTCTTGCAGGGAAGGTGCCCAGATATCTGGTGTTCGAACCAGCCTCCTGGCAGAAGTTGTGTTCCACTCACCAGAGGTCTTAAGATCCCGTGGAGAGTCCTGTGAGGACCTTGGGGGTGTCCAGAAACTCAGCGCACAAGGAACCCCGGTGCTGGAGTGGACCGCAAGGGACTTGTGCCCCTGATCAGGCCGGGTTATCTGCTTCCTTAATTAATGCAGTCTCAGGTCCTGAATGATCGGATTGGAGCATGCGCTGTGTTCCACTCACCAGAGGTCTTAGGATCCCGTGGGGGATCCTGTGTGGGTCCTTGCGGGTGTTCGGAGACTCCCCGGGCCAGGAAACCCTGGTGCTTCAGTGAACCAGAAGGGACTTGTGCCCCTGATCAGGCCGGGTTATCTGCTTCCTTAGTTAATGCAGTCTCAGGTCCCGTGAATTGGATTGGAGAAGATGCTGTGTTCCACTCACCAGAGGTCTTATGATCCCGTGGCGGGTGTTGTGGGTAGCTGGCGGGTGTCAGCCGACTCTGCGCCCTAGCTACCCCGGTGCTGGTACTCAGAATCATGAAAGATTACATTGGTCATGAGACTTTTGTCATGCTCACTCCTGCACTCCTGTCTGTCTGTCTGTCTGTCTGTCTGTCTGTCTGTCTGTCTGTGTAGTGATACTTGATGGTGAGAACGGAGCTGGTTCTGTGAAGAAGCATGATGTCTGTGCCCTGGTTTTGAGGAGCCCTTTTGCTAAGATTCTATTTCTTCTAGACTGCCTAATTAGCTCCAGGCTGTGGCCTGAGGACAGTGCATGTCTGTGTTTAACTGCCTGGGTAGCATCTCTGGAAAGATGCTGGCTCAGCCTAACTGGGTGCCTTTGGGTGAGAACTTTATTTTTAAATGTACTCCCTATTTCAGATGATTGCTAAAGTTAGACTTTAGTGAGCAGAGCTGTTTCATTCTTAGATACTTTTTCTTGTTTAGCCTGGGTCATAATTATGTCTTCTCTTTTGTCACTAGAAGAACATGCATGGTATACTTCTCTGAAAAATGTTATGTGCATAATACAAAGATTATTGCCCACATTTTATTTGTTTTGTTTTGTTTGGACAGAGTCTCATTGTTGTGGTCCAGGCTTATATTGAAATCTTGATTTACAGGTGTGTGCCATCATACCTGGTTTTGTATTTTTTTGAAGGATAAACTCTATTGTCTTTTCTTTTGGGACTCAATGATAACAATAAATAAAACAAGATACAAAAAGATTAACAATTCTATTGTGATCTGCATTCAGGGGAAGAGTTCATAAATATGTAGAAAATGATGCAGCCAAATTCACTTACAGCACATAACTCACTGTAATATAGGACAGAATGAAATAAAGGCCAGAGAGGAGTATTCATAATATGCTTTGAGTGCTCAAAGAATTTCAAAAGGGGATCAGGGGATGATTTCTAGAAAAATGTGGACTTCAAATTGGGCCTTTAAAGGAAGAATTTTATATACAAAGATTAGGTTGAGATTATTTTCTGCCAGTGAAGTGGATGGGAGAAGACAGAATGCCTAGTGGGTAGCTGGAACATGAATGGACTGGTACTGATGAGTGGATACTTCCTGGGTGGCTCTATTAGGAGACAAAGCTAGAGAAACAAATTGGATCAAAGGCTGGATCAAACAAGTTCTTGACTTTTCCCTTGAATTATTTTGAAATCATGTTCTTGACTTTCAGTGCAATAATTTCGGAAAAGCAGAATTAATTTGGAACAAAAGGTCACACTATCTTTTATCTTATTTAATCATCTTTGGAAGAACTGATCAAATGAGGTTCTCCACCTGCAGGGACATTGAAAAGGATAGCATCAGTCACAGCTGAGCATTTCCAAGTTTTGAAAGAAATCCTTTGCCTTTGGATGGTCATAGTTTTATTTCTTTAAAACTTAATTATGCTTTTCTTTGTTTTCAGTTGCTGTCAAATCACACTTTGTCTTCCAGTAAAGATAATGCTCTTCACAGGGTCCCCAATGAAGAAGCTAGAGAAAGTACCCAAGGAGCTGAAGGGGTTTGCAGCCCCATAGGAGGAACAACAATATGAACTAACCAGTACCACCAGAGCTCCATGGGACTAAACTACCAATCAAAGAAAACACAGGTTGGGACTCATGGCTCTAGCTGCATATGTAGCAGAGGATGGCCTAGTTGGTCATCAATGGGAGGACAGACCCTTGGTCCTGTGAAGGTTCTATGCCTTAGTATAGGGGAATGCCAGGACCAGGAACGGGGAGGGAGTGGGTGGGCTGGGGAGCAGGGGGAGGGGAGAGGGGAAAGGGGATTTTTGGAGGGGAAACTAGGAAAGGGGATGGCATTTGAAATGTAAATAAAGAAAATATCTAAAAAAAAAAAAAGACAATGCTCTTCTCTTCCACTAAAAATAAATGATGTTATAATACAACTTCAGAAAGTTTGGAACCAGACAGGAATGTGCACATCTGTGTACCCCCACTCCCCAAAGTTACTACCAAAATTGTGACACAAATTTGGTCAGATTTTAGTTGTTTTACCAAGATTTTCCCTCCTCAGAACATGTGGTTGGGGTGGCTATGTAAATGTGAACCCATGGTCTACTGAGTGGTTGTTTCCTTTTGGCTGTGGTGATTGTTTTAGGAGTGTAATGTGGTGTACATGTGTGCATCTGTGCATGTACAATTGTGTGTGTGTGTATGTGTGTGTGTGTGTGTGTGTGTGTGTGAGAGAGAGAGAGAGAGAGAGAGAGAGAGAGAGAGAGAGAGATCGAGAGATCAGGCTAGACAATGCAGAAACAACTCTGTGACTTCAGTCAGAACTTCTGAAAGAGCTGTGTTTTTCTGCTGGGACTGCCCAGGACATACAAGACAAGTATGACCTGTTGGTAGCCATCTTGCTACCACCTGGGTAAGAATAGAGCCTTCTAAGGGGAAGTAGAATTGGTAGAACCAGTAGACAGAGAGACAGCTTTCTGATGTCCCTTGCTAGAGCACAGCCACCACAAAAGTTAGCTTTAATCATGGGTATTTTAGTTTGTATATCTATCTACATATGTAAGCATGTGTGTACATTTTGCTTTGTTCACTTTGCCTTGTGCTTTTGACACTGATTAAAGAACACAAACACATACTTGAGTTATCTTAGGGGCTTAATCTCATGCAGAGACAACCATTGGGATTATAACTGGTCTAGGAAATCATAATGCTGGAGATGAAATTTATTTATAAATTAAATGACTTTCTTATTATTCGTTGAAATATAGAACCACTCTCTTGTGGTAGACTTAGCTGTCTCTTTCCCCTTGGAGGTTGTGTTGAACATGTGCTTTGGGTATCCAAAGCAAGGCAGCAAGGCAGATTTTATGAGTGGAGAAGTGACTAAACTAGGTTTAAGCTATTTGACTGGGATGAGACCTGGATGCTAATATACTTCCTTCCTCCCCCCCCCAAAGATTATTGGTTTTAATTATGTGTCTGTATGGGCTTGTGAATGCAAGTGAAGGTGCCCACAGGGGTGTCAGATAATCTCCAGGTAGAGTTATAGGTAGTTGTGAGCCACCTGGTGTGGATACCAAGGACTAAACTTCGTTCCTCTAGAAGAGCAATGTGCATTCTTAACAGCTGAGCCATCTGTCCAACTTCATGATGTGCTTTTTCTTATAAAAGTTTATTGTGTGCTTCAACAACTGGAAATGATGCTGAATTTGGGACATTTTTGAGAGGAAGTAGCAGATGATATCATGTACTTTCTCTTTCATTACCAACCGTTTTTTTTTTTTTTTTAAACCTTTGCAGTTAGGGGTGTGTGTGTGTGTGTTTGACACAGGTTTCTCTGTGTAGCCTTGGCTGTCTTAGAACTTGCTCTGTAGACCAAGCTGGCCTTGAATTTAGAGATTCACCTGCCTCTGCCTCCTGAGTCCTGGGACTAAAGGTGTGTGCCACCACCACTTGGCTCCAGAGATTTCTTTTATTAATGAAATCCAGCTAAATGGAGCATCAAGGGTGGCCTGAAAGGACAAAGGCTAGCTGGTTTATAAGCTTTGGATTGGAACTGTGCTTTAGACTAAGTAAATCTGAAAAATATACTCAGAACATTTCACCCAAGTTCCAGAGACTACACATTATGTTTAAGTTCATAGAGAGCATTTTGAGATGTCACGTAACAGATATATTAAATTTTATGTTAATAACTAAAGATAACATCATCTTTTCAGTCTTATCAGCCAAGATTGCATTTATTTAATGTTTGAGACAGTTCTCACTCTGAAGCCAAAATGCTTCCAACTGGCAATCCTCTAGCCTCAGAAAATTGCAATACTATATCACATTAATATTGTTGTTGTCAAAATATTAATAACTGTTTAATGGAACTATTTATATATAATATATGATTAATTTGAACACACTCATAGTTTTTAGAAAGAATGTAGAAATGGAATTGTGTATTCTTTTAGGACCAAAAGACAGAAGTAGCTCCTGTCCTGACCAGCTCTGCTCTCCCTGCCCTCTTCTGACACAGAAGCTACAGTGGAGACACTAGTGTGAATCTCAGGAAAGTCTGCATGTGGCTCTGCTAATGGTCTTCTACTGCACATCAGAAAGGAAAGACACAGTGAATGTGAACAGATTGTCTGAGCCTGAACTCTGATGTCCTTCAAGCTGCTGACTCTAGTGTTGATGTCACTGTTGGACTGTGATTGTAATCATGATCTCAGCAGGCACATCACAGCCTCAGTTATTCTGCAGATGGTTGACACATAAGCCAACAGAAAACGTGCATAATCTGTGGGATAACAGATCTCTACCAACATTCCAGAGACAGCAGGATGTGAACCTAAGTTGTCTTAATTTCTGCAAATTCATGACTAGATAGACCATAAAAGACCAAAGCCAGGCTTTAAAACAATAATAAAAAGGTAAGTTAATTTTATACAGTGGAGTGGCTTTGCATTTCTAAAGTGAATCTATCTCCTTTCTTTCACTTACTTGTCCTTGTATCTAGCTTTGGATTTTAAGCCAAACAATGTGATTCAGGTTCATCCCAGTTAGACAGAATGCCTCTCTTTCTCTGCCAGCTATTTGTTCTGCTATTATGAGATAATTTCATAAAGGCAAATATCAAGGCAGTCAAAGCAGACTGGTACAGTGGGATAGTTACTAGAAAGGGATATTTGAAAATTAGTTTTTTTTTTTAAATCTTTGTCTTAGGCTTCCCATCGCTCTAAAGAGACACCATGGCAAAGGCAACTTTTATTTTTTAAATTAATATATATATATAATATATATAATATATATTATATATATAATATATATATTAATTAGGTATTTTCTTCATTTACATTTCAAATGTTATCCCAAAAGTCCCCCACATGCTCCCCTCCACTCCCCTACCCACCACTCCCACTTCTTGGCCCTGGCATTCCCCTGTACTGAGGCATATAAAGTTTGCAAGATCAAGGGGTCTCTCTTCCCAGTGATGGCTGACTAGGTCATCTTCTGATACATATGCAGCTAGAGACATGAGCTCCGGGGGTACTGGTTAGTTCATATTGTTGTTCCACCTATAGGGTTTCAGACCCCTTTAGCTCCTTGGGTACTTTCTCTAGCTCCTCCATTGGGGGCCCAGTGTTCCATCCAATAGCTGACTGTGAGCATCCACTTCTGTGTTCAAAGGCAACTTTTATAAAGGTCATATAATTGGGGCTGGCTCATAGGTTCAGAAGTTTAGTCCATTATCATCATGGCAGGAAGCATGGCAGCATTCAGACAGACATGGTGCTGGAGGAGCCACAAGTTCTACATCTTGACTCAAAGGCAGACAGGAGAAGACTCTGTCTTCCAGGCAGCTAGGAGAAAGATCTCAAAGCCTACTCCCATGGTGATTCCAACAAGGCCAGCATACTCCAACAAGGCCATATTTCCTAATAGTGCCACTCTCTGGGCCAAGCATATTCAAACCACCACAGTCTTCACCCTATGTGGGCCGTAGTTACCCATCTATAAAATATTAAACCAGGGTCATTGAATATTTTGCTATTGTTACCATAACAAATAGTCAATAATGTAGTAGGTTAAAACAGCATAAGGTTATTTTGTTGTTGTTGTTAGTATGACAGTTAATTTTGGTCAGAGGTACAGCATTGGTCTATCCAAATTTTGCACAACTACACTTAGGGTATCAGTAGGGCTATGTTTTTTGGGAGGAAAGTTTTCAGGGAAAACTACCATTCCTTCTCCAGCTTCTTGAAGCCACAGCATTCCTTGGCTTGTGGCCCTCCCTTTCCATTTTCCTAGCCAGTCAAGCTTGTATCGTGTCTGAAATTCATGACCTAGTCTTTCCCTTCTTTAAGGATTACTGTGATTAGGAATGGCCCTCAAGATGATACTGCATAAATTTGAGATCCTAAAGTCTTTTTGTTATCCACAGAGTCCCTTTGAGATGTAAGGTAATTGTGATGAGCAATTATTTAGTATAGGCTAGCCTGTTTATAACCCCAACAAGCCTCAGATTTGCTGTCATCTTACCTCAGCCATCCTAGGTCTATGACCAAAACATGCCTCACCATTCTTGGCTAGGTATTCATGGCTACTAGTTTGACTGCTCCCCTAATATAAAACACAACCCTGGGTATGTTTGTGGGATAACTCCCTGAAGACTCTATATCAGTAAATTATTTACTTCATTGATGGATTAAACATTTGGACAGAATAGTAAGAGGTAGGAAAACCATGGAAAGTGAGGTTGTTTAGAGGAAATCAATAATTTAGAGCATGTCTCAGAAGATACATCTTATTCTGTTCCCTTCCTGTTACTGCTCTGCTCTTCCTGCTCCCTATATAACATGACATCATGTGCTTCACTCAGCTAAACTCTCTCTACCATGATGGACCGAAACCTCTGAACTATAAGCTAAAATAACTCTTGCCTTGTTTAGATTGTTTATGGAAAATATTGGATCACAGGCATATGGAAGCCCCCAATATAGAAAACTGGTTTCAGAAAAGTCAGGTTCTTCTTGTGACTACTTGATGATGTGGTTCAGAAGAATTTGAAAATGGCTTTGGGAAGTCATTTAGAACATTTTGGAGAAGCCAGGTAAGACTGAGAATGCTGTAGGTAGAATTTAATGGAGGATTCTGTAGGAAGACCAGAATGCCCACCAGAAGGCAGTACAACAGGTGCTCATGAGACTTCAGGTAGAGATGGAGCTTCCGGTGAGAGGTCATTTAGCAAAGAACTTGTCTACGTTTTGTTCATGTCACCTCAAAGCAAATCAGGGTTTTGGAAGTGGCATCACGGCTATTGGTGGTATTAGCCAGGTTTACAGTGAGGCTGGGAAGTGAAAAACAAAGCAGGAAAACTTGAAAAAACTTATAATTTAGTAAGAAAGAAAAGTCTGTGTGATGTTGGGACCAGGTACGCTATGGCTTCTGTAAAGATCAGTGTCATTCAAATGAATCTGAATCCAGGCAATGTGCCACACATGTGCAATTCCAGCCATTGGGAGGCAAGAGAATAATAAATTCCAGGTCAGCCTGGGCTACATCGTCAAGCTCTATCTCAACTTATTCCCCTCCACCAAAGAAGTGGACTGTCTCGGGGATAGGCTTGACACCACCTATCATAAACTCAAATATATAAATGTGGGCTAGTGCCTCTTGTTGGCCTAGTAGGTAAGATTAATTTTACTATTTTTAGCCATGCAGGTACTCAGAGGAAACTGAATCCTTGGAGCAGGAGAGCTTTGCTACTGCTTGAGTTGATGGACAGTTGGTATTGTCCACATGATGCTAGTTTTGGATGCATGTAGAATGTATGTGCTGGGTCATGGAGGCTTCCACCAATATGTCAAAGGAAGGCCCACGAGGCTAGACAGTGTGTGGTTGAGTCAGAATCTATTAACGATGCTCTAGAGAGTGTGCGATATGAAAATTATTGGGAAAAGCCTAAGGTGCAATAAGATACCAGGATGTTGGAAGTGCTAAGAGTGTGGAATGTCTGCCCAGGAAATTTTCAGGAAATGAATGAATCCAGCCCCCAGACATTATCATACAGGCCTCAAAGTGCAAGGCAATAGGAATACAGCTGCTCCCTCTACTTGGGGGTTGAAAGTACATCATATGTTCTAGATATGGACCAATTGGACTTTGTGTCTGTTCTCCTGGACTTCAGTTTTTTCTTCTGGATGGTCTCTTAGTCTTTCTTTTTAGCACTGGTTAATTTGTGATACTGTATCTGGAAGTTTATAACTTTTCCCATTTTTTAATTTTTTATGCATTTGTGTGGTGTATGTGTGTGTGTGCACATTTGTAAGAGTGTGTGGAAGTACTATATGCACATGATGTCTGAGGTTGATGTTAAGACTTTCTCTCAATTGCTCTTCCACTCTATATTTTTGAAACAAGGTCTACTAAGCAAACCCAGGGCTCATCGATGTGGCTCATCTTGTTAGCCAGCTTGCAATTTTTGAATCCTCTACCATCAGCACTGAAGAGACAGTAGGAGCTGGGAGAATGGAACTGATCAATGAGGCAGACCAAAGTCTCACACAATAGCCAACTTCATTTATTTACTTATTATTTATTTATTTATTTATTTTTTAAATCTTTTTTTTTTAAATTAGGTATTTTCTTCATTTACATTTCCAGTGCCATCCCAAAAGTTCCCCATATCCCCCCCCCCCCACCTCTACCCACCCACTCCCACTTCTTGGCCCTGGCGTTCCCCTGTACTGAGGCATATAAAGTTTGCACAACCAATGGGCTTCTCTTTCCACTGATGGCCGACTAGGCCATTTCCTGATACATATGCAGCTAGAGATACGAGCTCTGGGGGGGGGGGGTACTCGTTAGTTCATATTGTTGTTCCACCTATAGTGTTGCAGATCCCTTTAGCTCCTTGGGTACTTTCTTTAGCTCCTCCATTGGGGGCCCTGTGATCCATCCAATAGCTGACTGTGAGCATCTACTTCTGTGTTTGCTAGGCCCCGAATAGCCAACTTTATTTAGAGACCCAGATAATTTATTCTCTGAGGGTTAAGAATGGTCACATGAGTAAAGTTCTCATGAGTTCAAGCTGTATACAATGACAATGACAAGTCCGCATGTGGCAAAAATACGTTCTTGCATAGAGGCATGTAAAGGATTGTCTAGACATTTAATTAAATAAGTACAGCAAGCAATAATGAGTAACATGAAGTAAACTCACTCCTACTTGCTATACCTGGAAGGAGCATGAAAACATATTCCAAGAACAAATCTGTGTTTTCCAGAAACTGAGGTCACAAAACTCTTGTCTTGTTTTCTTGAAGTATTCTCACAAGCACTCAAACTTCTCCTAACGTGGATGTGTTCTAACATCCATCTCTGCTTTCTGAAGCTGGAATTCCAGATGAGCCACCATGCCTACCTGGCATGTATATGGCCTTTTAGGGATTTGGATACTGGTCTCTTTTCTTATGTGGCAACCACTTTTTTTTTTTTTTTATTTCTACAGTGGCTTACTATTAAGTATTTCCTTGTGTTTCAGAGAAGACTTTGAACTTGGGCTTTTAAACACTGCTGGAAGTTTTAAGATTATGAGGACACTTAATGAATGAAATAAGAAGGAAATGATTTTGCATGAGAGAGTGACATGAGCTTCATTTGGAAACACAGATGGAATGCTGGACTTTAAGAAGTACTGAGATGAAAAAAGGGTGGGATTGTGGTGTTTAATATTAATTATCAGCTTGATTGAATTGAGAAGTACCTAGATTAGTAAGTATATCTTGGGCATCCCTATCAGGGTGTTTACAGAGATGACTGGAGAATAAAAGCGCTGACATAACAAATGAACTAATCTCTTGATGTTTTAAGTAGAATATATAGGTATGTAGAATTGTGTAGGGTGGTACCTGTTTTGGGGGAAAAGGGGTTACAAGAGTCAAGTATTTGAGGGCTATATCTTGTCCTGTGTCCTACTCATTACTGCTCTGCTATGTTTCTTGTCATGATGTGAGAGGCTGTAACCATCCTTTGGATGGACTGAACCACCAAGATGGACTGAAACTTCTGAAACCATAAACAAAATAAGTCTTTCCTCTTTTGTGTTGTTCATGTCAGGCTTTCTTTCACAGGATATTAGTTTCTCTCTGTTGCTGTGATAAAATGCCATGAGTAGAGTTATAGTTATTTGGGGTTCTAGTTCTGGAGGGGACATGATGGCAACAAAGTGTGGCAGCAAGTGACAGCCATGGAATAGGAAGCTAAGAGCTCACATCTTCAACTGCAAGTGCGAAGCAGAGCAGGCAAACTGTAAGTGGTTTGGGGCTTTTGCTCTCAAAGTGCATCCCGAGTAATGTTTTCTCCAGAAATAATGCAGCACCTAAGCCTCCCAAACAGCGCCACCAGCTGGGAACCAAGTTTTCAGATACATGAGTCTATCAGGGACATTCTTATTCAAACCACTATGCACAATGACTAGAAATATAATTAATATAGCAACACATTACAAAATTTTGTGGTGGTAAAGGATGACATTAATCTGCCTTCCTCTTAGTGAATGCCTAAATCTCTATCAATATTAAATTGTCTATAGAAGCTTCCTATCTTCTAGCATTGTTTGAAACATCTAAAGTATGACGTAAATACAACCCAGTAATACCCCTCTCTATAATAAGCAGAGCTGCAAACCCATAACCAACAGGCCAAATAAAGCTTAAAATCATCATGCAGCCTAATTTATTACATTTGAAACATTTACTATTTTTAAATTAGAATTAGTTTTTTTAAGTTTTTTTAATTTAAAGACTTTTAAGTTGAGTGATTTCATAGAAAACTTTCTAGCTTGTATGGAAAGAGCAGTAATGCATATAGGAAGAATGATAACACAAGCAATGGATTTTGCATGGCGGCAGCTAGCAGTGGCTGAGCTATCTTCTGTAGACAGGGCCATGATACCTCTTATTCCTATTACTGCTCTTTTCCATGGGACCATTTGCGTTCTCAAGTCCTGTTCTATCCCCTCTTTTATTTCATCCCCACTCCAATAATTGATAGTTTTAGCCTGATAATCTAAAAGTACTGTAGGCTCATTAGTTGCACTTATAAAAATATCTTCCCATGTTTTATCTCCTTAGTTTCCTGGTTTCAAAACAGATACATAGGTCTGAGAGACTTTCAAGCCTACCAAAATTATGTATTTTCTCCTTAGGATCCCAGCTCACTGAAAACTTTAGTATTTGTAGATTTCCTTTTGATTTTAATATCAGTTTCCAGGTAGTGATTTAGAGTTGTTTTAATAGCGTTCCTTTTGAATATGTATTTTCTAACTCATCTTAGTTCAAGTGGTAGTTTTAGATTCTAAAACATTTAATAAAAGTTATTTATTTTTTGCCATTCACTCTGTGCTACCAATATTTAAAACAATTAGTGAGGGATTATCCACTGTTTGGTATTTTGAGATGTGCAATTTCCTTTCCTAGTGTGCTTACATCTCTTTATAGTACAAGAGTCAAGATCCTGAAATTTATTGATAGAAAATAAAAGCAAAAATAAAAACCAGCCAGTAATTAAAAGTACAGATAGCTAATATTTAATTCAGACATAATTTTGTTGGAAAGGTAGAAACATGTAATTCATTTTTGCTTTTCCATACTGGTTGAATGGGGCTATCTTACATTTGGAGAGTTACTGAAACTTGTTGTGTTGTGTTATGTAATAAATAGGTCAAATGTAGCGATTCAGATTTAAATTTAAATCCTAGCATCCATAGATGATGAGGGATAATGAAAAAATTGCTAGAGATAAATAGAATTCATCATTTGATTATGATCCATTTTTGGAAGGATCACAAGAGATGAAAAGTGAACCAAGAATTATTTACACAAGTGTAACTTCTGTTTAAAGCACTTTTTTCTTTGAAAGTATTTTTATTAATTCTTTGAGAATTTCATACAGTGTATTTTAATCATATTCACTTCTCATTTCCAACTTCTCATTCCTTGCCTAACTAACTTTGCCTTACCTTTTTAAAACCTCTTAAAATTATTGAGTTCAAGTTGTACTGCCCATTGAATGTGGGGATATCTACTGGAATATAATTGACCTACCAGAACACCTTGGCTAGCTATGGATCTCTGTGTTAAGTATTATCTGCTGTAAAAAGGAGTTCTTTTGCTGAGGGCTGAAAGATGCACTAGTCTAGGAGTAGAACAATAAGTCACTGGGAGTCAGTTGAATACTATATTCATTTGGCATAATAGCAGTAGTAAGTTTACACTAAGGGCCTAAGAACTATCTAGGTTCTTGACTCTAGTAATGGTGCCAGTTGTGAGTACCATCTTATGGAGTGGGTCTTAAATTCAGTCAGAAAGTGGTTGGTTACCCCCATAATATTTGTGCTTTTATGCACTAGCTTGCCAGGACAATTATTGTAGGTTGCCATGTTCACAGCTAGTAAGATGTGTAGTTACTTTTCTTTTTTCTTATCAGGCATAGCATCTTTCAGCTCTATGACAGTTAGCCAGCAGGGATGAAGCTTCCAGAGAGTATCAGCTTTACTTTTCCATATCTTTGACTCAAGCATGTTGTTCCTTCAGTGGTAGAGTCTTACTCTCACATTATTGAGGGTAACTTGTAATACTGGCAATATCATGTTATGCTTAGGGGTTGATGGAACCCCAGTGATCAACAAATTCAGAAATGATAACACATTACTGGCATTGAGATTTTTATTTGTTAGCATATTTTGTCTACTCAGAGCATTATTGCCCCATTATAGGCTAACTCCATTAAACTGCTGCTTATGTATATACTTTAGGAAGCTTCTGTAGTAGTAGGCGTCCATACGACTGTTTCAAAAGTCCTTTAGTATTAGTTATCCCTTCTCCTATCCCTGTCACTACCCTGCTCTCCCATCCTCCACCCCATTTTCTTTCCTGTCCTGTTATTCCTTTCCCCCCTTTATAAAACTACATTCTATTGCTGTCCTTTGAAACCCCACCTCCAGGGCACCTATTAGTTTCTTAATGTTTGTGAGTATTCTAAAAAAAAAAAATAACAAGCATCAACAGATGAGAGAATCCATGTGATATTTGTCTTCTGGGTCCAGGTTAACTCACTCAGAATATTTTTTTCTGGTCTATTTACTTGAAAATTTCATTTTTCTCAACTGATGAATAATATTTCATTATGTATGTATATGGTATCTTCATTTTTCTATTCATCAGGTTATGGACATCTAGGCTGTTTCCATGTTCCAGCTATTGTGAGTAGAGCAGAAATGAGCATGGTGGAGAAAATATCTGTAGTAGAATACAGAGTCCTTGGGTATATACTCGAGTAGTATAGGTGGTTTTTGTGGGAAAGCTAGTTGTATATTTAGAGGACTCCACACGGATTTCCACACTGGCTGTGCCAGTTTGCACACACACCAGCAGTGAATAAGTGTTCTCCTTTCCCCACATCCAAGCCAACATTTGTCATCTGGTGTGTGTGTGTGTGTGTGTGTGTGTGTGTGTATGTGTGTTTATCTTAGTCATTCTGATGGATAAGATGAACTTTCAAAATAGTATTTTAATTTGCATTTCACTGATGGCTAAGAATGTTGATCAATTTTTAAAATGTTCACCAGCCATTTGTATCTATTCTTTTGAGAACTTTGTTTTTTTTTTTAATTAAAAAATTTTATCAATTCTTTGTGAATTTTACTTCACACCAATCCCACTCCATTCTATGTTCTGTCTGTTGAAATCCCATCTCCAGGGCCCCTATTAGGTTTTTAAAACTTTATGAGTGTTCCAAAATAAAACATACATATCTTAAGATTAAGGCGAGGAGCTACCTCCCTGTGACCTCATATCTGCTCTACTGTGCTGCCTAGATGAGAAATAGGGCTGCTCTCCTGAGTGCTGGAGGGATGAAGCCAGCGTTCCTAGACATGATCCTTGGCAGCAACCCGGGTTCAGATATCACAATGGCTCCTCATAACCCCCTGTCACTGCTTTAGCTGCTTCTCCAGGTTCACCTCTCTCCACAGAGTATGAACTACTTGGTTCCCCGTCCTTTTCCATCTCTTTATCTCCTACTTATTCCCTCCTTTCCACCACATATTCATCATAGATGTGCTGGGTGCTTGGGTCTCTCTTCCAGCCACCCTGAGGTCCCGTATCCCTGTGGCGGGTGCTTGGGTGTCTCTCTTTCAGGGGCATCAGGGTGGGTGCTTGAGAACTCTCTTTCCTAGCATACAATTTTCCACAGATTTTTTTCGTTGGACACATTCCAGCTCATTGGATACAGAAAATTTAGCTCAAGTTAAAAGGAAAACTAAAATCTTTATGGAAAAGTACACAGTAAGATCTAATTGGTGATGAATTGCTTTCAGAGTTAGATAATCTACATCAAATATTCCCTAATTGTAGACTCAGAATAACAATACATCACTGGTATTTTAGATATGGAGGCACTAGGGGCACAGTTGATTTATAGTTCATCTTTTTGTTTATTTCTTGACTAGTGATTACATACTTACCAAGCCTGCTGGCTTGCTGGTTTCTCTGTGGAGGTTGACTTGTTTTTGTTGACCTCATTTCCACATAAGTAGTGAAAGAATGGATTTTTCCATTTCCTTGAAAGTATTGCTTGGAACACATAGCAAACTGGGCTGCAAGTGGCTTGGTGGAAACTGCTTGAGGTTGTAGGTTTCAATTTTCCCAAATTTTATTGTATTCTCGAGACCTTTAAATTTTACTGTACCCATGACAAAGGCAGTAAAGAAGGCTGGTAATGAGCGTGGATGCCCACATTCCCCACTCCATGTATGTATGTATAATTCCATGATTGTCAGATTCAAGCCTACCACTATGCTTTTCTTTTTTCTTTTTCTTTTGTTTTTAAATATATTTTTTATTAGATATTTTCTTCATATATATTGTAAATGCTATCCCCTTTCCTAGTTTCCTCTCTGAAAATCCCCTATCCCCTCTCCCCACCCCCTGCTCCCCAACCCACCCACTCTTGCTTCCTGGCCCTGGCATACCCCTATACTGGGACATAGAATCTTCACAAGACCAGGGCCCTCTCCTCCCACTGATGGCCAACTAGGCCATCCTCTGTTACATATGCAGCTAGAGACATGAGTCCCACCATGTGTTTTCTTTGATTGGTGGTTTAGTCCCAGGGAGCTCTGGGGGTACTGGATAGTTTATATTGTTGCTCCTCCTATAGGGCTGCAGACTTCTTCAGTTCCTGGGTCCTTTCTCTAGCTCTTCCATAGACACTGTGCTCCATCCAATAGATGACTGTGAGCATCCACTTCTTCTTTTTTTATTGTATGAAAAATATCTATTTTCTTTTTCTTTCTTTTTTGGGGGGTTATTATACTTTTTTATTAGATATTTTCTTCATTTACATTTCCAATGCTATCCCCAGAGCCTCCTATACCCACCCCCTGCCCTGCTCCCCAACCCACCCACCCCTGCTTCCTGGCCCTGGCATTCCCCTGTACTGAGGCATATGATCTTTGCAAGACCAAGGACCTCTCCTCCCACTGATGGCCAACTAGGCCATCCTCTGCTACATATGCAACTAGAGACACAACTCTGGGGGTACTGGTTAGTTCATGTTGTTGTTCCTCCTATAGGGTTGCAGACCCCTTAAGCTCCTTGGGTACATTCTCTAGCTCCTTCATTAGGGGCCCTGTGTTCCATCCAATAGATGAGTGTGAGCATCCACTTCTGTATTTGCCAGGAACTGGCATAGCCTCACAAGGGAGAGCTATATTGGGGTCCTATCAGCAAAATCTTTCTGGCATATGCAATAGTGTCTGGGTTTGGTAGTTATATATGGGATGGATCCCCAGGTGGGGCAGTCTCTCGATGGTCCTTCCTTCTGTCTCAGCTCCGAACTTTGTCTCTGTAACTCCTTCCATGGGTATTTTGTTCCCCATTCTAAGAAGGAACAAAGTATCCACACTTTGGTCTTCCTTCTTCTTGAGTTTCATGTGTTTTGCAAATTGTATCTTGGATATTCTAAGTTTCTGGGCTAATATCTGCTTATCAGTGAGTGCATATCATGAATGTTATTGGGTTACCTCACTTAGGAAGATATCCTCCAGATCCATCCATTTGCCGAAGAATTTCATGAATTCATTGTTTTTAATTGCTGAGTAGTACTCCATTGTATAAATGTACCACATTTTCTGTATTCATTCTTCTGTTGAGAGACATCTGGGTTCTTTCCAGGTTCTGGCTATTATAAATGAGGCTGCTATGAACATAGTGGAGCATGTGTCTTTATTACAAGTTGGAACATATTCTGGGTATATGCCCAGGAGAGGAATTGCTGGATCTTCTGATAGTCCTATGTCCAATTTTCTGAAGAACTGCCAGAGTGATTTCCAGAGCTTGCAATCCCACCAACAATGGAGGAGTGTACCTCTTTCTCCACATCCTTGACAGCATCTGCTGTCACCTGAATTTTTGATCTTAGTCATTCTGACTGGTCTGAGGTGGAATCTCAGGCTTGTTTTGATTTGTATTTCCCTGATGATTAAGGATGTTGAACATAAAAAAAAAAAAAGGATGTTGAACATTTTTCAGGTGCTTCTCAGCCATTCAGTATTCCTCAGTTGAGAATTTTTTGTTTAGCTCTGTAGCCCATGTTTTAATAGGGTTATTTGATGTTCTGGAGTCAACCTTCTTGAGTTCTTTATATATATTGGATATTAGTCCCCTATCTGATTTATGATTGGTAAAGATCTTTTCCCACTCTGTTGGTGGCCTTTTTGTCTTATTGACGGTGTCTTTTGCCTTACAGAAGCTTTGCAATTTTATGAGGACCCATTTGTACATTTTTGATCTTACAGCACAAGCCATTGCTGTTCTGTTCAGGAATTTTCCCCCTGTTCCCATATCTTCAAGGCTTTTCTCCACTTTCTCCTCTATAAGTTTCAGTGTCTCTGGTTTTATGTGGAGTTCCTTGATCCTCTTAGACTTGAACTTAATACAAAGAAATAAGAATGGATTAATTCGCATTCTTCTACATGCTAACTGCCAGTTGTGCCAGCACCATTTGTTGAAAATGCTGTCTTTTTTCTACTGAATGGTTTTAGCTCCTTCCATCTCCTATATTTTGTTGGTGATACTCTCATCTATGGCTCCTGACTTCTTTCCTAGGATTTCTATCTCCAGAGTTATTTTCCTTTGGGTTTTCTTTATTGTTTCTACTTCCATCATTAGATCTTGGGTGGTTTTGTTCAATTCCTTCACCTGTTTGGTTGTGTTTTCCTGTAATTCTTTAAGGGATTTTTTGTGTTTCCTTCTTAAGGACTTCTACCTGTTTAGCTGTGTTCTCCTGTATTTCTTTAAGGGAGTTATTAATGTCCTTCTTAAAATCGTCTGCGAGCATTATGATATATGATTTTAAATCCAAATCTTGCTTTCCCCATGTGTTGGGGTATCCAAGACTCGCTGTGGTGGGAGTACTGGGTTCTGATAGTGCCGAGTGTTCTTGATTTCTGTTGGTAAGATTCTTACATTTGCCTTTTGCCATCTGGCAATCTCTGGTTTTAGATATTCTACCTGTCTCTGGCTGGAGCTTGTTCCTCCTGTGAGTCTGTTAGCCTCCATCAGCACTCCTGGGAGACCAACTTTTTTCTGAGTCCCTGGGTCAGAGCACTCCCTGTAGGCCAACTCTCCTCTGGCAGGAGAGGTGCACAAACGGCTGAGGATCAGCTTTGCCTCCTTGCTGAGGATGAAGGCTTGAAGAGGCCCTGTTCAAGAAGCTCTGTTGCTTCTGAGGCTCGCATGCTTTCCTGCCATGTTTTTCTTTTTTTAGATTTAAATTTTATTTTCCAGTATTTGAATGTTCAGCAGTAACAAAAGCTGAATCTATTTAGAAATTATTATATTTTATATTTTTAGATAATAGCAATGTGGGCAAGTTGTACAAATGTTCAAAAGCTCGTGTATGTGTGTGTGTGTGTGTTTGAAGAGGAACCCATAGCCTCCTTCAGATCTATTACTTGTGAATTTCTGGCAGACTTTTCAGGGGATTTGTCTATTCTAGATATAATCATGGACTAAAAGGACATAGTTCAAATGTTTAATTCTATCTCTATTTTGCAAATTCCAGATATTTTGTAGGAGATTAAAATTATTCTATGAGACTATTAGGATATTTTCAGCATTATGTATTTTTTTTTACTAGGTTGGTGACGGTGACACTGGACATTGGGGTGGAACCTGCCACTGTATGGACCATAACTTCTTTTGACAGCTCAGCAGAATGTGTATTTCATAGTAGACTAACATTCTTTTAATACTGGTTTTGTTAAGCAGCAAAGGAAAAAAAATCTGTTAGAGGAAGCAACTCATTTTCCATGGTACTTTTGCATAGAAATTGAGAAGGAAAATATTTCCCAAGTTATAGGCAGGAAAATATCTCCTGAGTTATAGACAGGAACCGTCCACTGCCACATGGGCTCTGTTTCCTCAGACACATTAGCAGATGCCACTGAAAAGGGAGGACAAAGTGGATGAAACATCATGCCCATGATCGGCTGTGGCTCTTGATTGTCTCTGAGTCCCGTTGACCCCATGTCAGGCTTCTTCACAGCCACAGATCCTTCCATTATTCTGCGGGCTCCAGTGTGCCAGTGGGGAATGGGCTGTTCTGCTCTACCCGCTCTGTGGTCTTTGAAAACATGCTGCTCTCACAGACCCTTTCTTGGCCTATGCCTGCTTTCTGCCTGTCTACAACTGTTCTTTTAATGTAGCTCCTTGGCTTGTTTTTATCATGAAGAACCTATCTTCCTGGAATTCTGGGAAGTGGGGGGAGGGAGAAGGAAAAGTGTCTCTTTTCCTATTGGCTCCTCAAGGAGCAGTAGGGAGGAGGTGTGAATCCACTCTCCTATTCCAGACAATGTAAGGAGATATGAGAGAATATGGCAGCATTCTTCACACATAACTCTTCTTTTTGTAGTTTAATCCTTGGAATAATTTTAAGGGCCTTTATTTTTTTAGTTGAAAATTGTTATTGCCTTTTGTCCTGTGTCTTCTTTCTTTCTTTCTTTCTTTCTTTCTTTCTTTCTTTCTTTCTTTCTTTCTTTCTTTCTTTCTTTCTTTCTTTCTTTCTCTCTCTCTCTCTCTCTCTCTCTCTCTCATTCTCTCTCTCTGTTGCTTACAGTGGAAGAGAAAGCTTTGTCTTAAACTAGTGTCTAGTTTATAACAAAAATGGGAAAGTTTCAGAAATCCTGGAAACCCTTCAGCCCCTGAACTTTATGGTTGTGATAGTTTAAGCCCATTCTCTCATGCCTGCTGGGCCTTTTTTTTGCCTAATATACTTTATTCTGAAAGTCAGGACTGAACAATTACTCCCTTGTTTAAGAGGTGGCTCTTCTATCCATCAGATGCTTCGATCCCAGCAGCAGGAGATTATCGGTCATTGAGACTGATCTAGTTTGGAAATATGTCAACCAGCATTTAAAATGTTATTTCATCCTGTTAGTACTGCCCGTCAAAGCCCATTATTATACACCATCACAAGTTAACATATGCATGCCAATTTGTAACCCATTATCTGGTGAAATAATTTCACAACTTTTCAGAAGAGTTTTTTTTTTTCTTCTACTTGTATGAGGAAATTATGATTCAGAGGCCAAGAGAGATATCTGAGGGCACATGTGTTGTGAGTTTGTGAGGATTTTTATTATTGTAACCTGCGATGGAGTTACTCAAGTTCTCTTTACACTTTATGAGAGTTTTGATATCAATGTCTTTGGGTCATTTTATTTTTGTGCTTGATACTCATCTGTGCCTAGTGAATTTTCTTATAGGTTTCAAGTCATACTTCTCTGTGTTGAAGTACACTCCTCTAATTAGAGTCAGATGTCAGCTGCTTGCCCTAACTCATGTCTTTTTCAGTCTCCAATACATCTAAGCCTGTTGCCAGCCCCCACCCATCCGAGATCTCCAGCTGGGCTTTCCATCCCTCTGCTCCTTCTCAGTAATGCTTACCTACTCTAATAGATTATAATCAAAGTTCTTCAGTGTTTAGTGTAATGAATAGCGGCCATTGCCACTCTACAAAATCCCGAATTCTAATTTCGGAATATTGAATCTAATAGCTTTACATAGAAATCTTTATTGGTATTTTGGGGCCAGTTGATTTCAGTTTAGCATAGAGTTGAATATTTGAATAAATGGATTTTGCTGCTCTTGGAAACATCAAGGACATATTAGCACAAAATAGATGGGAACAAATGTGGAAATTATACAACATGTGAATTAATTTTCTGGCTTTGACTCTGGCCATTCTGCTGCTGCTGACTCACAGATTTGCCATCTGGGTGATAGGGTAGTGTAAATGCAGCCTGATTTATCATATTGTGCATTATTGTTTTGTTATATGTATAGTATTCATTTAAGTAACAAGGTAGATATTAATAGTCAAAGCATGAAGTCAGTCAATGAATATGTTTTAAAATCATGGTACATGATAGAAGCTTTATTAAAATTACAGAGCTGTTCAGGTGCTTGTGGCCTTAAAAGGACCCGATTGAGCTTAGTCCAGACTAAACTGTTTGTTAAAGGAAGATGTCATTATTTCTTAAGTATGTTTGTGACCCAAAGAATTATGGTCAAATTCTTGTCACATTGATGTTTTTTTTTTTTTTTTTTTTTTTTTCCTGCCTTACAGTCTTATGTCAACTGGGAACATGGAAGTGTCAAGATTTGCAGATATTGCTTAAAGCCAGTAACTCAACCACTTTTTTTGCGGTTTGTGAATATCTTCAACCAAAAGATACTAGAAAACAGAAAACAAAAGCTGCTTATGAGGTGAAGGCACTTAAAAAGAATATTTAATTACTCTGGGGGTTTCTAATGAGTTCCTGTATTACAAGGTCATATACTAAAGCCAGCTTTACAGTTGTGACTGAAGATGTCAAAGCATAGTTGTTTCAGTTGAGAAAAATAATATAAGGGTTTAGGGTGTGAGAAAGTATTTAAAGATTGAAATAATTGTGCATAATACACATCAAGACTGGTTCTCATTATATGTCAGATGTGGGCCTGATAATTAACCCACTATGAGTTTTATCTGAAAGATAAAATTTTTGTAAGAAAAGAGACTAAACATAATAAAGGCAATATACAGCAAGCTGATATCCAACAAAATGGAGAGACGCACAAAGCAATTCCACTATAATCAAGAAAAAGAGAAGGGTGACCACTCTCTCTCCATTTATTCAATATAGCACTCGAGGTTCTTGCTAGAGCAATAGGACAATTAAAAGATATCAAGGGGACACAGATTGGAAAGGAAGAAGTCAAAATATTTCTATTCACAGATGATATGATAGTGCACATAAGTGAGTCCCTAAAGTCTAGCAGAGAAGATCTACAGCTGATAAACACCATTAGCAAAGGGGCTGGATACAAAGTTAACTTAAAAAAAAAAGGCAGTAGCTCTCCTTTATATAAATGATAAATGGGCTGAGCATGAAATCAGGAAAACACTAAGGATGATACCCTCCAGATACATCCATTTGTCCAAGAATTTCATAAATCCATTGTTTATAATAGCTGAGTTGTACTCCATTGTGTAAATGTACCACATTTTCTGTATCCATTCCTCTGTTGAGGGACATCTGGGTTCTTTCCAGCTTCTGGCTATTATAACTAAGGCTGCTATGAACATTTTGGAGCATGTGTTCTTATTACCAGTTGGAACTTCTTCTGAGTATATGCCCAGGAGAGGTATTGCTGGATCTTCCGGTAGTATTATGTCCAATTTTCTGAGGAACCTCCAGACTGACTTCCAGAGTAGTTGTACAAGCTTGCAATCCCACCAGCAGTGGAGGAGTGCTCTGGATATTAGCCCAGAAACATAGAACACCCAAGATACAATTTGCAAAACACAAGAAAATCAAGAAGAGGGAAGACCAATGGGTGGATACTTCATTCCTCCTTAGATTAGGGAACAGAATACCCATGAAAGGAGTTACAGAGACAAAGTTTGGAGCTAAGACAAAAGGATGGACTATCCAGAGAATACCCTACCTGGGGATCCATCCCATAATCAGCCACCAAACCCAGACACTAGTGCATATGCCAGAAATATTTTGCTGAAGGGATCCTGTTATAGCTGCCTTGTATGAGGCTATGCCAGTGCCTGCCAAATACAGAAGTGGATACTCATAGTCATCTTTAAGATGGAACACAGGGCCCTCAATGGAGAAGCTAGAGAAAGCACCCAAGGAGCTGAAGGGGTCTGCAACCCTATAGGTGGAACAACAATATGAACTAACCAGTACCCCCCAGACCTCGTATCTCTAGCTGCATATGTAGCAGAAGATGGCCTAATCGGCCATCACTGGGAAGAGAGGCCCCTTGGTATTGCAAACTTTATATGCCCCAGTACAGGGTAATGCCAGGGCCAAGAAGTGGGAGTGAGTGGGTAGGGGAGCAGGGTGGAGGGAGGGTATAGGGAACTTTCGGGATAGCATTTGAAATGTATATAAAGAAAATATCTAATAAAAAATAAATAAAAAGAAAGAAATCAGGGAAACAACACCCTTCACAATAGCAACAAATAATATAAAATATCTCAGTGTAAGTCTAACCAAGCAAGTGAAAGACCTGTGTGATGAAAACTTCAAGTTTCCGAAAGAAAGAAATTAGAGATTAGAAGATGGAAAGATCCCTCATGCTCTTGGATCCATAGGATTAGCATAGTGAAAATGGCTATCTTACCAAAAGTAATATATAGATTCAATGCAATTCCAATCGAAATTCCAACACAATATTTTACATATCTTGAAAGAGCAATTCTCAATTTCATACATAAAAAGAAAAAGTTCAGGATAGCTAAAAACAATTCTGTACAATAGAAGAGCTTCTGGAGGTATCACCACCCCTGATTTCAAGTTGTACTACAGAGCAATAGTAATAAAAACCACATGGACTGGCATAAAGCAGGTTGATCAATGCAATCTAGAAGACCTAGAAACAAACCCACATACCTATGAACACTTGATTCTTGACAAAGAAGCCACAACCATAGAATAAAGAAAGCATCATCAATACATGGTGATAGTGTAACTGGATGTCTGCATGTAGAAGGACGCAAATAAATCCATATTTATCACCTTGCACAAAACTCAAGTACAAATGGATCAAAGACCTCAACACAAAACTGCATACACTAAATCTAATAAAGCAGAAAGTCGGGAATAGCCTTGAATACATTGGTATGGGAGACAACTTCCTGAAGAGAATAGTAACAACTCAGGCACTAAGAGCAACGATTAATAAATGGGACCTTATAAAACTGAAAAGCTTCTGTAAGGCAAAGGATACTATCAATAGGACAAAACAGCAGCCTAAAGGTTTAGAAAAGATATTCACCAAGCCTACATCTGACAGAAGGCTAATATCCAAAATATATAAAGAACTCAAGAAATTAAACACAAACATTCCAAATAACCCAATTCAAAATGGGATTGAAAGCTAAAGAAAGAATTGTCAATAGAGGAATCTCTAATGGTTGAGAAGCACTTAAAGAAATGCTCAAAGTCATTAGTCACCAGGGCAAATCAAATTAAAATGATTCGGAGATCCCATCTTACACCCATCAGAATGAATAATTTTCTCCTGAGAGACTTCATTCATCAGCGGATGGAGGCAGATGCAGAGATCCACAGCAAACATCAGGTGGAGCTCAGGGAGTCTCATGGAAGAGTAGGAGATAGATGTGAGCAAGATGGAGGGGTAAAGGACCTACAGAGCCAACTAACCTGGAACCATGGGGTCTCACAGAACCTGGGCTACCAATGAGGGAGCATCCAGGGACTTGACCTAGGTCCCCGACACATTTGTAGCAAATGTGCAGCTTTGTTTTCATGTGGTTCTAAAGTGGAGCAGGGATTGTCTCAGTCTCTGTTCCCTCCCACTGGATCCTCTTCCCCCTACCTGGACTGCCTAGTTGGACCTCAGTGAGAGAGGATGTGCCTAGTCCTGCTGGTACTAGATGTCTCAGGATGGTGTAGTACCCAAGGTGAGGGGAGTGTTCCCATTCTCTGAGGAAAGGGGAAGGGGGCAGTGGGAAGATGAATTTATAAGGATTGGACTATGAGGAGAGGAGGGAGTGGGGGATGTGTTGGGATGTAATGTGAATAAAAAAATACCCCTAAATTATTGGAAAAAAAGCCCTCAAGCGACAGCACATGTTTGCAAGGATGACAAACAAGGGGAATACTCCTCCATTGTTGGTCGGAGTGAAAACTTGTACAACTACTTTGAAATCAATCTGGTGTTGTAGGCATAAAAATTTTTGTGAATTTTGATCTTCTCTGGCAGCAGTTCAGTACATAGCAAATACCAAATATGACTCAGCAGCTATAGTCCAGTCCTTTCAGCAATCGAGACACCAGGCAGCTGTAGTTCAATCCTGAAGAAACCACTAGGCTTGCCAACTGGCCTAAGGTGAGACCATGGAGGCAGCAAGCTTCCACAGGAAACTCACCAGCAGTTCTTGGGAGAGTTTCTCTCAATGGCAGCATTACCACAAGTTGAGCTCAATAATGCTATGTAAGATGAACTAATACATGCATGTCTTTAGTGGAGAATAGTGAGGCAGAGCAACCCAAACCAATGCTCAGTGCTCATCTCTCACTGTCTGTGAGGTCATATTTATACTCCTTCATCCAGTGTCCTTTTATGTGTCTGTTATATCCATCACCCTTTCACCTGTGTGCCTGTGGGGGTGGTGAATAGGCTGGAAGAGAGGAAGGAAATCTGGGAGCATCTCTGGAACAAGCTGGAGACATAGGATGGAGGAGGCCCCTGGGAGGTAAGGGGGGTGACCCTAGCTGAGACTCTTAGCAGAGGTGGATATGGAACCTGATGTGGCCACCTCCTGTAGCCAGGCAGAACTTCCTGTGAAAGAAGGGCGATACCAACCCACCTACAAAACTTTTGCCTCAAAATTTGCCCTGTTTACAAGATGTGTAGGGATAAAGATGAAGCAGAGACTGAGGGAATGGCCAACCAATCACAGGCCCGACTTGAGACCCACCCCATGGGAGAGAGGCAAACCCTGACTCTACTAATGAAACTCTGCTATGCTTGCAGAGAGGAACCTAGCATAACTGTCCTCTGATGCAGAGACCCACAGCCAAACATAAGGTGGACTACAGGGAGTCTTATGGAAGAGTAAGGGGAAGGATTTAGGGAGCCAGAGGAACCAAGGACACCACAAGGACACCTATAGACACAATTATCCTGGGTCCATGGGGACCAACAGAGGCTGATCCACCAAAGATCGAACACATGGGATGGATCTTGGCTCCCTATACATATTTAGTGGATGGGCAGCTTGGTCTTCGTCTGGGTCACCTAACAGTTGGACCAGGGGCTGTCTCTGACTCAGTCTCTGTTGGATCCCTTTATCCTAGCTGGGCTGCCTTGTCTGGCCTCAGTGGGAGAGGATGCGATAGTCTTGATTTGACTTAATGTGCTAGGGTGGATGGGTATGGGGGTGTGTCCTCTTCTCTGGAGAGAAAAGGAGCGGGAAGGGGAAGAGGAAGAGGAAAAGGGCATATGGGTGGGGGGATAGGACTGGGAGGAAAGGAGGAAGGGGGCTACCACTAGGATATAAACTGAATAATTATATTAATGAAAAATAAATCTCTCAGACATATATAAAAAAAGTCTCCAGCAACTTAGTTGTTAGAGTTATTTAAGTTTTATAGGACCGAGGGACTCGAAGTAGACATGTATAGGAGAGACACACTGCCATTTAATGCAGTAGAAGTAACTTAAAATATTGTGACTCTTTAGGATTTTTTATTTCATTTCCCTCATGCCATCAGCATGTCTTTCATGTTTCATCTTTTAATTTGAGGGACAAAATTACTATTTGTTACGCACTGTAATCCTATATATGTGGCAGCACTCAATAGCTATTTACTAAGTCGAGGGCAGACTGAATTACTGGATAATTACGATGAAAACGCAGGGGTCACATTGTAATGCTTCCGAGTTTACACTTGCTTTGATTGCTTGTTGACTAGCAGTGTTCTGGGCGGAAAATGATTTAGGTGATAGAGCTTTGAGAATTGATTTTTAAGATCTGGTGTTTCAAATTGATAGCTGTGGATAGGATGTGTTTGCTAGTAAAAGAAATGCAAGTTGTAGTCGCTAAAGAAAAATTTAAAATTAAGCCTTTTGCTTTCTTTTAATCTGTTTTCCAAATGTTTCTTCAAAGCCTGTTTCCAAGTGGTCCTGCTTAGCTAATGCCATCATTCAGTATATACTGTCAGGGCTTGCAATTATCTGTATTTGAAGCCATTTATATAGAGATGAGAAAAATCTGAACTTGTTTTTTTCTTTTAAGAAGTGGGAGAGGTTTAATTTTGGTATGATTCAGCTGCTTTTTTTCTGCCTGTCACTTGACTGAAGGTGTGATTTGGATAGATGTGGCTTTTGCTTCCACTTAGCTACTTTTAGCATTGAAGCTACTTGATGAAGAGGAGGGTTGTAGATCCATGAATACCAGCTGCTTTTCAGACAGACAGGCTACTGCGACAGTGAACAGACTATTTCAACAATAGGTACTGCATTAGGCAGGATTCCTGAGCAGACATGATTTGCTATGATGAATGCATATATTATTAAAGGGGCTCTCACTAGAATTGCTTTGATGATAGGGGTTGGGTAGCCAGAAGGTCGGTATCTACTTGCTATAGATGGAAAAAGCAAACAAACAAACAAACAAACAAACAACAAAACCCAAAACTCAGTAGCTGCTCAATACAAGAAGCTAGATTGTTCAACTGTCCCAGTTTGTTGAGGAAAGCCTGGAACATCCCTGGAGTGCAAACTGTACTGAGCCAGTGAACCCGGAGTCTGTTGTCAGTGGAAGATTCCTGCTACAGCAGGAAATACACTGGCTTTCACTCAAAAGGAAAGGAAAGCAAGCCATATATATCCTGGTTATTTTTTCTGTTTTTATCTGGGCTTCCCATTGGAAGGTGATCCTCATATGGAAGGTGGAACTTTCTTGCCGAGTGATTGTTTCTCCATGTAATTCCTCTCTAGAAGTACCCGCACTGTCACAGATGCACCCTTTCCTATCCAGTCAGCTCTTGATCCAGTCATGTGGACAACCATCACAGACAGTGATTTTTAAGATGAGAAAGTACTCAATGCTAATTGCATGTGTAGAAAGACAAGAAATATTGAATAAAAGCAAGGGATGGAAAATCAGGTGCATATTGGGAAGGCCACAGCAACTTAAAAGCTTTTTTATCCTATTAATGTTTATAATTAATACAAATTTATTATTATGAAATTATGTTACATGATTTACTTAACTAAAATATTAAATGGAACTTGGATTAAATTTGCTTTAAATTTCTAAAAATTTAATTATTTTATTTTTTGAGATAATAATGTAATTGTATCAATTATCTCTTCCTTCCCTCCCCCAACCCTTCCATGTACTTCCCCTTCCCCTCTTTCAAATTCATTGACTCTATTTTTATATTTTTATTACTTATTTATATTTAATATATATATTTCAAATGTTGTCCCCACCCCTCTTGGTCTCTCTTCCCAGAGTTCTTTCCCCTGTCCCCTTTGCCTCTGAGAGGATGTTCCCTCACTCACTAACCACCCACACCCACCCATCCACCCAACCACATCCACCCTCCTACCCCCTATCCTGGGCATCTTCCTTCCATGGGGCATCAAGTGTCTACCCAATTAGGTGCATCTTCTCCCACTGAGGCCACCTCGGACCAGCCCATGTATGCTCCTTGGTTGGTGACTTAAACCTCTGGGAGCTCCCAGGAGCCCAGGTTAGTTGACACTGTTGGTCTTCCTATGGCAATGCAATCCCCTCCAGCTCCTTCAAGTCTTCCCTTAACTCTTCCACAGGGGTCCTTGACCTTCTTAATTTTTTTCTTATTTTTAAATTTTAAAAATATTTTTATTATTTTTGAGATTATAATATAATTTACATAATTTTCCCTTCCCTTTCCTCCCTCTAAATGCTCTCATATACTCCTCTTTGCACTCTTAAATTTATGGCCTATTTTTTAGTAATTGTTGTTACATGAATATGTTTACAGTCATAATGTTACAATATACAGCATTTGTTATGTGCCTGTAGGTCTTTGTGTAGGATTGAGGCCTCATGGTTTTTCCCTTATCTACTTTCTGTCATTGTTGTTCATGGTTAGCTCATGTTTAGGTGTAGTTTATAGGTGTAGTGAACATTTCTAGTAGATACAATCTTATAGCAAACTCCTTAATCTTCTGGCTCTTATAATCCTTCTACTCTATTTTATACAATTAGTTTAGGTGAAGGAGTTGTGTTGTAGGTGTATCCACTGTAGGACTGGGCTCCACAACTCTTTATTTTGATTGGTTGTGGTTTTCTGTAATGGTATCTATAGCAGTAAATCTCCAACACAAATATGCCCTAGCAATGAAAACACAACTCAATTAATATGATTACATGCTGTGTGCCTAGATTGGGCAGATCTACGGCTACACTACCATTCTCCCTCCATCTATGAAACCCCTTAGAACTTGCAGTTTCTCCAGGCTATGTGCTTCTGTTCTGCTTTCTTCTTCCTCCTCCTCTGCATCCTCTCTCTCTCTCTCCCATTTTCTCCTTCTTCTCTCTCAACTGGAAAGAATGGAGAATTCCAAACAGGAGAATGGGATTAACATTAAATATAATTAGGCCCAGGGCTATCCACAATGTCAGCTCAGGAGAGGGTCTCCAAATCCCCCAGTCTATCTGAGCCCTTCCAACTAAATTTTCTGACAATCCCTGAATCTCTATTTTTATTGGTATTGCCATTTTTTAATATTTGTATGTATGATCCTGTGCTTCATCTTGCTCTTCCATATTGGAGTTGGTTCTACCTGGGCAGGGTTTTGTCTAATTTCTGTTGTTTATTCCTTGTGTCTGGAGTTTGGTACCTAAATCTTTCAGTGAAGAAGTGAATGAACAGCTGAGGCAATACAGAGTGAAAGTCAGGGCTTTTGAGGACATTTGAGCTGTGTTTTGATGTGGACTTGAAAACACAGGTGCATACTAACTTCAGTTAATGAATGTCCCTCACCTACTTTAGAAAGCCATCTGCTTTTGGGAGCCAGATTTTGGAGCACAGAGTACAGAGCAGCCAGAGACGAAGAGGTTGATTCACCCACAGGACTATTTGTCTTGTCGGCCAGAGTTTCAAGGTTTAATCTTCTTGAATTACTACCAGAGACCAAATATCACATTGTTCGATGAAAAGCATATTATTACAAATGTATATTGTTTAGAATGGTTGCACTATGGTATTCATGCCCTCATTTGCTCTTCATAATAACTCTGTGATGAAGTTAGAGGTTGTATCATAAACAAATGAGGTATTTGTGTCATATAGGCTATACAATTCACCTAAGTCATGTCCTAAACAGGTAGCTGTGTGAGACTTATTTGGGCTTTCCAACTTTGATTTAAGATCTATCCCACCAATACAAAGTATATATATTATTTAGGAACAAAGGATTCATAGTGGAGGTAAATGACAGACATCAGTATAGGTTGTATATAATAGGTTGAGACAGAGTTTGAGAAGGTGGGGATTATTTTTTCTGCATTGAGCAATTATATTAGACAGTGATTTAAGAATACCCTTTCCTAGTTACTGACTCCAATTCTTTCTCCTACTTTTGCTGTGTAGTTCTTAACTCCCAAATCTCTCTTCTAATCATTAAATTCTCTCTCTAATAAACTAGTCTCTCCTAATTACTTTTCACTGATTTGAGCTGCAGAGTTTTATGTGTACTTTGGGTGTTTAAATCTACTTTGTGATAATAGTGAAACAGGGCATCATACCATAGATTTGGTCCACTGTCCTAAAAAATGTTATTTCTTATTGTAAGTTTCGATTTTATTTAATAGCTCATCATAAAATGTCATCTGACACTTTAAGTGGTTGAGGAAAAATATATTATTTATTTTCTGATCATAAAGTGAATATAACTCCTTACAGGAAAGTAAAAGGTATTTAAAACCATTGCCTGAAGTAGTTTTAACACATTTTACCAATTGGTGATAATATATTTAACCAGGTAATAATTTCTTGATAAACTGTTTCTAATATTTAACTATAAAAATGATGTAAGATGCATATCCTTGACCAAGTTTTCTTAGGATATTTTCAAAAAGTTAATTGTCACTTTCATAGGTATGAGATAAAACAACATGCTTCAAAAAGTCAAAAATGCAGTTGGGATCAAAAGTAAAATCGTACTAAAGATTCTAATTGATATTAAAATTTTGTTTTAGTTTCACAAAATTATCTAGAAATCCATCATAAACCTATGTATAAAATTTAAATTTATGAGCTTTCTGGGCGACAACTAGGAGATGTTGATGTTGGGGACTTTTAGCTATACTGTCAAAGATATAACTTATGAAAGAAATAAGTTATGCAACATTAAACTTTAATCTTCAGTTCTGCCAATGACACAGCAAGAAAACAAAAAGAAAATGTTTTGAAGATATTTGCACATGGCATCTCTGATAGAGGTCTCTTATCTAAAAAGGATAAAGGATTCCTTTATTTTGTTCATCTGTTTTTGGTTTTGTCGTACTATGTAGCTATTGATGGCATGGGGCACTCTATGTAGACAAGGATGGCACATGGCATCATTCCTGGCTAAAAGCATAAGGGAGTCTAAAAATTCACTAGTAGGATAAGCACTAATGTAGTTAAAAATGGGAAGAAACTCTAAATAGAAAACCCAAGATTTATAATAAAAACAAGAACATGACAAAATTCTCAGAATCATATATCATCAGTAAATGACAAATTATAACAACAATATCATAGCACATCAATTGAGATGGAAGGCTGTGAAAATCTAAATTACTGAAAGCATCAAATGCTTTTGAGGATGGGAGGAGCAGACATTTTTCAACACTGATGGTGCATGTGCAAAGCCTTGGTGGAAATATAGTCATGTTGTAAGGCAGTGTGGCAGATGCTTTGAAAATAAATTAACTTGTATTGTATAATCTAGTAACCTCTTTCATTGGCATTTACCCCCTAAAGTTGATAACAAAGTCTCTTTATCCAACCACAAAGGTGTTTATAGCCATTTTGTTCATCATTAAAGCTTGGAAGCAATTAAGTTGTTTGTTAGTAATTGAATGAATAAATACAATACATTCCTATGAAGAATGATTTTTAGCTTCATGTAGAAATGGTCTACTATGACAATTAGAAGATATGGTGGTAAAAGAAGCCAGTCTGAAAAAGCTACATGGAGTTTGATCTCAACTATATGCCATTCTGGTCATATAGCATTGAACATAATAAAAAATATTAGTGATTCCTAGGTTTGGAAAAGGGGTAGTAGGATTAAGTATAACAGAAAGATTTTCTAGAGCAGCTATGCCATCCTGTGGGATGTAGTAGTGAGTGCATGTCATTATACAATTGTCAGAATCCATATAACGTACAACTGTAAAAGTATCTTTATTCATCTGATGTAGTTGTCATCTTGGAGGCTTACTGTCTCTGACTGCTAACCTAGGCCTAGTCCTGGAAGGTTCTGACCTCCATGCAATCTATTCTAGGCTTAGAATGTTTTCAGCCTTTGAGATTTGCTTCTGAATAAGTTCATCCTTTCCCAGTTCTTTCTGAACTCTGACTGGTTGAGTATACTCAGCTGTTCTGACTCAAAAAAACCTCTCCAAGCTGAGTGATTCAAACTGGCTTCTCTCGGCTTCAAATTGACTGAATTGCTATGCTTGACCTCATACTAACTTTGGCAATATGTTCTAATCTTCTGGATCATTCTCATTCTCTAGATTGTTCTGTCTTCACCTCTGTGTAGCTTATTTTCTCTCTACTACCTCTCTGTGTATAACAGTCCTGGAAAAATGCCTCTCCTTTTTCTCTCGGCACTGCTCTCTCTTAAGAAGCCTCTTTTTTCTCTCTGTTCTCATGAGAGCTGGGCGTGTCATATTCTGTTAAATTTTTCTCTGATTCATCACTTTGTCTGCCTCTAAATTGGGCATCACTTTCAAACATGTGTGCTTCCTTCTATAAACTAATTTTATCTTCAGTATTTGGGATTAAAGGTGTGTACTAAGGGCATGTCTGTATTCTACTCAGTGTAGCCATTTTGTTGGATTAAAATCCCTCTACATACAACACCAAGAGTAAGCACTATTGTTAGCCATGAACATTAATTAGGATATAATGGTGTATTAGTGTTGGTTCATTGATAGTTGCAAAGGTACTGGTTTTTAGCAGGATGTGGACAGTGGGGACTAGAGAACATTTTGAAATTCAATTCAATTTTGTTTTGAACCTAAAACTGCTTTAGAAAATATATCACTGGGGGCAGGCTTTGAGAGTTCACATCCTCTCCCTACCGCCATTTGCTCCTGTATGTGCAGTAGAGTTCTGATCGCTCCGTTTGCAGCTCCTACTACGGTGCTTGATGCTTACTGCCTTGTATCCCTGCCATGATGAACGATCATCAGCCTGGAACGCTAAAACAAAATAAATACTTTGTCCATAAAAAAAAAGAAAGAAAATAGTCATGAGCACTCAGATATTAAAAAGAATGAATTTATGAAATTCCTAGGCAAATGGATGGACCTGGAGGGCATCATGCTGAGTGAGGTAACCCAATCACAAAGGAACTCCCACAATATGTACTCACTGATAAGTGGATATTAGCCTAAAACTTAGGATACCCAAGATATAAGATACAATTTGCTAAACGCATGAAACTCAAGAAGAATGAAGACCAAAGTGTGGACACTGTGCCCCTTCTTAGAATTGGGAACAAAACACCCATGGAAGGAGTTACAGAGACAAAGTTTGGAGCTGTGATGAAAGGATGGACCATCTAGAGACTGCCATATCCAGGGATCCACCCCATAATCAGCTTCCAAACGCTGACACCATTGCATACACTAGCAAGATTTTGCTGAAAGGACCCTGATATAGCTGTCTCTTGTGAGACTATGCCAGGGCCTAGCAAACACAGAAGTGGATACTCACAGTCAGCTATTGGATGGATCACAGGGTTCCCAGTGGAGGAGCTAGAGAAATTACCCAAGGAGCTAAAGGGATCCGCAACCCTATAAGTGGAACAACATTATGAACTAACCAATACCCCGGAGCTCTTGACTCTAGCTGCATATGTATCAAAAGATGGCCTAGTCGGCCATCACTGGAAAAAGAGGCCCATTGGACATGCAAACTTTATATGTCCCAGTACAGGGGAACCCAGGGCCAGAAAAATGGGAATGGGTGGCTAGGGAAGTGGTGGGGGGGGAGAGTATGGGGGACTTTTGGGATAGCATTGGAAATATAATTGAGGAAAATACGTAATAAAAAAAAAGAAAATAGTCGTGAGCATACACACACAAAGAAAGACACATGTGTACATACTCACACATGTGCACATATAAGTACACACATGCATATACCTGTCTCTATCCCCCTCTCTTTCTGCAGGCTTGCTCAATGGAAAAATTGTATTTTGTCACTTCTCCTTTGTTCTTGTAGTTCTTGTTGTTATAAGAGTCATATTGTATCTAGTACTTGATTTTTCAACTTTGAGAAGTGTGGTGGTTTGAATATGCTTGGCCCAGGGAGTGGCTTTATTAGGAGGTGTGGCCTTTTTGGAGTAGGTGTGGCCTTGTTGGAAGAAGTATGTCACTGTAGAGGCTGGGCTTTGAGCAAATATATATGCTCAAGCTCTGTCCAGTGTGAAACACAGTAGTCTCCTTCTGCTGCCTTTGAATAAAGATGTAGACTTCTCAGTTCCTTCTCTGGCACCATGTCTGCTTGCATGCTTCCATTCTTCCTGCCATCATAACAATGAACTGAACCTCTGAAACTGAAAGCAAGATCAAATTAAATGTTGTCCTTTATAATAGTTGCCCTGATCATGGTGTCTCTTCACAGTAAGGAAACCCTAACTAACACAGGAAATTTTTACCAGAAACAGAAGAGGAATCTAGTCAATACTTTGCCACCTTTGGCTAGATAGATTGTTTGCCTTTTAGCTTCATTTGCAGCCTCATAGTCTACAGTTAATATCTTAATTAAAATGTACTGCACATCTTGAGATATCGGTATATTTGTCTTTCCTTCTGAGTACTTTGCCATTGCCATGGAAACCACCTTAAAGTTATGTAGGTATGATGGGGAGCTGCAGTAATTAAGAGCAGCACCGAGAAAGAAGAGAGGAGATGGTTCATGTATTTTAGTGAGGTCAATTAGAAAAGAGTTGTGATGAACCATCGTAAAATATATCAGGAGATGCTCTTTTATGCTTTTTCACTCAGCTTTCTCTGGTCATAGGAGAAGTGAGGTCCTCTATGACTGCCCAGAGAAGGACCTAGGGTTTAAGTGTATATTTTATATACTTAAATACTTATATAAAGTATCCCACTAAGTATATAAAGTTAACATATTTGGTTTTATTGTAGGCCTCTTAAATACAGCACATTATTTTTTATTAGATATTTTCTTTATTTAAATTTCAAATGTTATCCCCTTTCCTAGTTTCCACTCCAAATATCCCCTATCCCCTCCTCTCTCCCCCTGTTCCACAACCTACCCACTCTTGCTGCTTCCTGGCCCAGACATTCCCTTATACTGGGGCAAGAAACTAAGGACCTTTCCTCCTGTTGATGACTGACTAGGCCATCCTATGCTACATATGCAGCTAGAGCCACGAGTCCCTCTGTGTGTATTCTTTGATTGGTGGTTTAGTCCCAGGGAGCCCTGGGGTTACTGGTTAGTTCATATTGTTGTTCCTCCTATGGGGCTGCAAACACCTTCAGCTCCTTGGGTACTTTTTTAGCTCCTTCATTGGAAACCCTGTGCTCTGTGTAATGGATGACTGTGAGCATCCACTTCTGTATAGAAGGCACTGACAGAGCCTCTCAGGAGACAGCTATATCAGGCTCCTGTTAGCAAGCTCTTGTTGGCATCTGCGATAGTGTCTGGGTTTGGTGGTTGTTTATGGGATGGATCCCTAGGTGGGGCAGTTTCTGGATGGTCATTCCTTCAGTCTCTGATGCGAACTTTGTCTCTGTAGCTCCTTCCATGGGTATTTTCTTCCCCCTTCTAAGAAGGAACGAAGTATCCACACTTTGGTCTTCCTTCTTCTTGAGTGTCATGTGTTTTGCAAATTGTATCTTGGGTATTCTGAGTTTCTGGGCTAATATCTGCTTATCAGTGAGTGCATATCATGTGTGTTCTTTTGTAATTGGGTTACCTCACTCAGGATGACATCCTCCAGATGCATCAATTTGCCTAAGAATTTCATGAATTCATTGTTTTTAATAGCTGAGTAGTACTCCATTGTGTAAATGTACCACATTTTCTGTATCCATTCCTCTGTTAAGGGACATCTGGGTTCTTTACAGCTTCTTGCTATTATAAATAAGGCTGCTATGAACATAGTGGAGCGTGTGTCCTTATTACAAGTTGGAGTATCTTCTGGGTATATGCCCAGAGTTGTATTGCTGGATTTTCTGAGGAACCACCAGACTGATTTCCAGAGTGGTTGTACCAGCTTGCAATCCTACCAGCAATGGAGGAGTGTTCCTTGTTTTCCACATCCTTATAGCATCTGCTGTCACTGAGTTTTTGATCTTAGCCATTCTGACTGGTGTGAAGTGAACTCTCAGGGTTGTTTTGATTTGCATTTCCCTGGTGATTAAAGATGTTGAACTTTTTTTTAGGTGCTTTTCAGCCATTTACTATTCCTCAGTTGAGGATTCTTTGTTTAACTCTGTAGCCCATTTTTTAATAGGGTTATTTGGTTTTCTGGAGTCCATCTTCTTGAGTTCTTTATATATATTGGATATTAGCCCCCTATCTGATTTAGGATTGGTAAAGAACTTTTCCCAATCTGTTGGTTGCTGTTTTTTCTTATCGACAGTGTCCTTTGCCTTACAGAAGTTTTGCAATTTTATGAGGTCACATTTTTAGATTCTCAATCTTACAGCACAAGGCATTGCTGTTCTGTTCAGGAATTTTTTCCTCTGTGCCCATATATTTGAGGCTTTCCCCCACTTTCTCCTCTATAAGTTTCAGTGTCTCTGGTTTAATGTGGAGTTCCTTAATTCACTTAGACCTGAGCTTTGTACAAAGAGATAATAATGGATCAATTTGCATTCTTCTACATGATAACTGCTAGTTGTGCCAGCACCATTTTTTGAAAATCTTGTCTTCTATCCACTGGATGGTTTTAGCTCCTTTGTCAAAGATCAAGTGACCATAGGTGTGTGGGTTAATTTCTGGGTCTTCAATTCTATTCCATTGGCCTACCTGTCTGTTGCTGTACCAGTACCATGCAGGTTTTTTTTTTTTTTTTTTAAATCACAAATGCTCTGTAGTACAGCTTTAGGCCAGGCACGGTGATTCCACAAGAGCTTCTTTTATCCTTGAGAAGAGTTTTTGCTATCCTAGGTTTTCTTGTTATTCCAGATGAATTTACCACTGGGACACAGGAGAGAGTTGGTCTCCCAGGAATGCTAACAGAGGCTAAAGAATCACAGAAGGAACAAGCTCTAGCCAGAGACAGCAAGAACATATAACACCAGAGATTACCAGATGGTGAAAGGCAAATTAAAGAATATTACTAACAGAAACCAGGACCACTGGACATCATCAGAACCCAGTACGCCCACCAGAACAAGTCCTGGATAACTCCTAAATGTGGCACTGGAGATAATGTAATACATTTAGGACATTGTTTTACAATATCTGGCTCTTTGCCAAAATAAGTTAGTGATTGCTTCTTTCCAAGGATAACCATCTGAGCTACTGCTTCATAATATGGCAAGATATTACGTTTTGGAGAAATCCTCAAATGTATCTACATTAGAAGAGACTTTTGCCATAACAATCCTGTAGGCATATGAATTGTATTAAAAATTAACAGATGTAAAGGCAAAGAGTAATCTATATAAGTGACAAATTGCTTTTCAATAGCATTTTCCACTTGTTGTAAGGCCAGTAATCCTTCTGAGGTTAAAGATCTAGGGGAGGTTGGATCAGAACTCCCTTTAAGACTATCAAACAAAGGTTTCAACTCCCTTGAAGTATGCTTTAAATAGGGGCGAAGCCAATTAATACCACCTAACAATTTTTGAAAATCATTCAAAGTCCTTGAGTTGTCTCTACGAATAACTATATTCTAGGGAAAAACAGCTTGATTAGTAAGTCTAAAACCCAAATAATTATAAGGATCCTGAGTTTGTATCCTTTCAGGAGCTATCTGTAATCCTTATCAGTTAAAGCTTTATGTAAAACTCTATAACACAGAAGCAAATCCTGGGGGTCTTTTCCAGGCAACCCAGGACAATTTCTAAACTGTCCAAAATCTGGCTTCTTAAAGGAACAGTATTTTTTCTTATAAGTTGGATAAGCAATTTCAAGCTTGAGAATTAATAGCATCTGAGGGATGAACAATTTTAAGCAATTGTAAGCTCTGAGATATAATATTGACTATTAATATACAACTTAAAGTTTGATTGTTCAACATTTTAAAACACCATCTACAGCACACAATTTAATTATCTGTGCTGAAACAGGAGGACACTCAAAAGAATAAGTGTGTGATCCAATTCACATAAACTTTCCTCCCATAGTAGGGCTGCTTTTTAAACACAGTACATGGGATGCATGCAGGCATGAATTTATAGAAGGTACAGAAGTATGCATAAAACAATTTTTAACTAATCTTTGGGATAATGATTATCAATTTTATTTAAAATGATGGTATGCAATAGATCAAACATCAATATTCTGTAATAACCAAATAAATGGCTGTTTAGAACAAGGAACAGACTCTTAGTCAGCTTCTTTTTTTTTAAATTTATTTTTTATTAGGTATTTTCCTCGTTTACATTTTCAATGCTATCCCAAAAGTCCCCCATACCCACCCTCCAATCCCCTACCCACCCACTCCCCCTTTTTGGCCCTGGGGTTCCCCTGTACTGGGGCATATAAAGTTTGCAAGTCCAATGGGCCTCTCTTTGCAGTGATGGCCGACTAGGCCATCTTTTGATACATATGCAGCTAGAGACAAGAGCTCTGGGGTACTGGTTAGTTCATATTGTTGTTCCACCTATGGGGTTTCAGTTCCCTTTAGCTCCTTGGGTACTTTCTCTAGCTCCTCCATTGGGGGCCGTATGATCTATCCAATAGCTGACTGTGATCATCCATTTCTGTGTTTGCTAGGCCCCGGCATAGTCTCACAAGAGACAGCTATATCTGGGTCCTTTCAGCAAAATCTTGCTAGTGTATGCAATGGTGTCAGCATTTGGAAGCTAATTATGGGATGGATCCCTGCATATGGCAATCACTAGATGGTCCATCCTTTCATCACAGCTCCAAATTTTGTCTCTGTAACTCCTTCCGTGAGTGTTTTGTTCCCCTTTCTAAGAAGGGGCAAAGTGTCCCCACTTTGGTCTTCGTTCTTCTTGAATTTCATGGATTTAGCAAATTGAATCTTATATCTTGGGTATCCTAAGTTTCTGGGCTAATATCCACTTATCAGTGAGTACATATTATTCGAGTTCCTTTGTGATGGGATTACCTCACTCAGGATGATGCCCTCCAGGTCCATCCATTTGCCTAGGAATTTCATAAATTCATTTTTTTAATAGCTGAGTAGTACTCAATTGTGTAAATGTACCACATTTTCTGTATCCATTCCTCTGTTGAGGGGCATCTGGGTTCTTTCCAGCTTCTGGCTATTATAAATAAGTCTGCTATGAACATAGTGGAGCATGTGTCCTTCTTACCAGTTGGGATATCTTCTGGATATATGCCCAGGAGAGGTATTGCGGGATCCTCTGGTAGTACTATGTCCAATTTTCTGAGGAACCGCCAGACTGATTTCCAGAGTGGTTGTAAAAGCTTGCAATCCCACCAACAATGGAGGAGTGTTCCTCTTTCACCACATCCTTGCCAGCATCTGCTGGCACCTGAATTTTTGATCTTAGCCATTCTGACTGGAGTGAAGTAGAATCTCAGGGTTGTTTTGATTTGCATTTCCCTGATGATTAAGGATGTAAAACAGTTTTTCAGGTGCTTCTCAGCCATTCGGTATTCCTCAGGTGAGAATTCTTTGTTCAGCTCTGTGCTCCATTTTTTAATGGGGATATTTGATTTTCTGGAGTCCACCTTCTTGAGTTCTTTATATATATTGGATATTAGTCCCCTATCCGATTCGGGATAGGTCAAGATCCTTTCCCACTCTGTTGGTGGCCTTTTTGTCTTATTGACAGTGTCTTTTGCTTTGCAGAAGCTTTGCAATTATATGAGGTCCCATTTATCGATTCTCGATCTTACAGCACAGCCATTGCTGTTCTATTCAGAAATTTTCCCCCTGTACCCATATCTTCGAGGCTTTTCCCTACTTTCTCCTCTATAAGTTTCAGTGTCTCTGGTTTTATGTGGAGTTCCTTAATCCACTTAAATTTTACCTTGGTACAAGGAGATAGGAATGGATCAATTCGCATTCTTCTACATGATAACCACCTGTTGTGCCAGCACCATTTGTTGAAAATGCTGTCTTTTTTCCACTGGATGGTTTTTGCTCTCTTGTCAAAGATCATGTGACCATAGGTGTGTGGGTTCATCTCTGGGTCTTCAATTCTGTTCCATTGGTCTACTTGTCTGTCACTATACCAATACCATGCAGTTTTTATCACAATTGCTCTGTAGTACAGCTTTAGGTCAGGCATGGTGATTCCACCAGAGGTTCTTTTATCCTTGAGAAGAGTTTTTGCTATCCTAGGTTTTTTGTTATTCCAGATGAATCTGCCGATTGCTCTTTCTAATTCGTTGAAGAATTGAGTTGGAATTTTGATGGGGATTGCATTGAATCTGTAGATTGCTTTTGGCAAGATAGCCATTTTTACAATGTTGATCCTGCCAATCCATGAGCATGGGAGATCTTTCCATCTTCTGAGATCTTCTTTAATTTCTTTCTTCAGAGACTTGAAGTTCTTATCATACAGATCTTTCACTTCCTTAGTTAGAGTCACGCCAAGGTATTTTATATTATTTGTGACTATTGAGAAGGGTGTTGTTTTCCTAATTTCTTTCTCAGCCTGTTTATCCTTTGTGTAGAGAAAGGCCATTGACTTGTTTGAGTTAATTTTATATCCAGCTACTTGATTGAAGCCACTCCAGCCTGTTTCTTCATACCGTTTGCTTGGAAAACCGTCTTCCAGCCCTTCACTCTGAGGTAGTGTCTATCTTTTTCTCTGAGATGAGTTTCCTGTAAGCAGCAAAATGCTGGGTCTTGTTTGTGTAGCCAGTTTGTTAGTCTGTGTCTTTTTATTGGGGAGTTGAGTCCATTGATATTAAGAGATATTAAGGAAAAGTAATTGTTGCTTCCTGTTATTTTTGTTGTTAAAGTTGGCATTCTGTTCTTGTGGCTGTCTTATTTTAGGTTTGTTGAGGGATTACCTTCTTGTTTTTTCTAGGGCGTGGTTCCCGTCCTTGTATTGGTATTTTTCTGTTATTATCCTTTGAAGGGCTGGATTCGTGGAGAGATAATGGGTGAATTTGGTTTTGTCATGGAATACTTTGGTTTCTCCATCTCTGGTAATTGAGAGTTTGGCTGGGTATAGTAGCCTGGGCTGGAATTTGTGTTCTCTTAGTGTCTGTATAACATCTGTCAGGTTCTTCTGGCTTTCATAGTCTCTGGTGAAAAATCTGGTGTAATTCTTATAGGCTTGCCTTTATATGTTACTTGACCTTTTTCCCTTACTGCTTTTAGTATTCTATCTTTATTTAGTGCATTTTTTGTTCTGATTATTATGTGTTGGGAAGTATTTCTTTTCTGGTCCAGTCTATTTGGAGGTCTGTAGGCTTCTTGTATGTTCATGGGCATCTCTTTCTTTAGATTTGGGAAGTTTTCTTCTATAATTTTGTTGAAGATGTTTGCTGGTCCTTTGAGTTGAAAATCTTCATTCTCATCCACTCCTATTATTTGTAGGTTTGGTCTTCTCATTGTGTCCTGGATTTCCTGGATGTTTTGAGTTAGGATGTTTTTGCATTTTTCATTTTCTTTGATTTTTGTGGCGATGTTCTCTATGGAGTCTTCTGAACCTGAGATTCTCTCTTCCATCTCTTGTATTCTGTTGTTGATTCTCGATTCTATGGTTCCAGATTTCTTTCCTAGGGTTTCTATCTCCAGCGTTGCCTCACTTTGGGTTTTCTTTATTGTGTCTACTTCCCTTTTTAGGTCTTGGATGTTTTTATTCAATTCCATCACCTGTTTCGTTGTGTTTTCCTGTAATTCTTTAAGGGATTTTTGTGTTTCCTCTTTAATGTCTTTTACCTGTTTGGTTATGTTTTCCTGCAATTCTTTAACGGATTTTTGTGTTTCCTCTTTAATGTCTTCTACTTGTTTAGCAGTGTTCTCCTGTATTTCTTTAAGTGAGTTATTTATGTCCTTCTTGATGTCCTCTACTATCATCATGAGATATGCTTTTAAATCCAGGTCTAGCTTTTCAGGTGTGTTGGGGTGCCCTGGACTGGGCAAAGTGGAAGTGCTGGGTTCTGATGATGGTGAGTGGTCCTGGTTTCTGTTAGTAAGATTCTTATGTTTACCTTTCGCCATCTGGTAATCTCTGGAGTTAGTTGTTATAGTTGTCTCTGTTTAGAGATTGTTCCTCTGGTGATTTTGTTACCCTCTATCAGCAGACCTGGGAGACTAGATCTCTCCTTTGAGTTTCAGTGGTCAGAGCAGTCTCTGCAGGCAAATTCTCCTCTTTCAGGGGAGGTGCACAGTTATCTGGTGTTTGGACCTCCTCCTGGCTGAAGATGAAGGTCCAAAACAGGATCTTTCCCAGAAGCTATGTTGCTTTGGCCTGTCACAGAAGCCGTTGTTTCAGTAGACCGCACTCTCACCTGTGTAGACTACTTTCCGAGGAGTCCCAGAACCATGGTGGCTCCCATGGAACCTGAGGCAGAAGCCTCTCGGGCCGGGCCGACACCTGTGCTCTGACCAGGAAGGTGGCCGGTTTTCTGGAGTCGAAAATTGTGCCGCCTCAGAGGCTCTGTGGCTTTCGCCTTTCCCAGAGACTGCTGGCCTCTGTATTCCACACTCTCACCTGTGCAGACTGCCCTCCGCGGAGTCCCAGAACCAAGCTGGCTCCGAGGGAACTTGAGGCAGAAGCCTCTCGGGCCATGAGGACACCTGTGCTCTGACCAGGAAGGTGGCCGGTTGTCTGGAGATGAAAATGGCGCTGCCTCAGAGCCTTAGTCAGTTTCTTAAGACACAATTTTTGTCATAGTTTTTAAAAAATATATGAATTTATCTTACAATTCTTTATTAGCACCACAGTAGCTTTATAGGCTGTTAAAAACTTTACTTTGAGGCAAAGAAAGATGATTTTACAACAATGTTTTCTCTTGCCAAAGATCTGTTGTGGGCACATAAATAAAACGAGCAGGTAGTATTTATTTACCATTGATTATAGTTGATAACAATTGATCACAGAAGTTTCCTCTGCTTTCTGTGAAACCTTTCTGTTTCTCACCAGTAATTTTTAATCTCACTAGATAGCACCTAACAAAGGTTTAAGTCGCTTTAAGGCCTCAAGGTGAGGTCTTAGCCAATTAACATCTCCTGGAAACTTTTGAAAATAAAATTTTGAAGCAAATCAATTTTTCCTTCTTAGATTTTCTGTACCATGATTTTCTAATATAGCTAAAAACCCTAAGTATTAAAAGATATTGCCTCTGAATCTTATCTCGAGCACCAGCTACTCCCCAGAACTTAAAAGCTCATTGTGTGAGAGCTAAAAAGCATTAGTAGCTAAAATACTTTTCACTTAGGAAACAATATACATAAACATATAAGCAAACTCTGTACACTATAACTTTATATTAAGTAGGCAAGTCAAATCGCAATGTCCTAATAAATTCCACAGCCTGATTGACCTTTTATAAACTTTGAATTTAAACTTTATTTAGAGCAACAGCTGCCTAGGTCTGCAACAAGGCTCTTTTAGCTAAAAGGAAGGGAGGGAGAGGTGAGGTCCCAGGAACTTCCCTAGTCATGGTTTTTGAAACAAAAGAAGTGCCACACAAGCCTCAGGGAGGCTGCTCCCTCTGAGCTCAGTGTCAACCCAAAAGCAAACATTTCTCAATCTGAGCACTCTGTCAGAGGGAAATGCAAATCAAAACAACCCTGAGATTCTACATCACACCAGTCAGAATGGCTAAGATTGAAAATTCAGGTGACAGCAGATGCTGGGAAGGATGTGGAGAAAGAGGGACACTTCTCTATTGTTGGTGGGATTGCAAGCTGGTACAACCAGTCTAGAAATCAGTCTGGCAGTTCCTCAGAAAATTGGACATAGTACTACCAGAAGATCCAGCAATTCCTCTTCTGGGCATATACCAAGAATATGTTCCAACTTGTAATAAGGACACATGCTCCACTATGTTCATAGCAGCCTTATTTATAATAACAAGAAGGTGTAAAGAATCCAGATGTCCCTCAACAGAGGCATGGATACAGAAAATGTGGTACATTTACACAGTGGAGTACTACTCAGCTATTAAAAACATTGAATTCATGAAATTCTTAGGCAAATGGATGTATCTGGAGGATATCATCCTGAGTGAGGTAACAAAATCACAAAAGAATTCACTTTATATGCACTCACTGATAAGTGGGTATTAGACCAGAAACTTAGAATATCTAAGATACAATTTGCAAAAGACGAGAAAATCAAGAAGAAGAAAGACCAAAGTGTTGATACTTTATTCCTCCTTACGATATGGAACAAAATACCCATGGAAGGAGTTATAGAGAAAAAGTTTGGAGCTGAGACGAAAGGATGGACCATCCAGAGACTGCCCCACCCAGGTATCCATCTCATAATCAGCCACCAAATACAGACACTATTGTATCTGCCAGCAAGATTTTGCTGAAAGGACCCTGATATAGCTATCTCTGGTGAGGCTATGCCAGTGCCTGGCAATACAGAAGTGGATGCTCACAGTCATCTATCAGATGGAACACAGGGTCCCCAATGGAGGAACTAGAGAAAGTATCCAAGGAGCTGAAGGGGTCTGCAACCCTATAGGTGGAACAACAATATGAACTAACCAGTACCCTTATAGCTCGTGTCTCTAGCTGCATATGTAATAGAAGATGGCCTAGTCGGCCATCATTGGGAAGAGAGGTCCCTTGGTCTTGCAAACTTTATATGCCTCAGTACAGGGTAATGCCAGGGCCAAGCAGTGGGAGTGGGTGGGTAGGGGAGCAGGGTGGGGGAGGTAATAGGGCACTTTGAGGATACCATTTGAAATGTAAATGAAGAAAATATCTAATAAAAAATTTGAAAAAATATAGCTTTATGGACACACACACACATATACACATACATTGTTATGTTTGTGTTGTGCTTATTGGTGTCATTAGTGTCTTGTCTTGGTATAAAACTCTTTTTTCTTGATTCTCCCTGCTCTTTCATAATGTAGGCTATATGCTTTGCTTAGAAGATTCCTTCTACCAGCTCAGAAGTCATAATTCTTTCTCAGTTTTTTCAAGTCAGCTTGAATTAGATGCCTTTCCTTGATCCCAGAAGTTTGGAAGATGTACCACTCCTAGTTATTGCCAGGAAAACTTTATATTTTCCACTAGTGTGGATATCATTTTGAGAAAGAATTTGTTTCATAACTGATTTACTAGGCTGTGAGTTCTATCTGTATCAATGAATATAACCAAGCATGTGTAAGCATGTTGTGTGAATGATATGTAAGTGGCAAGGGAAATGAAAAGATTCTACTCAACACTAATGTAGACAGTTGTTTGTGGGAGGGAAAAAGCAAAAGTAGGTGTCTTAGCAAAGCTCTTAATGCCTGAAGCACATTTTCAATTGCTACTTGTACTTAGAGGTGAAAAGATATACACTAACTTACATTGCATTTGACTTTCCATATGTAGGCTTTTTGATGTAAATTCACATCTATAAAATGAATATTTTTACTGTTAAATGCAACACGTGTATTCCACTCTTGACTGTAAACAGGAGAAACAAAGGGAAAGAGGGGCTAAGTGATCTGGTCTAGAAACAGCCAGGACCAGCTCCTAGCTCCCTTGCCTCCCATTTCCTTTGAATGAATTATATATTCTCATTGTGCATTATGAGCAAGGCCACCTGAGTTCCCAGCATAGGCTCATGTTGTTTTACAACTGGACGTTAGCACTTTAATGCATATAGGACATAAACAAAATTAACAAAGGATTAATAACTAATATGTCAGAAGTGACCGACTCCCTTGGAGAGTCTAGAAAGGGCTGAGGCATTTGTGGGCACAACTGAACATTATTGGTTTATTCAGTAGAAACACAGGAAGGGAACAGTACCACCCTGTTTTTTACGAATGTGTCTTTTCTTCTTTCTGGGGCATGTTTAGTATTTATTTTATTTCATGTCTTAAATCACCCAAGACCAGGGAATCCCCTGAGAGACTTCTGTAGCAGCATTTCACATCTGCTTTTCTGTGTTTAAACAAGCTTTCATGACTCAAACAGTTTGAAACTGTGGTGTGGTATTTTAAAGTCTTTTCAAATTGAAGATTTTAAACAAGTAAAATTGGTTGTATGCTTTGTTAGTAGAACTGGGTAGCCTTGAGCAGCTAAAAACAACAAAAAAAGTGCCATAAGCCAAAATAGCTTAGTGCTTTTTCATAGAATTCTGTAATTGTGCACTGAACTCGTCCAGACTGACTGCTTCACTGAATAGGAAGAATAGCCCGTGAAAACTCTTATATTATAAAATGGAAGTGGCTTAAAAAGAGAAGAAAATTGCCTACTGTAGTTCAAAACTTCATATAAGAAGTTTTATTACTATAACTTACACCTTAGTGTTCAATAAAATAGGAAAATTTGGAGTTGATGGTTTTTGAAACATATCACCTCACACTGATGTTATGGGCAGCAATGACACCCACCCCATAATAACATTTGTAGACCTCAGAATATACTTTGGCTTTGTTCCCATGGAAGATGTAATGCTTGCCTATATCTACATGCTGCTGCTAGTGATCAGAGACTGCGACCTCAACCCCAGACTGTTTGTCTTGGAATTACTATTGAAAACCTAGTTTAAGAGCAGCTTTACCCGGGAGCTCTTGACTCTAGCTGCATATGTATCAAAAGATGGCCTAGTCGGCCATCACTGGAAAGAGAGGCCCATTGGACTTGCAAACTTTATATGCCTCAGTACAGGGGAACGCCAGGGCCAAGAAGTGGGAGTGGGTGGGTAGGGGAGTGAGGGGGGTATGGGGGACTTTTGGGATAGCATTGGAAATGTAATTGAGGAAAATACCTAATAAAAATATTAAAAAAAAAAGAGCAGCTACAGGAGCCGGATGTGGTGGTGCATGCCTTTAATCCCGGCACTCGGGAGGCAGAGGCAGGAGGATTTCTGAGTTCAAGGCCAGCCTGGTCTACAAAGTGAGTTTCAGGACAGCGAGGGCTATACAGAGAAACCCTGTCTCAAAAAACAAAACAAAACAAAACAAAACAAAACAAAACAAAACAAAACAAAACAAAACAAAACAATACAACAACAACAACAACAAAAGAGCAGCTACAGATGTTTGCCTTCCTCAAAACCACAGACTTCTGTTGACTGTAATTGCATGTATGAGGGCTCTAACTCCAACAGTTAGGGATTCCTTGTGATACCTGACTTTCATTTTTTAAAAAATCTTTCTTTGAATGTTGGGATAGAAAAACAATAACCCACGTGTTGTATCTTAGTCTGGCCTTGTGGGAATCTGCACAGCAACCAAATGTTTAGGCTGTCTCATTTTGAATACAGACACACAATCATGTTAGAATTCCTTTCTTTCTAATGCATAATAGTTTAATATATCTAAGATTGTACAAGTGTGTTAGATACTATAATTCTTGCCCTATGGGATCTTCTATGATTTGCCTTGCTTTCCTTATAATATCATATGACCTGTATAGGCTTAAATGAGAAATGAACAGAAGCCAAACCCTTTTGTGTGTAACTTTCTCTGTATTTTGGTTTTAAGCCACTATCAGGTCATCTGAACAGTACCTTGATTTCTTTTGAGAGACCACCCTCCAGTATTTTGATGGGTAAACTGTCAAGGCCCATGTTCCTATATGGACATGGAAGAATATAGAACCTTTTTTAGCCTCTTTTCCCTGCAGGCTGATGTGTGCCAAACTATGAATGTTCTTTCTTGAATCTTTCATGAGTGATTTGTGTGAGGACACAAACACTACACTTGGATAGTATCCATTATGAAGTACAGCTGTAGTGGCATATTGGTTCGACTGCCCTGGTGCCACTGTGGTCCATACATTTCTCATTTCTTGACTTCTGGTAATCCCTGGGTTGATGTGTGGTAGCAAGTCCATTCTTCCATGCTTCTGTTGGTCCTATGACCTCCTATGAGGCTTTCCACATTTGCTTTTTATTAAGCCAACATTAGAACTGGGTAGCCTTGAGCAGCTAAAAACAACAAAAAAAGTGCCATAAGCCAAAATAGCTTAGTGCTTTTTCATAGAATTCTGTAATTGTGCACTGAACTCGTCCAGACTGACTGCTTCACTGAATAGGAAGAATAGCCCGTGAAAACTCCAACATTGCCATTGCTTGCAACGGAGAGCTTTGATGAATGTATTGCAGTCTGGCTGCTTCAAATGGATTCCACTTGTATTTATAAATTATTCTGTGAATAATGTACATGAAATACTCACTAGCATTAGTTACTTCTGATTATTAAATGAATTCTAAAACCACTTGAACAGTTTGCCACTTGACAGATTAAGAAATGTATATTTTCCCCAGACTTAATATAACAGGCAACAAATTCCTCTATAATGAACACATTGTGGGAGTTAATGTATTCTTTATGACTATGATACAATGCATATGATTTTTATTCCCATCCCAATTTTTGCTTTCCCTTGCCAGGATTTTCTCTTGCTTGGAGAATATCAAATGGTTGTTAACATATCCTCAGATAAACACAGCTATTTTTCAACAAGGAACATGTGTTATCAAGGTAAGTTGGTTTCTTAGGAGAATGCATTATCTCTGTCCTTGGCTACACAAGATTATGTCCTTGTCTTTGCACACAATAGCAGGAAGGAGTTTATGAGGAGGGCAGACACCTACTGCCTTGTCTTCAGAGTCATCTTCCAGATTGTTTTTTTTTAACAGGTTAAATAGTTACTTGGATCAGGTAACAACAAAACGATGGGGATAGAAACTGAAATAAAATAGCATGCTTTCTGTTTAAAATGAGGAAAAATTCTCTGTGTCATCTTTCAATGACCATGGTCACCTTTCCAGTCATTGCGTAGGGGCTGGAAAAGTTTTCTGTGTTTACTTACCTTGTTTGACAGCAAGGAAAGTTAAGTGTGATAGGATTGGATAGCCAGACTTAGATGATAGAGTTGGTTATATCTCAGTTCTTTCGTATTTTCTTGTAATAAATGTAATCCTACCTCACAAAACTGCTCTTATCAGACCAGCTCTCCAGTTCCTTCCTAGATGGAAGATTTCATTTTTCTATCATTCTTGTACATGGGGAATTATTTGCTTGCCTCTGGAAATGGACAGTTAGTTTTGATAATATTCCTATTCCTTGTAGAATAATTTTTTGGGAGCCATGGGTTATTAAGCACTATGATTTTAGATAAGACTTGCTTAACATGACTGACTTTCATGGAGTTGTAGTAAGTTAAGGTCTAGGTTAAACAAAAAATAAGTAGTCTTTGGCTGTTCCTAAAATCCTTGGAAGCAAATAATGAATAAATACTTTTCTTGTGTACTAATGAGATGGCTGTTGGTTGGCAGTCCCTAGATAACTTTAACATGGTAGGGTGGCATCAGAAAGGCCAAATCATGATTAGAGTGCTTTACCTTTTACTCCTACCTGTCCTCAACCTCTGGGGAGGGAAAGAAAGACTGGAGGTCAATATAGTTACCTATGGCTTATAATTCAAGCAATCATATCTATGCAATGAAATCAATGCAAAATTCCAAAATGTGGGCATTAAAAAAGCTTCCTTTAGTAAACCCAGAGAACTACTGAGAGGATGGAGTAGCAAAGATGGAGGCTCTGCACACCCTGCTTTGTCCTTGTTTCCATGCGTCTCTTCCATCTGGTTGTGCCTGAATTATATCTTCATCCCTCAGTTATCACTAGAAAATGTGTTTCCTCGGTGCTGTGAATCCTTTTATCAAATCTTTAAAATGCAAAGGAGGTAGAGTTATGGGATCCTTCTTCTCTGTAGACATTCTAGTTCGGATCTGTAATATTCTCTGAAGCCCATGTGTTAAAGGCTCATCTTAATGCTTGGGAGGGGGCAGAAAACTGCGAGATGAGCCTAGTGAGAAGTCTTCTAGCCACCGAGGCATGCTCTTGGAGGGGCTTATGGGCCTTCTCTCTCTTTTCTTTCACCGGGCCTGAGGTGAACAGACTTCCTTTAAGAGTTCCTGTCATGTTATGCAGCTGGAGGCCCAAAAGTGGCACACTGCTTAGCCTCAAATGTGGTTCAAAGTAAGATGGCACTCTTGCACCTTGACTCTCTCAGGTATCTTACTACAGTAACAACACGCTAACAGGAGAGTCAAGCTAGATGATAGTGTGTCAGCTCAAGCCCAGTAGCAATAACTGGCACCTCAAGTAATGATATTCTCATGGGACTAAACCCTTAACTGTCTAGAATATGAAACTAAACTGAACTGAATTATGGGATCTCCTCTTGGTTTCTGGAAAGTTGAAGAACTGATTAGATGGAGGAAATGCCCGCTCACAGTTAGCCGTCTTCGAGTTATGAGTTGAAACAGAAGTTATGTCACATTTATAAAGATCTAGGGAAGTTTTCAATGAAAAGAGATCTCAGTGTAAATCCTCATGAAATGAAACATCTTTTAATGTAGTTAATAATCTTTCATTTGCCTATTTGAAAATCTGATTTTCAGACATCCTATTTTCTTAGAGCAAATTGTACATGATAATATGGCCAATAATAGGTAAAATTTATTAAATGTTCATTCTGCGTCAGGCACTGTGGCAAGTGTCAAATGCACGTGCAAATTATTCTGTATGGGGTTCCCACAGTTACATCATAGGAAGGTAATTTCAAGATTGGAGGATTCTGGCTCAGAGGGCTTAACTATTTTTGCCTTAAATTATGCAGTTAGTATAGAATGGGGCTAAAACCTCTCAGGAGGAATGATATTTGTGGATACTTATTGGAAAGGTGGGCTGTCAGAGGTTCACAAGAGGATTTTGAAGGAAGGAAATTTATTCAGACAGATGCTTGCTAGTATTTTATGGAGGACAATGGGCTGGATGGGGAGCCGAGTCCCTTGTTAATCAGGCCAGAGGTCAGGAGGCAATTGGGTTTCCCATGAGCCACAAATTCTGATCAGCCCTGAAGGAATTGTACACCACGTGCTTGTTTGTTTGACATTTTATTTCTCTCCCCGTCCTTTCTCCGTTCTGTTTCATTTGAAGTTTACATCCCTGTGGGCTGATTGCTGTCTTGTTCTGAATTGCTCTATGTGCTGGTCAGCACGGGCTCTTGCTGATAGAGGTCACAGAACATAGCGGTCATGTGCACACATGTGGGCAGCTGGGTGTGAGTCTTATCACCCCATTGCTGGCCATCCTAAGTCACAGCAGGTGTTTTCTGAGTCATGGTTTCTGTGTTTTTGGAAACAATAGCAATGACTTCCTTAGAGATGGATGAGGTGGAAGATATCTGGGTCTTTTCTGCTAATTGCGTTAAGAGGCATCTTTTGTCAATGCTGCCACAGGGTCTGGGTAAGTAGTTTACTAATAAATATTTGACATGTCATGGGTTTAGAATTTACAGTGACTTTAAGGATGTGTAGACCTAGATGAATGGAGGATAGAAATTGAAGTCCTATATTTAGGAATACGTAGTTGCATTTTCTACCATCTTTTAATTCCCCTTACATCTGAGCTAGCAAAGCAAGGCTGTGTAAAGTTGAGGAGAGGGTGGATCAGAGAACATGACCACTGTTATTATTAAGAGTTGGTCTTAACTGTTCCCACAGGGGCTACTTTTCTTCATCTAGTTATTGGTACAGCAACATTATTTTGAGTGTCTTTGTCCATCTGCTACCAGAGGGTATATGTTTTTCTTTAGATTAGAATGAAGGGGAAATTTGGGCCCAGAGTCTGTTGCCTGCCATAGGAAGTGTGTATAGAAAAAAGGTCAGTGAAGACTAGCAAGAGTGGCTGGGTTTGTAGATAGTTGTGTTTTGACTTAGAGTGGGTGTCAAAGAAAATTAATATTGACTTAAACAGAAATTTTAGTTCAGACTATAAGATGTAAATGTAGATTCATTGTTATAACTGACATATTAAACATGGGTAATAAAGGCTTTTCCCATATCCTGCGTGATCTAATTCTCTCTTCCAATTCCTCTTCCATCAGCCTGGTCTCCCAGGTTGCCTTTGCCTGTCCTTTCTGTAGGAAGCCCCTTTGCATGCGAGTGACTTTGCTTTCTCTGCCTGATCTTTTCCAACTGTCCCCTTGGCTCCTTTAGCTCATTCTTTTGGCCTCAATAGAATCACTACTTCCTTGAAGAGGCAAATATAAATTCAGTTATTATAGTTATCATGATTATCTTCACTAAAATAATGGAAATGAGACAGGAATCAACTGATGCTTGGACTAAGAAGCACAGGGAAGATGCAGACATGACTAGATCCAACTCTTATCACATTATGCTATTAGTGCATTGATTCTCTGTTCTCAATTCTCTTCAGCAGGGAACTGACTTCTCTCATGTTGCAGGGAGAAAATGAGGCATGGCTGGAGACTATTTTATATCTGTCTTTCCTGGCCTGGGTAGGCCTGTGCTATGGTTGGACATGGAGCCCTGAGTTTGAGGTCATTCTTCCAAAGTCGTATGGAGAATACGGAACAGGAAGGATGAAGGGAGATAAGAAAGAATGTATACAAATGGCAAAAAATCTCCATTCCAGACTGTCACTTACGATGATTTTGTATCTCAGCCTGCCAAGTGCTCCTTCAGGTTGGAAATCAATTCTGTAGTGTTCATGGCTACATTCCCAGTGCCTGTTGGTGCTGCATAGTAGGACCTTGGTAATTACTTGTGGGCTAAATGGATTAAACAGTCAAGAAAGTGAGACTGTATGAGCAGAAGTGAAATTTAAGAATGGTCATGATGATGAGGGTCTCCAACTCTATTAGACTCTTCCTAAGTATTTAAGTAGTTTTGGTTAATTTTCAGCCATTAATTTTTTGATGCATGCCTACCTTGGGGCCTAACACATATTAGAATTTATTGAGTACTTAGTAATTTCTTATAAGTGCAGATGGAGTGGATTCTCTATGTGTGGAGTGGGATAAAAGTTTCTCCAGGGGTGAAGACCATGATAGAGGGTGGTTAGACATCTCTGTGAAGTGGAGGGGGGTTGACATGGTGTTCTTACTCTGTTCCTGCTTCTCCACCCTGTCCAGATCTATAACAAGTCATCCATCCCACATGCTTCTAGCCTATCAGCTATCTTTGATGCATAACTGTATAGTAGGCCAAACACAACAAGCTTAGTGATGTCTACCTATTGTTATTTGACCATATTGATTTCTTCTTTTTCGATGTTCCTTGTATAGGCTTTTAATAGGTTTTGCATTTTTGAGTATTTGAACTTCGGAACTTTTCTTAAAGGCATATATCCTACTGAGATGCATAACCTTAGGTGACCTTTCCTCTTTACTGATGTAATAACGGTCACTTAGATGTGGATTTGAAAAAACTCAGGTTTTGTTCCGCCCCGTCTAGCTTCCTCTCTTGGATACCTGAACTCTGGTCACAAAGGTTTGGGTGGCTAGTCAGCTTGATTTGCTTGCATGTGTAGCAGATGGGTCTCAGTCATGGGACCAAGAACCATCCTGTACGGTCAGGTTGTAGAGGAAAAAAATTAGCACAATGATATGTGGGTAGCCTTTTGTAACATGAACACTCTTTGGTGTGTTAGTTTGTGTGATACTATTAACACAGACTAAAGAGCAGAAAGTGGAGAGTTCTTTCTCCAAGAACAAATTCCCAGATTCAAAGTCTTCTTTCTTTTTTATTTTCCATTTTCATATCTTTCTATTGATACTAGCTTGATCCATGGACACTACTTGTGCACAGCCAAGTTTTGCAAGTGGAGGATTTTAGTCAGAACCTTTGATTTTATGTTACAAACCCAATGCAAAGATATTTAAGAGGAAGAATAAAGAGTAGATTGGGTCAGGTGACTGGGAAGGATGATGGCGCTGACCCTGGCATTAAGGAGATAGCCACAGAACCAGGAGCTTTAGAGTCAAGGCAAACTTTATAGAGTTCTCTTTGCTCTCCTGTCCATCCTACTTGTTTGAGTTCACTCTTCTCTCAGCCCTAAGGCATCATATCCTAGCCACCTGTCTTAGGGTTTTATTGCTGTGAAGACACTCTACAGCCACTGAACCTCTTATAAAGGAAAACATTTGTGGCTGGTTTACAGTTAAGAGGCTTAGTCTATTATCATGGTAAGAAGCATGATGACATGCAGGCAGACATGGTGCTGGAGAGGTAGCTGAGACGTCTAATCTGGATGCCTAGGTGTTGCATGTAAGTTTAGAACCATGCTACTGCCTTTGCCCAGGAGCTCTGGCCCTACCTGGCTCCCTTTGTTCCCCCTGGCTTAGCTCTGCCAAGCCACCAGCACTGACCCAGCTTCTCTCTCTCTCTCTGTCCACCTTGCTGTGAGAGTCAACCACACCACTAGTCCACTCCTCTGACCCTCGTCCCAGGAGAGGTTGTGTTATCAGCACCATCCAAGACCTTTGAATCTGCAGATAAATAAGTCTTTGCCAGCTAGCACAATTGTTGGGCACAGAATCTCCTGCCTGGAAAGGCATGCCCTCATCAATTATCTCCGTTTGTCCTCCTGCCCTAAACTTATCTGCTAGCTTGTATCAGCTAGCCTCCACCAACCTCCTCGGCCCCCGCTCATAGCAGAGGCTGCAGGCCCTAGCTGCCCCTGCCCAGAAGCCTTACATGACTGCAGCTTTCTTTTCATTCCAAAGCATGGCTGAAAAACCCCTTTCCCTGTGTCTGCCTTTTCCTCTTGGGACCCGGAAAGTCCCATGTGCGCTTTTGCTCAGCAATTGGCACCTGGACTTCTTTATTGACAAAAACAAGAACCAATGAGGGAACCAGACCTTAGTATCAGCACCTCCCTCTATACCTATGCAGCAGGAAGAGACAATGAGCCTCTAGGCAGACTGAGAGCTTCTGAGATCTCAATGCCCACCTCTGTAATGATGTATTCCTCTAACAAAGCCACACCTACTACAGCAAGACCACCTCCGAATAGTGCCACTCCCTGTGAGCCTATGGGAGATATTTTCTTTCAAACCATTACACTGCCATAATGTAAAGAGCCCAACTTCTTTTCCCTCAGGCTGTTTTTTTTTTTTTTTTCCTTGCTAGAGGATGATCAGATCAAGTGTGGTTTTGGATTCAGTGTTGGATTCCTCTTGTGCTGGGGGTGAGGTGAGTGTGTGGGTGGGCATATATTCAGTGTAATTCTACAGAAACCCATCCTTACGTGGCATTCTTGCTGTGCTGGCTGTCAAATATTTTAAGCAGCATCCCTAGAAACGGGATATTCTGGTTAACTAGATTTGCGTTCTCTTTCTCTGTGAATCCAGAGTAGGGATAATGGCGGCTATGACATTGTGTTCTATAAATGTGGGAACATAGACTAGGGAGCCAAAAATTATTGCTGTCAAAATATGCTTAAACATGAAATAGTTGAATTCAATATAACACAGTCCCTGGTTACAGAGCTTGTTACTAGGCAGGCAGCTGTGCATTCTGTGGCCACTTGTTAAAGGATGTTATCTTCCCCATTTCTAGGTCTTTTCCTAACTAGTACCAAAACCTACCAGATTAGTTTTCAGGTGGAAAATATTATCTTCCCCAGACTGGTGGTGTGAGTGCCCCTGGCCCCTGGCTCTGATTGCTGGTATCTATAGCTATTTTTTTCCCTCTGGAAGATTAACAGATTAACAGATAGCCTCTGTACCATTTTCTTCTACACAGCAACTCCACCTTCATCACCCAGAACCTTCTATCCCTGCTCAGGTTTTTTCCCTGCCTGTGACTCCCTCTGTTCTTTCTTTCTTGCTCTTGTCTTTTCATTGTTCTCTGTTGAATTTCTCCCAACAAAGAAAAAGTGTGTGTGTGTGTGTGTGTGTGTATGTATGCTCAAGTATGCATGCTAAGGTGCTGCTTTAAACAGATGTGGAGAGGAAGGTCCAGAGACTTGAAAGTAATAATTTGTTGCATGTCTCATAGCTGGTAGTTGGCACACAGGGAACTTTTATTCCAAAGCTCAGGTGTTTAATGATTCCCTGTTTTCTTCTCACTCTGTCTGTTCATGCCTTAACTGTCATCGCCACCTTCCCAAGGCATCTTCTCAGTTCAGGGACTGGGGTACGTGTGTGGTGATGTCTTAGGGATAATCTCAGAGAGGTGAAGCTAGAGGAACATCTGGGGCTTTAATGAGGTGAAAAAGATGAGGCCCTGCCAGGAAATGGGAGCCACCTTTGTAAAGCAGCAGAATGAGGAGAGGCTTCTGTTGTCTGTCATTAATCTATCCTGCAGGTAGCTGTAGTAATAGCACAGCCTTGAGGAACACCATGATGATAACAATGGAGTCTTAGAATGAGCAACTGCTGTGCTCCAGGCTCCCCGCCCCCCACACTGAGGACAGCCATGTATCTTCCTGGGTGACACTGTGAGGTATTGAATACCATTATCTCCATTCTGCTAAGGGGACAGAGGCACAGGGGTTCATTAACTTGCCCACATCACACCACTTGCAAGGCTTACACTTGATTTTCACACTTGAGTCAGTCTGATCCCAAAGTGCATTCTGGGTCTTACCTGCACATGTAGCTATTGGTGGAGGATGCAGCATGAATAGCCCAACACACAGTCCTACAAATCTACTCATAAAGCCACCGTTTGTCTGATACTTTATATCTAAATGGATCATCTTTATTAGCACTAACCATCAGTCCTCAATCCATTCATACTGATGCCTCCTTGTGAAAGAAGCAAATTGAGAGCCATACCTGGCCGTTTCCCTCACCATAGTTAACCCTTCTTTCTGTGCACGGCATTGTGTATTTTATTTATCTCTCAGGCTGCTGCAGTGAAAGAGTGACCTGGCCACTGACTTGCTGTGAGATCCAGGGCATGCAGCTCACCATCTCTGGACCCAGTGTCTTCATCTCTAAGCTTGAGCTTCTCATCTCCCTTCCAGGCTCGGCATTTTCCGAATCTTGATTTCCTTGCCCATTGGGTGACTCAGGAATCCGTGGTAATAAATTATGTTCTGTAATAATGAGCTTTCCCTCAGTTCCATCTGCTGGTTCCACTTTTCACAGTGAACCTTGATGGGCTGAGGATGAAAAACTGTTTAGGAAGGAACCCCTACCCCTGGAGGTGTGCTCTGTGGTAGAAAAGATGAAGGTGAACAGGTGCTTTGCAGAGAGTGGGAACAGGTTTAGGGGCTTCAGGGGACACATCTGCTGTCATCATCATCACTCACAGCCCAACCCTAAGCCCGAGTAGCAGAGAGCCATGGTGGCATTTGAGAGTAATCAATGAGACTACAGGTATTTGCTGATTATGATCAAATACTAGGGTGGCTGAAAGAAACTAAACACCTGGGACATCCACAGCACTCATGAGAGAAAATAACAAGCACCAGCATCCTCAAGCTCGGAGCTAAGGGTGTAAGATGTTCAACAAGTTTCACGGGGCTCCAGCAGATGGTGACAATCTGAGAGGGCTTCTCAGAGCTAATGAGATTCCATAAAATAAATAAAATGTTACACGCCCAATTTGGGTAATTAAAAAAAAAAAAAAGGGAAGAAAGAAAAAAAAAACTTGTCTTAGCCCAGCAAAGATAATTCCTATTAGCACGGTGGTGCATGACTCTTCAGTTTCCCATTATTGCATACAGAATCAAAATGAAATCTCATTATGCCTGTTGTTTGGCAGACTTAGAGAGTTTTAGCACTATATGACATTTTACTATGTTAGTAAATCTTCAAAAGCATATAATTTTTACAATAAAAATAGCTTTTTTTCCCCTTTAGTGCAAACATATAATGCTTGTATAGCATCACATATATAAAAATGTTATCACTTTAGCACCCAGCATTATTAGTGCTACAATTGGGATATATGTAGCTTCTGAATTTTTTTCTTTTGCGTTTCTTTTTCTTTCTTTTTTCTTTTTTTTAATAGGTATTTTCCTTGTTTACATTTCCAATGCTATCCCAAAAGTCCCCCATACCCATCCCCCCAATCCCCTACCCACCCACTCCCCCTTTTTGGCCCTGGTGTTCCCCTGTACTGGGGCATATAAAGTTTGCAAGTCCAAAGGGCCTCTCTTTCCAGTGATGGCTGACTAGGCCATCTTTTGATACATATGCAGCTAGAGACAAGAGCTCCAGGGTACTGGTTAGTTCATATTGTTGTTCCACATATAGGGTTTCAGTTCCCTTTAGCTCCTTGGGTACTTTCTCTAGCTCCTCCATTGGGGGCAATGTGACCCATCCAATAGCTGACTGTGAGCATCCACTTCTGTGTTTGCTAGGCCCCGGCATTGTCTCACAAGAGACAGCTATATCTGGGTCCTTTCAGCAAAATCTTGCTAGTGTATGCAATGGTGTCAGCGTTTGGAAGCTGACTATGGGATGGATCCCTGCATATGGCAATCACTAGATGGTCCATCCTTTCGTCACAGCTCCAAATTTTGTCTCTGTAACTCCTTCCATGGGTGTTTTGTTCCCATTTCTTGGAAGGTGCAAAGTGTCCCCACTTTGGTCTTCATTCTTCTTGAGTTTCATGCGTTTAGCAAATTGTATCTTATATCTTGTGTATCCTAAGTTTCTGGGCCAGTATCCACTTATAGTGAGTACATATTGTGAGAGTTCCTTTGGGATTGTGTTACCTCACTCAGGATGATGCCCTCCAGGTCCATCCATTTGCCTAGAAATTTCATAAATTCATTCTTTTTAATAGCTGAGTAGTACTCCATTGTGTAAATGTACCACATTTTTTGTATTCATTCCTCTGTTGAGGGGCATCTGGGTTCTTTCCAGCTTCTGGCTATTATAAATAAGGCTGCTATGAACATAGTGGAGCATGTGTCCTTCTTACCGGTTGGGACATCTTCTGGATATATGCCCAGGAGAGGTATTGCGGGATCCTCTGGTAGTACTATGTCTAATTTTCTGAGGAACCACCAGACTGATTTCCAGAGTGGTTGTACAAGCTTGCAATCCCACCAACAATGGAGGAGTGTTCCTCTTTCTCCACATCCTCGCCAGCATCTGCTGTCACCTGAATTTTTGATCTTAGCCATTCTGACTGGTGTGAGGTGGAATCTCAGGGTTGTTTTGATTTGCATTTCCTTGATGATTAAGGATGTTGACCATTTTTTCAGGTGCTTCTCTGCCATTCGGTATTCCTCAGGTGAGAATTCTTTGTTCAGCTCTGAGCCCCATTTTTAATGGGGTTATTCGATTTTCTGGAGCCCAACTTCTTGAGTTCTTTATATATATTGGATATTAGCCCCCTATCCGATTTGGGATAGGTAAAGATCCTTTCCCAATCTGTTGGTGGTCTTTTTGTCTTATTGACAGTGTCTTTTGCCTTGCAGAAGCTTTGCAATTTTATGAGGTCCCATTTATTGATTCTCGATCTTACAGCACAAGCCATTGCTGTTCTATTCAGGAATTTTTCTCCTGTACCCATATCTTCGAGACTTTTTTCTACTTTCTCCTCTATAAGTTTCAGTGTCTCTGGTTTTATGTGGAGTTCCTTAATCCACTTAGATTTGACCTTGGTACAAAGAGATAGGAATGGATCAATTTTCATTCAACTATATGGTAACCACCAGTTGTGCCAGCACCATTTGTTGAAAATGCTGTCTTTCTTCCACTGGATGCTTTTAGCTCCCTTGTCAACGATCAAGTTACCATAGGTGTGTGTGTTCATCTCTGGGTCTTCAATTCTGTTCCATTGGTCTACTTGTCTGTCACAATACCAGTACCATGCAGTTTTTATCACAATTGCTCTGTAGTACAGCTTTAGGTCAGGCATGGTGATTCCACCAGAGGTTCTTTTATCCTTGAGAAGAGTTTTTGCTATGCTAGGTTTTTTGTTATTCCAGATGAATCTGCCAATTGCCCTTTCTAATTCGTTGAAGAATTGAGTTGGAATTTTGATGGGGATTGCATTGAATCTGTAGATTGCTTTTGGCAAGATAGCCATTTTTACTATATTGATCCTCCCAATCCATGAGAATGGGAGATCTTTCCATCTTCTGAGATCTTCTTTAATTTCTTTCTTCCGAGACTTGAAGTTCTTATCATATAGATCTTTCACTTCCTTAGTTAGAGTCACGCCAAGGTATTTTTTATATTATTTGTGACTGTTGAGAAGGGTGTTATTTCCCTTATTTCTTTCTCAGCCTGTTTATCCTTTGTGTACAGAAAGGCCTTTGACTTGTCTGAGTTAATTTTATATCCAGCTACTTGATTGAAGCTGTTTATCAGGCTTAGGATTTCTCTGGTAGAATTTTTAGGGTCACTTATATATACTATCATATCATCTGCAAAAAGTGATATTTTGACTTCTTCCTTTCCAATTTTTTATCCCCTTGATCTCCTTTTGTTGTCTAATTGCTCTGGCTAGGACTTCAAGTACAATGTTGAATAGGTAGGGAGAGAGTGGGCAGCCTTGTCTAGTCCCTGATTTTAGTAAGATTGCTTCCAGCTTCTCACCATTTACTTTGATGTTGGCTACTGGTTTGCTGTATATTGCTTTTATCATGGTTAGGTATGGGCCTTGAATTCCTGATCTTTCTAAGACTTTTATCATGAATGTGTGTTGGATTTTGTCAAATGCTTTTTCTGCATCTAACGAGATGATCATGTGGTTTTTGTCTTTGAGTTTGTTTATAGACTGGATTACGTTGATGAATTTCTGTATATTGAACCATCCCTGCATCCCTGGGATGAAACCTACTTGGTCAGGTTTGATGATTGTTTTGATGTGTTCTTGGATTTGGTTAGCAAGAACTTTATTGAGGATTTTTGCAACAATATTCATAAGGGATATTGGTCTGAAGTTTTCTATCTTTGTTGGGTCTTTTTGTGTTTTAGGTATCAGAGTAATTGTGGCTTCATAGAATGAGTTGGGTAGAGTACCTTCCGTTTCTATTTTGTGGAATAGTTTGTGAAGAACTGGGATTAGATCTTCTTTGAAGGTCTGATAGAACTCTGCACTAAATCCATCTGGTCCTAGGCTTTTTTTTGGTTGGGAGACTATTAATGACTGCTTCTATTTCTTTAGGGGATATAGGAGTTTAGATTATTAACCTGATCTTGATTTAACTTTGATACCTGGTATCTGTCTAGAAACGTATCCATTTCATCCAGGTTTTCCAGTTTTGTCGAGTATAACCTTTTGTAGAAGGATCTGATGGTGTTATGGATTTCTTCAGGATCTGTTGTTATGTTTCCCTTTTAATTTCTGATTTTGTTAATTAGAATGCTTTCTCTGTGTCCTCTAGTGAGTCTGGCTAAGGGTTTATCTATCTTGTTGATTTTCTCAAAGAACCAGCTCCTCGATTGGTTGATTGTTTGAATAGTTCTTCTTGTTTCCACTTGGTTGATTTCACCCCTGAGTTTGATTATTTCCTGCCTTCTACTCCTCTTGGGTGAATTTGCTTCCTTTTGTTCTAGAGCTTTTAGGTGTGTTGTCAGGCTGCTAATGTGTGCTCTCTCTAGTTTCTTTTTGGAGGCACTCAGAGCTATGAGTTTTCCTCTTAGAAATGCTTTCATTGTGTCCTATAAGTTTGGGTATGTTGTGGCTTCATTTTCATTAAACTCCAAAAAGTCCTTAATTTCTTTCTTTATTTCTTCCTTGACTGAGGTATCATTGAGAAGAGTTTTGTTCAGTTTTCACGTGAATGTTGGCTTTCTATTATTTATTTTGTTATTGAAGATCAGCCTTAGTCCATGGTGATCTGATAGGATGCATGGGACTATTTCAATATTTTTGTATATGTTGAGGCTTGTTTTGTGACCAATTATGTGGTCAATTTTGGAGAAGTACCATGGGGTGCTGATAAGAAGGTATATCCTTTTATTTTAGGATAAAATGTTCTGTAGATATCTGTTAAGTCCATTTGTTTCATCACTTCTGGTAGTTTCACTGTGTCCCTGTTTAGTTTCTGTTTCCATGATCTGTCCATTGGTGAAAGTGGTGTGTTGAAGTCTCCCACTATTATTGTGTGAGGTGCAATGTGTGCTTTGAGCTTTACTAAAGTTTCTTTAATGAACATGGCTGCCCTTGTATTTGGAGAATAGATATTCAGAATTGAGAGTTCCTCTTGGGAGATTTTACCTTTGATGAGTATGAAGTGCCCCTCCTTGTCTTTTTTGATTAATTTGGGTTGGAAGTCGATTTTGTTAGATATTAGAATGGCTACTCCAGCTTGGTTCTCCACACCATTTGCTTGGAAAATTGTTTTCCAGCCTTTTACTCTGAGGTAGTGTCTTTTTTTTTTTTTTCCTGAGATGAGTTTCCTGTAGGCAGGAAAATGTTGGGTCTTGTTTGTGTAGCCAGGTTTTTAGTCTATATCTTTTTATTGGGGAGTTGAGTCCATTCATATTCAGAGATATTAAGGAAAAGTAATTGTTGCTTCCCGTTATTTTTGTTGTTAAAGTTGTCATTCTGTTCTTGTGGCTGTCTTCCTTTAGGTTTGTTGAAGGATTATCTTCTTGCTTTTTCTAGGGCGTGGTTTCTGTCTTTGTACTGGTTTTTTTCTGTTATTATCCTTTGAAGGGCTGGATTCGTGGAAAGATAATGTGAGAATTTGGTTTTGTCATGGAATACTTTGGTTTCTCCATCTATGGTAATTGAGAGTTTGGCTGGGTTTAGTAGCCTGGGCTGGAATTTGTGTTCTCTTAGTGTCTGTATAACATCTGTCCAGGCTCTTCTGGCTTTCATAGTCTCTGGTGAAAAATCTGGTGTAATTCTGATAGGCTTGCCTTTATATGTTACTTGATCTTTTTCCCTTACTGCTTTTAGTATTCTATCTTTATTTAGTGCATTTGTTGTTCTGATTATTATGTGTCGGGAGGAATTTCTTTTCTGGTCCAGTCTATTTGGGGTTCTGTGGGCTTCTTGTATGTTCATGGGCATCTCTTTCTTTAGATTTGGGAAGTTTTCTTCTATAATTTTGTTGAAGATATTTGCTGGTCCTTTGAGTTGAAAATCTTCATTCTCATCCACGCCTATTATTCGTAGGTTTGGTCTTCTCATTGTGTCCTGGATTTCCTGGATGTTTTGAGTTAGGATCCTTTTGCATTTTCCATTTTCTTTGATTGTTGTGCCGATGTTCTCTATGGAATTTTCTGCACTTGAGATTCTCTCTTCCATCTCTTGTATTCTGTTGCTGATGCTTGCATCTATGGTTCCAGATTTCTTTCCTAGGGTTTCTATCTCCAGCGTTGCCTCACTTTGGGTTTTCTTTATTGTGTCTACTTCCCTTTTTAGGTCTAGTATGGTTTTGTTCATTTCCATTACCTGTTTGGATGTGTTTTCCTGTTTTTCAATAAGGACTTCTATCTCTTTGGTTGTGTTTTCCTGTTTTTCTTTAAGAACTTGTAACTCGACTCGCCAGCTACCCACAACACCCGCCACAGGATCTTAAGACTTCTGGTGAGTGGAACACAGCTTCTGCTCCAATCCAATTGCACGCGGGACCTGAGACTGCATTAGTTAGGGAAGCAGAATACCGGCCCGAGTAGGGCCACAAGCCTCTTCGGGTCTGGACAGCACCTGGGTAGCTAAAGCGCAGTGTCTGCTGACACCCGCCAGCTACCCACGACACCCGCCACAGGATTTTGAGACTTCTGGTGAGTGGAACACAGCTTCTGCTCCAGTCCAATCGTGTGGGACCTGAGACTGCTTTGGTTGGGGAGGCAGAAATCCGGCCTGAGTAGGGCCACAAGCCTCTTCGGGTCTGACCAGCACCTGGTATCTAGAGTGCAGGGTCGGCTGACACCCGCCAGCTACCCACGACACCCACCACAGGATTTTGAGACTTCTGGTGAGTGGTACACAGCTTCTGCTCCAATCTTTAAACAGTGACAACAATAACAACTAATCCCAGAGATTACCAGATGGCGAAAGGTAAACGTAAGAATCTTACTAACAGAAACCAAGACCACTCACCATCATCAGAACCCAGCACTCCAACTTTGCCCAGTCCAGGGCACCCCAATACACCGGAAAAGGTGGACCCGGTTCTAAAAGCATATCTCACGATGATGGTAGAGGACATCAAGAAGGACTTTAATAACACACTTAAAGAAATACAAAAGAACACTGGTAAACAGGTAGAAGACATTAAAGAGGAAGCACAAAAATCCCTTAAAGAATTGCAGGAGAACACTGCTAAACAGGTAGAAGACATTAAAGAGGAAGTACAAAAATCCCTTAAAGAATTGCAGGAGAACACTGCTAAACAGGTAGAAGACATTAAAGAGGAAGCACAAAAATCCCTTAAAGAATTGCAGGAGAACACTGCTAAACAGGTAGAAAACATTAAAGAGGAAGCACAAAAAGCCATTAAAGAATTGCAGGAAAACCAGACCAAACAGGTGATGGATTTGAATAAAACCATCCAACACCTAAAAAGGGAAGTAGAAACAATGAAGAAAACCCAAATTGAGGCAACACTGGAGATAGAAACACTAGGAAAGAAATCTGGAACCATAGATACGAGCATCAGCAACAGAATACAAGAGATGGAAGAGAGAATCTCAGGTGCAGAAGACTCCATAGAAAACATCGGCACGACAATCAAAGAACCAGGAAATCCAGGACAAAATGAGAAGACCAAACCTACGGATAATAGGAGTAGATGAGAATGAAGATTTTCAACTCAAAGGACCAGCAAATATATTCAACAAAATTATAGAAGAAAACTTCCCAAACCTAAAGAAAGAGATGCCCATGAACATACAAGAAGCTTACAGAACCCCAAATAGACTGGACCAGAAAAGAAATTCCTTCCGACACATAATAATCAGAACAACAAATGCACTAAATAAAGATAGAATACTAAAAGCAGTAAGGGAAAAAGATCAAGTAACATATAAAGGCAAGCCTATCAGAATTACACCAGATTTTTCACCAGAGACTATGAAAGCCAGAAGGGCCTGGACAGATGTTATACAGAAACTAAGAGAACACAATTTCCAGCCCAGGCTACTATACCCAGCCAAACTCTCAATTAACATAGATGGAGAAACCAAAGTATTCCACAATAAAACCAAATTCTCACATTATCTTTCCACGAATCCAGCACTTCAAAGGATAATAACAGAAAAAAACAATACAAGGACGGAAACCACGTCGTAGAAAAAGCAAGAAGGTAATCCCTCAACAAACCTAAAAGAAGACAGCCACAAAAACAGAACACCAACTCTACCAACAAAAATAATAGGAAGCAACAATTACTTCTCCCTAATTTCTCTTAATATCAATGAACTCAACTCCCCAATAAAAAGACATAGACTAACAGGCTGTCTACAGAAACAGGACCCAACATTTTGCTGCTTACAGGAAACTCATCTCAGAGAAAAAAGATAGACACTACCTCAGAATGAAAGGCTGGAAAACAATTTTCCAAGCAAATGGTAGGAAGAAACAAGCTGGAGTAGCCATTATAATATTTGATAAGATTGACTTCCAACCCAAAGTCATCAAAAAAGACAAGGAAGGGCACTTCATTCTCATCAAAGGTAAAATCCTCCAAGAGGAACTATCAATTCTGAATATCTATGCTCCAAATACAAGGGCAGCCTCATTCATTAAAGTTACTTTAGTAAAGCTCAAAGCACACATTGCACCTCACATAATAATAGTGGGAGACTTCAACACACCACTTTCACCAATGGACAGATCATGGAAACAGAAACTAAACAGGGACACAGTGAAACTAACAGAGGTTATGAGACAAATGGATCTGACAGATATCTACAGAACATTTTATCCTAAAACAAAAGGATATACCTTCTTCTCAGCACCTCACGGTACCTTCTCCAAAATTGACCACATAATTGGTCACAAAACAAGCCTCAATATGTACAAAAATATTGAAATTGTCCCATGCACCCTATCAGATTACCATGGACTAAGACTGATCTTCAATAACAAAATAAATAATAGAAAGACAACACACACGTGGAAACTAAACAACACTCTTCTCAATGATACCTTGGTCAAGGAAGGAATAAAGAAAGAAATTAAGGACTTTCTGGAGTTTAATGAAAATGAAACCACAACATACCCAAACTTATGGGACACACTGAAAGCATTTCTAAGAGGAAAACTCATAGCTCTGAGTGCCTAAAAAAAGAAACTAGAGAGAGCACACATTAGCAGCTTGACAACACACCTAAAAGCTCTAGAACGAAAGGAAGCAAATTCACCCAAGAGGAGTAGACGGAAAGAAATAATCAAACTCAGGGGTGAAATCAACCAAGTGGAAACAAGAAGAACAATTCAAAGAATCAACCAATCGAAGAGCTGGTTCTGTGAGAAAATCAACAAGATAGATAAACCCTTAGCCAGACTCACTAGAGGGCATAGGGAAAGTACTCTAATTAACAAAATCAGAAATGAAAATGGAGACATAACAACAGACCCTGAAGAAATCCAAAACACCATCAGATCATTCTATAAAAGGCTATACTCAACAAAACTGGAGATCCTGGATGAAATGGACAAGTTTCTAGACAGATACCAGGTACCAAAGTTAAATCAAGATCAGGTTAATGATCTAAACAGTCCCATATCCCCTAAAGAAATAGAAGCAGTCATTAATAGTCTCCCAACCAAAAAAAGCCCAGGACCAGATGGGTTTAGTGCAGAGTTCTATCAAACCTTCAAAGAAGAACTAATCCCAGTTCTTCACAAACTATTCCACAAAATAGAATCAGAAAGTACTCTATCCAACTCATTCTATGAAGCCACAATTACTCTGATACCTAAACCACAGAAAGACCCAACAAAAATAGAGAACTTCAGACCAATTTCCCTTATGAATATTGATGCAAAAATCCTCAATAAAGTTCTCACTAACCGAATTCAAGAACACATCAAAACAATCATCCATCCTGACCAAGTAGGATTCATCCCAGGGATGCAAGGATGGTTCAATATACGAAAATCCATGAATGTAATCCATTATATAAACAAACTCAAAGACAAAAACCATATGATCATCTCGTTAGATGCTGAAAAAGCATTTCACAAAATCCAACACCCATTCATGATAAAAGCCTTGGAAAGATCAGGAATTCAAGGCCCATACCTAACCATGATAAAAGCAATATACAGCAAACCAGTAGCCAACATCAAAGTAAATGGTGAGAAGCTGGAAGCAATCTTACTAAAATCAGGGACTAGACAAGGCTGCCCACTCTCTCCCTACCTATTCAACATTGTATTTGAAGTCCTAGCCAGAGCAATTAGACAACAAAAGGAGATCAAGGGGATACAAATCGGAAAAGAAGAAATCAAAATATCGCTTTTTGCAGATGATATGATAGTATATATAAGTGACCCTAAAAATTCCACCAGAGAACTCCTAAGCCTGATAAATAGCTTCGGTGAAGTAGCTGGATATAAAATTAACTCAAGCAAGTCAATGGCCTTTCTGTACACAAAGGATAAACAAGCAGAGAAGGAAATTAGGGAAACAACACCCTTTTCAATAGTCACAAACAGTATAAAATACCTTGGCGTGACTCTAACTAAGGAAGTGAAAGATCTATATGACAAGAACTTCCAGTCCCTGAAGAAAGAAATTAAAAAGATCTCAGAAGATGGAAAAACCTCCCATGCTCATGGATTGGCAGGAGCAACATTGTAAAAATGGCTATCTTGCCAAAAGCAAACTACATATTCAATGCAATCCCCATAAAAATTCCAACTCAATTCTTCAACGAATTGGAAAGGGCAATCTGCAAATTCATCTGTAACAACAAAAAACCTAGGATAGCAAAAATTCTTCTCAAGGATAAAAGAACCTCTGGTGGAATCACCATGCCTGACCTAAAGCTGTACTACAGAGCAATTGTGATAAAAACTGCATGGTACTGGTATAAAGACAGACAAGTAGACCAATGGAATAGAATTGAAGACACTGAGATCAACCCACATACCTATGGTCACTTGATCTTCGACAAGGGAGCAAAAACCATCCAGTGGAAAAAAGACAGCATTTTCAACAAATGGTGCTGGCACAACTGGCAGTTATCATGTAGAAGAATGCGAATTGATCCATTCCTATCTCCTTGTACCAAAGTCAAATCTAAGTGGATTAAGGAACTCCACATAAAACCAGAGACACTGAAACTTATAGAGGAGAAAGTAGAAAAAAGCCTCGAAGATATGGGTACAGGGGAAAAATTCCTGAATAGAACAGCAAAGGCTTGCGCTGTAAGATCGAGAATCAATAAATGGGACCTCATAAAGTTGCAAAGCTTCTGCAAGGCAAAAGACACCGTCAATAAGACAAAAAGACCACCAACAGATTGGGAAAGGATCTTTACCTATCCTAAATCAGATAGGGGACTAATATCCAATATATATAAGGAACTCAAGAAGGTGGACTCCAGAAAATCAAATAACCCCATTAAAAAATGGGGCTCAGAACTGAACAAAGAATTCTCACCTGAGGAATACAGAATGGCAGAGAAGCACCTGAAAAAATGTTCAACATCCTTAATCATCAGGGAAATGCAAATTAAAACAACCCTGAGATTCCACCTCACACCAGTCAGAATGGCTAAGATCAAAAATTCAGGTGACAGCAGATGCTGGCGAGGATATGGAGAAAGAGGAACACTCCTTCATTGTTGGTGGGATTGCAAGCTGGTACAACCACTCTGGAAATCAGTTTGGCGGTTCCTCAGAAAATTGGACATAATACTACCAGAGGATCCAGCAATACCTCTCCTGGGCATATATCCAGAGGATGTTCCAACCGGTAAGAAGGACACATGCTCCACTATGTTCATAGCAGCCTTATTTATAATAGCCAGAAGCTGGAAAGAACCCAGATGCCCCTCAACAGAGGAATGGATACAGAAAATGTGGTACATTTACACAATGGAGTACTACTCAGCTATTAAAAGGAATGAATTTATGAAATTCCTAGGCAAATGGATGGATCTGGAGGGCATTATTCTGAGTGTGGTAACATATTCATAAAGGAACTCACACAATATGTAGTCACTGATAAGTGGATATTAGCCCAAAAACTTAGGATACCCAAGATATAAGATACAATTTGTTAAACGCATGAAACTCAAGAAGAATGAAGACCAAAGTGTGGACACTGTGCCCCTTCTTGGAATTGGGAACAAAACACCCATGGAAAGAGTTACAGAGATAAAGTTTGGAGCTGTGAAGAAAGGATGGACCATCTAAAGACTGCCATATCCAGGGATCCATCCCATAATCAGCTTCCAAACACTGACACCATTGCATACACTAGCAAGATTTTGCTGAAAGGACCCAGATATAGCTGTCTCTTGTGAGACAATGCCGGGGCCTAGCAAACACAGAAGTGGATGCTCACAGTCAGCTATTGGATGGATCACAGGGCCCCCAATGGAGGAGCTAGAGAAAGTACCCAAGGAGCTAAAGGGAACTGCAACCCCATAGGTGGATCATTATTATGAACTAACCAGTACCCCAGAGCTCTTGTCTCTAGCTGCATTTGTATCAAAAGATGGCCTAGTAGGCCATCACTGGAAAGAGAGGCCCATTGGACTTGCCAACTTTATATGCCCCAGTACAGGGGAATGCCAGGGCCAAGGGGTGGGGGTGTGTGGGTGGGGGGCTGGGGGGAGTGTATTGGGGACTTTTTGGACAGCATTGGAAATGTAATTGAGGAAATTACCTAATAAAAAAAATAAAAGCAAAGAAATGGATGAAAAAAAAAAAGAACTTGTAACTCTTTAGCAGTGTTCTCCTGTATTTCTTTAAGTGAGTTATTAAAGTCCTTCTTGATATCCTCTACCATCATCATGAGATATGCTTTTAAACCCAGGTCTAGCTTTTCAGGTGTGTTGTTTGACCTGGACTGGGTGAAGTGGGAGTACTGGGTTCTGATGATGGTGAGTGGCCTTGGTTTCTGTTAGTAAGATTCTTAAGTTTACCTTTCACCATCTGGGAATCTCTGGTGTTAGTTGTTATAGTTGTCTCTGTTTAGAGATTGTTCCTCTGGTGATTTTGTTACCCTCTATCAGCAGACCTGGGAGACTAGCTCTCTCCTCTGAGTTTCAGCGGTCAGAGCAGTCTCTGCAGGCAAGCTCTCTTCTTTCAGGGAACGTGCACAGTTATGTGGCGTTTGGACCTCCTCCTGGCTGAAGATGAAGGCCCAAATCAGGATATTTCCAAGAATCTGTGTTGCTTTGGCCTGTCACAGAAACCGTTGTTTCAGTAGTCCACACTCTCCCCTGTGTAGACTACTTTCTGTGGAGTCCTGAAACCAAGATTGCTCCAGTGGATCCTGAGGCAAACTCCTCCCAGTCTGGGTGGACACCTGTCCTCTGGCCAGGAAGGTGGCAGGTTGTCTGGAGCTGAAAATGGCGCAGCCTCAGAAGCTCTGTGGCTCTTGCCTGTCCCAGAAGCCGCTAGCCTCTGTAGTCCACACTCTCACCTACAGACTGCCAGCCGCGGAGTCTCGGAACAAAGGTGGCTCCCACGGAACCTGAGGCAGAAGCCTCCCAGGCCGGGTGGACACTTTTCCTCTGGCCCCGAAGGTGGCTGGTTTACTGGAGCTGAAAATGGCGCAGCCTCAGGAGCTCTGTGGCTCTCGCCTGTCCCAGAAGCTGCTAGCCTCTGTAGTCCACACTCTCACCTGCACACTGCCAGCTTCGGAGTTCCGGAAAAAAGGTGGCCCCCGTGGAACCTGAGGCAGAAGCCTCCAGGGCCGGGCGGATACCTGTCCTCCCCTGAATTTTTTTCTAAAAGTACGCGTGTTTATATATGTGAAACATTGTGTATAATATATTGCATTTTATGCCCATAGATATTTGATTATTGTTTCACCCCAAACTGGGGTGGGAGGGCCATTAGAGCATGTGTTTAGTCTGCAAAGGCCCTCCATGGATTCAATTCACATTACTAAGGAAAAGGAACATATGCCCCACTCTCCCACTCACAGGCCTTTATGCTTCATAAGGATGGGAGATGTGCCCATCCCTATCTCCAGAGAGTTCCTTGCTCAAAGCTCAGTTCCTGAACTATAGTAGCCCTTCATTTTATCATGTTTATCAAATGAGTGAATGGCAGGTTTTTATTTTGATGCATCTGGAGTTGGGAGATAATAACTGGAAAGCAGGATAGGACTTTTGGAGCTAAAGATAACAGGTTATGGATTTTTGCATGTGTATCTCTTTATTATCAATGCAGTAAACAATAAATTAGAGACACAGATCCCCCTGAAAAATGGTATATTGGGTCACATTTGACTCTTGGGGTCCACCACTGTCCCCATGTCTCTAGCCAGCTCTAGGAAGGCAGGGGCATGTGCTATTCCTCTTATTGCTGCCAAGGCAGTGCCATATGTATCTCTGGCACCAGCATGTGAGTCAGGGTGAATGGGAAGGAAAGAGGAGGGAGGTAGTGGAAAACCATCAATAGAAAGGCACTTTGAGGAATAAGAGCCAGGTGCCACTGCTGTGCCGTGACCAGATTCTGAAAGCACAGCTTGTCTCATTACCATTCCTCTTCCTTATCTCATTTTCCTAGACCTGATTGAAGAAGTTAAAGAGAGTTAAGTGGCTAAACCAACTTTGTAATTGTTCTATGGTTGGAACGAAAGGAGAGAAACATTTTCAATGCTCCAAGCTCAAATAGACCAATTCAGTTTGGACCTGGAGATTTTAACCTTCATGTTACTGGATAGGATCCAAAGGCATCAGTTTAGGGATATAGACTATGCAGGAGTGGTTATCAGTAGTCCAGCCCTCTTGTTTTATCATTGGAGAGGCTGCTGAGCTATAGAAGGGAGAGCTGAAGTACTGCAGGTACCATTGTGGTCAGTGTAAGACTGGAACAAGAAAGCAGACGTTCTGAATCTGGGGTGGTACGATCACTGGTATGAAGAAGTTAAAAGTTTAAAACATCAGAGGGTAACTCACGAGTGTCATTTCAATGCTATTGTGCTCTCTGATATATGAGAGAGAAAGGGAGAGAACAGAGGAATGGAGAGGGAGTGGGAGGGAGAGAAGAGTAAGAGTGCAGGAGAAGCAGCGAGGGCAGAGAGACAGGCAGTCTTCCTAGGTGATACAGTGTGCTTCAGTTCCTGCAGAATAAATTGAGGCACACATGGAATACTCTGGAAAGTGAAGCTCCCATCAACTGGAACACAGAAGGAAAACCTCGAGGGTTGAAGTATTGGAAATGACTCTGTGAAGTGCCTTGGACTTTGGAATTGGATGCTCACCACCTTCTCTTGTAATATAAATGAATTCAGCAAAGGAACTCCATTTTAATCACAGGAGACTAATTAAGCAGCTAGCTGGAGCCACTGCTAAACCTTCTTGCATGAAGTGCAGCACATATGCAAAGGAGCTGAGCGGTGGAGCTGATGAAATGCACTCCCAGAGTTAACCTGACCTCTTAGGAAGGCTAATGGAGACTAGCCGAAATGCAGGAACAAATATAGGAGGTATACATTTTTTCTAGAAAAAAAAGAGAAGACATTATAATGGCATATGCAAAGCTCCTCCACGGATTTTATTTCCATTATACATGTATTCTTCATTCCCATGCTGCCTCTCAAGCCAAATCGGATCATTGCAATAATATCAGATACCTTAGACTGCTCTTTCCTCTCTCCTCCTCCCCCTCTCCTTTCAGGTCATATTCTACAGCCCATGAAGCCAGTGGCAAATTCCTGTCTCCCCAGTCCTGGGCTTATAAGCCTGAATTACTTTACCTGGTTGGTCGCTTTCTACCCCAGCTCATACTAACCATTGCTTCTAATTTCTCTTAAAGTAGCTTACAAAAAAAAAGATTCTAGTCTCAGGTCCAGTATGTCCCAGGGTGTTCACTGTTGAGATCAGTGCCTTTCAACCTTAAATCTGGTAACACTATAGGGGAGTTTGCTAAAAATGTACATTTCTAATCAGGATCTGAGGGATACCCAGGAGTTTCCATATTTCTGGCATGTTCCCAGTGTGTTTCTGAGGAAGACTGGAGAGACTGGCCTGTGTGGCGAAGTCCAATTCATTAGCCTGAGTTGTGACCTCAAATGGTAGAAGTTTAACTCTAGGGTAGGCTGATGGAGGGGGAGAAATTGATCTCTGGCCTACCCACAGGCACTGGATACCTTAGACATCAGAGCCTCTCAAGGAAGGTGAAAGTTACTGACAGGTAAAGGAGTTCTTAGTTCTTGGTACTAAGTTCTTGGCTTGAGGTCCCAAGGCATCTGACATTGGAACAGCATCATGTACAGGCACTCAGGAGCTATTTCATCCCCGAGACTCAACAATGGTTCTCTGTACCATAGGAATCACAACTGCCTCTGCATAGATGTGTAAGGACCAAATAGGTGAATGGTTTGAAATTTAAAAAATTTTGATTGTAACGTGGCGTGTTTACTTATAGCCTGTTTTCTTCATCTTTGCCAAGTGGCAGAAGGAATTTTACCCAGGAGGGTGAGTATGATTGAGGAAGCTGAGCCTCTGAGGGAGCCTGTGTACTGAACTTGCTCCTGCTGCTGCTGTTCGAAGGAGGAGAGAAAACATGTCCTATGACAGAATGGTTGGACGGTTCCAAGGACATGGGTTGCGTGGGAACCTGAGTGGCTTTTTCAGAACAAATCCGGCTGAGTGTAGTAGTGAGAAAGGCCTAAGAAAACTTCCACATGCTAAAACCCAAAAGGCTGATGAGGAGAAGAAACAGGCCCTTGTAATTTAGACCTTGTGTATTCCTATAAAAAGAAGTCATGAAATGTGTACAAAATGTTGTCTTCCAAGGCACATTGTAGCTCAGTCTAGTTTCCAATTTGGAAACTCTGCTCTCAGCCTCCAGCTAGTGGGAGAACAATAGATTTCTGGCTTGGTTATGAATTGTTGGCCTCACATGAAGTCTGACATTTCACGCTCTGCCATTTACTGGCGGAGGGCACTCATGGGGCCCCCATTTGCTCTGTTCCTAGTCAGTATTCACAGCTTAGGGAGACCCTGGGTGGTTCTGTTGTGACTTCTTGATGAGCCGATTTTTAAAGATGTTTTTTTTCTTCCTTGTATTGTTTGTCCACAGAGAAAACAATGGAATTCTTTGAATTTAAAAGATCTTTTGTTCTCAGAGGCATCATTCTTCAGTAAAAAAGGACCTAGTAACTGTGCTTTTTCCTCTACTATGAATATTTAACACATCCTTGCCTTCTGCCATTTCCAAACCCTTAATATTAATTCCCCAGGCTCTACACGGTCTATTCTTCTCACTATCATCATGTGCATAATCTTTTTCAGGAGAGTCGTTGTTAGCCTGAGGAGACTGTGTGCATTGATGTTTGTCTTGCATTTATTCCTTTATTATTATTTTTTTTACTAATATTACTATTATTTTACTACTCTTTAAAAATTTTTATTTTATTTTATTATTGTTATTTTTTGTTTGTTTTTCGAGACAGGGTTTCTCTGTATAGCTCTGGCTGTCCTGGAACTCACTCTGTAGACCAGGCTGGCCTCGAACTCAGAAATCCACCTGCCTCTGCCTCCCAAGTGCTGGGATTAAAGACGTGTGCCACCACTGCCCAGCCTATTTTACTACTCTTAGTATTTTGTGTCTTAAACAACTGGAAGGTTTTTCCTTATAGCTCAGGAGGACAGAAGTCCAAGGTCAAGCTGTTGCTTGTATAGGGTCAGTGTCGTCTTCTCTTTGGAGTTGGCTGTCTTCCAGATCTTCTCATGGTCCCCCCTTAAGACTTCTCTGTCCTTTCTCCCTCTCTAGTTTTCTTTTTAAAATTTTTATGTGCGTGAGTGTTTTGGCTGCATATGTGTCTGTGCACCATATGTGTGCCTGGTGCCTGCAAAGTTCAGAAGAAGGCATCAGATTCTCTGGAACTTGAGATACAAGAAGTTTCGAACTGCCATATGGGTGCTGGAAACAACTCAGGTCCTCTGGGAAAGCAGACAGTGCTCTTAAACTGTGAGCCATCTCTCTAGCCTCTCCTTTAAAAAAAATACATAGGGTCTCATTGTGTAGCCCCAGGCTGGTCTGGTCTTAAATTTGTAGTTTTCCCACCTCAACCTTTTGATTGTTGAGTTTGAGATTGGAGATATGTACTATTACACTTGCTCTTTCATGTATGTGTGTGTAATAATTTAAATATACATGCATCTCTGGCCTCTGGGTACACCTCAACACCCCATCCTTGTCCCTCTTTTTCTTTCCAGATGTGACCACTATATTATATTATGTGAATAACCATGTTAGAATGCTTTGATCAGGGTTTGAGGCCTTTGTCTTTACAAAGGCACAAGAAGGATTATTATTTTTTTCAGTTAGGACAAGCCTTCATTTTCCCAAGATCAGTTCTAGTAGCAGCACTTTAAGACATTTAAGTGGTCCAAAGAACATAATTATTTCTCAATAGTATAGATTGAGAAATCTTCCTTTTATTCTGTTCTCACAGATTCTGTTTCTCTCTCCCTTTATTCTAAGAATTAGGCTCGGGTTGGACCATTCAGTGTTTTCTATTCATAGAAGATGTCAACATATATTCCCATTTCCATGCTTTGCCAAAACACTAAATCCTATGGTAAGTGCTCTATATCCACATATGTCATCATGTGTCCTAGACACTTTCCATGTTAGTATACAAGGCACTCTCTCTCTCTCTCTTTCTCTCAATTTCCTATTTTTGTAGGTGTATATTATATAACAGAACTTTTTCTTCTTACATTTCTGTACCTTTCATCATGGGTATACGATAATTTTCTTTGTTTGAACACTTAGTTTTCAGCTGGTGGAACTGTTTTGTGGGTTACAGAACATTGTGGGTTATGCTACATAGCTGGCAAACAGATATGTCTCATTAGGGCAGGCCTTTGAGAGGTATAGACTGTAGAAGTAACTTTTATTTACTAGATGTAATTGTCATCTTGGTTGCTTACTGGTGAGTAAACTCACCCTTTCTAGCTCTTTCTGAACTCTAGGCTGGCTGGTTCAACTCAGCTGTTCTGGCCCAAACACCTCTCCAAGCTGACTTACTCAAACTGTTTTTTTCTTAGTCTCTGACTGAATCGCTCTGCTTGGCCTCTGTTCTAATCTTCTGGCTCTTTCTCATCCTCTGGCTCATTCTGTCTTTGCCTGCAATCTGTCTCTGTAAAACTGTCCTGGTAAAATTGCTTTCTGTTTTTCTGGTGCTGTTGTTTTCGTAAGAAGCCTCTCCTTCCTGTGCTGTTCTTGTGAGAGTTGGACATATCCTATCCCCTACTCATTCTGTCAAGCCTTTCTCTGATTCTTTACTTTGTCACCCAATTAGACAGCACTTTCAAACATGGCTGTTTCCTTCTACAAACTAACTTTAGCTTTATTGTTGGGGATTAAAGGTGTATACTAAGGATGTGTCTGTTTCCAGCCAGAGGGATTAAAGTTTGTCATTCCAGATGGATAAGATAGACCTAGATTTTTGGATGTAATTCCTTGCCAGAGCAGCCATGTTGCTGGATTAAAATTCTTTTGCAATAGACAGTCCCATTTTTGGTCCTTCTTTCAAAGGCTGTACCTTGATATCCTTTACTGAGCAGGGATGAGGGCTTCCCTATGGCCCTAAGGCAGAGATGAATATAACAGGTGGTAGGGAATAGCTAGATACACAAGGGAGGGTTTCATGACACTCCCAAGCCATCCATGAGGGAGTGGAAACAGCCAACAAGCTCAGCTGGGGTTGTCTTTTTAATGGTGTGCAGCTTAACTCAAGTTGTTTAGGTCAGGAGGACAGTCTCCCACAAAGATGTGATGAGGCCCAATCATGCCAGCATGCCATCACTGTCATGAGCTCTGTCATGCTTTTAACAGTGAAGAAATACACCCTTCAAAAATATGAGCCCATATAATTTCTCCTATAGGGTATACTTTCTAAGTATTTTATCACAACAATTTGGAATAATTTTCTGTGCTATAAGTTCTGAAACTTTCTTAGATGTGATTTTATCATAGACCCAATAGTAAAAATGCTAGTGTATTTTAGAAGTTCAAATCAAATTTTTCATCTTACAGTGAGGAAATTGTGACTTTGGATATTTAGTTAATTAAGATTTAATTAGCAGGTGGTAATAAAAATTGAGTTTGAATAAATCCACAGCATAATTCATTGCCTATATCCATGCCTGTATATACTCAAATAATATATCATATGAAAAATTGTGATCACATAGATAATAGATGTACAGGTAGGAGTCAACAGGATATTACTTCTAAAATTACAGAGGGAGAAAAAGGATTTGTGACTTTGGGTTAGGCAAATATTTCTGTAATTAAAATTTTTCATATTAACTTATTATTTATTCCTGAGAATTTTGTAATGAAACATGTTCATTTCTAAACTCTACCTCTCCTCTCCAATTCTTTCCCAACACTGCTCCATTCTCTCTCTTTAATCCAGTTAATGCTATGTGCATATGGGTGTGTCATATGAAATATGAGAAATATTCCAGTGGTCACACATTCATTAATAATAATAACAGTAATAAACCCAAAGGGATGGTTATGTCCACATCCAGCAGCTATCAACTTCGGAGAACACCTTGGGGTTAGAGCTTGCAAAGGAAGCTCCTCCTCGGTCTAGCTGGAACAATCTTGACCAAGTAACTATAGCCTCAGAGAGAGTTCATGAGTATGGTAGCTTGTCAAATCTGAAAATTTGCATTTTACAGTCCTTCCCTTCATGGTGCTTATAATCTTTTATGACCTGCCCCAACTTCACAAACTGTTCCCTGAGCCATGGTTGTGGTGGTCTCCCCACTACCAAGATGTCTCTTTTAGAACTGAGCACTATTATTTTTTTTTAAATTTTTTACTATATATTTTCTTCATATATAGTTCAAATGTTGTCCCAAAAGTCCCCTATACCCTCCCCCACCCTGCTCCCCTACCCACCCACTCCTGCTTCTTGGCCCTGGCATTCCCCTGTCCTGGGGCATATAAAGTTTCTGAGCACTGTTATGAAGAGTATTACTGAGTGTCTTATTCTCAATGCTCTGATTAGTTATGCATCTCTCCACTAACTGGGGCTCACCTCAGCAAGAAGTGTCTCTGACAAAGCCTGAGAGCAGCTTCTGCCTGGGATGTGATCTAGTTTGCTCCCTTGGTCTGCTGTTTCTGTTGATCCCATATGCTTCTAGGCAAATATTTATTATATGTGACACCAAAACATGAACAAAAAAGATAGAAATTTAACATTTTTGCTATAATTATGTATTTTGTTGGTATTAAGGAAGTGCCAAAAAAAAGAGAAAATATTTTCCATGACATACTATTTTTTTCTTGGTTATTTTATTTACATTTCAAATATTGTCCCCTTCCCAGTTTCCCCTCCACAAATCCCCCATCCTTTTTTTCCTTCCCTTTGTCTCTATGAGGGTGTTGCCCCACCCACCCACCCATTTCTGCCTCACCGCTCTAGCTTCCCCTTATTCTTCCCCATATAAAGCCTCCACAGGACCAAGAACCTTCCCTCCCTCCCATTGATGCCAGATAAGGCCATCCTCTACTATACATGTAGCTGGAGCCATTACCCCCCGCCCCCAACCCCATGTGTATTCTTTGGTTGATGGTTTAGTCTTTGGGAGCTCTGGGTGGTAGAGTTAGTTGATATTGTTCTTATGGGGTTGCAACCCCCTTTAGCTTTTTCAGTCCTTCCCCCCTAACTCTCCCATTGGGGTCCCCAGGCTCAGTCTGATGATTTGATGTTGAGTACCTGCATCTGTATTGGTCAGGTGCTGGCAGAACCTCTCAGGGGACAGCTATACCAGGTTCCTGTCAGCAAGCACTTCTTGGCATAAGCAATAGTGTCTGGGTTTGGTGTTTCTGCAGATGAGATGGATCCCTAGGTGGGACAGTCTCTGCTCCATTTTTTGTCCCTGTATTTCCTTTAGACAGGAACAATTCTGGGTTAAAAATTTTGAGATGGGTGGGTGGCCCCATCCCTCAACTGGGGGTTGTGCCTATCTGACCCAGTCCATGGGTCAGTCAAGAGAGAGAGTGGGGACATAGGGGCAAGAGACTCAAAAAATGGAGATAACACAGGATTAAGGCTCAAGTCTCAAGTCTCGTTTATTGAAAGGCAATTATGGGTATATATGCACTCACTGGGGAGTGCAGCTGGAGAAACTTAACCACAGGTCCAGGATATATAGGAGAAAAACAAGATGTTATCAGAGTTTGTTCAGCCGTGGTGAGTTTCTTTTTTTTTTTTTTTTTTTCCTGGGTTCAGCAGTCCTCATGCACCTGGCTCTAATCTACTGGGTCAAGGGTCAGGGGTCAAGGAGGACATTATACATTCTTTCAATGTACTTTTGTTCTGCTTGGGCTCAAGTATAATGAGTTTGGAATAAATCTTTTTTTTTTTTTTTTAAAGATTGTTTATCTGAAACTTTGGAAGTTTGAAACAATTCTCAGGAGTATTAATTTACATAGAGTCAGATGAGAGGAAAATTGTGTAATTGTTTTCTTATGTCTTTTCTTTTAGTCTATTCATATTTTCTGTAACAGATTATAAATCCTTCTGTTGTTTTTTTTTTTTTATTTTTATTTTTTTATTTTTTTTTAATATTTTTATTACATAATTTCCTCAATTACATTTCCAATACTATCCCAAAAGTCCCCCATAGCGCCCCCCACTTCCCTACCCACCCATTCCCATTCTTTTGGCCCTGGCATTCCCCTATATTGGGGCATATAAAGTTTGCAAGTCCAATGGGCCTCTCTTTCCATTGATGGCCGACTAGGCCATCTTTCGATACATATGCAGCTAGAGACAAGAGCTCCAGGGTTCCGGTTAGTACATCATGTTGTTCCAACAATAGGGTTGCAGATCCCTTTAGCTCCTTGGGTACTTTCTCTAGCTTCTCCATTGGGAGCCCTGTGATACATCCAATAGCTGACTGTGAACATCCACTCCTGTGTTTGCTAGGCCCCGGCATCGTCTCACAAGAGACAGCTATATTTGGGTCCTTTCAGCAAGATCTTGCTAGTGTATGCAATGGTGTCAGCGTTTAGAAGCTGATTATGGGACGGATCCCTGGATACAGCAGTCTCTAAATGGTCCATCCTTTCATCACAGCTACGAACTTTGTCTCTGTAGCTCCTTCCCTGGGTGTTTTGTTCCCAATTCTAAGAAGGTGCACAGTGTCCACACTTTGGTCTTCATTCTTCTTGAGTTTCATGCGTTTAGCAAATTGTATCTTATATCTTGGGTATCCTAAGTTTTGGGCTAATATCCACTTATCAATGAATACATATTGTGTGAGTTCTTTTGTGATTGTGTTACTTCACTCAAGATGATGCCCTCCAGGTCCATCCATTTGGCTAGGAATTTCATAAATTCATTCTTTTTAATAGCTGAGTAGTACTCCATTGTGTAAATGTACCATAATTTCTGTATCCATTCCTCTGTTGAGGGACATCTGGGTTCTTTCCAGCTTCTGGCTATTATAAATAGGGCTGCTATGAACATAGTGGAGCATGTGTCCTTTTTACCGGTTGGGACATCTTCTGGATATATGCCCAGGAGAGGTATTGCTGGATCCTCCGGTAGTACTATGTCCAATTTTCTGAGGAACCGCCAGACTGATTTCCAGAGTGGTTGTACAAGCTTGCAATCCCACCAACAATGGAGGAGTGTTCCTCTTTCTCCACATCCTCGCCAGCATCTGCTGTCACCTGAATTTTTGATCTTAGCCATTCTGACTGGTGTGAGGTGGAATCTCAGGGTTGTTTTGATTTGCATTTCCCTGATGATTAAGGATGTTGAACATTTTTTCAGGTGCTTCTCTGCCATTCGGTATTCCTCAGGTGAGAATTCTTTGTTCAGTTCTGAGCCCCATTTTTTAATGGGGTTATTTGACTTTCTGGAGTCCACCTTCTTGAGTTCTTTATATATATTGGATATTAGTCCCTTATCTGATTTAGGATAGGTGAAGATCCTTTCCCAATCTGTTGGTGGTTTTTTTGTCTTATTGATGGTGTCTTTAGCCTTGCAGAAGCTTTGTAGTTTCATGAGGTCCCACTTGTCAATTCTCGATCTTACAGCACAAGCCATTACTGTTCTATTCAGGAATTTTTCCCCTGTGCCCATATCTTCAAGGCTTTTCCCCACTTTCTCCTCTATAAGTTTCAGTGTCTCTGGTTTTATGTGAAGTTCCTTGATCCACTTAGACTTGACCTTAGTACAAGGAGATAGGAATGGATCGATTCGCATTCTTCTACATGTTAACAACCAGTTGTGCCAGCACCATTTGTTGAAAATGCTGTCTTTCTTCCACTGGATGTTTTTAGCTCCCTTGGCGAAGATCAAGTGACCATAGGTGTGTGGGTTCATTTCTGGGTCTTCAATTCTATTCCATTGGTCTATTTGTCTGTCACTATACCAGTACCATGCAGGTTTTATCACAATTGCTCTGTAGTAGAGCTTTAGGTCCGGCATGGTGATTCCACCAGAGGTTCTTTTATCCTTGAGAAGAGTTTTTGCTATCCTAGGTTTTTTGTTATTCCAGATGAATTTGCAGATTGCACTTTCTAATTCGTTGAAGAATTGATTTGGAATTTTGATGGGGATTGCATTGAATCTGTAGATTGCTTTTGGCAAGATAGCCATTTTTACAATGTTGATCCTGCCAATCCATGAGCATGGGAGATCTTTCCATCTTCTGAGATCTTCTATAATTTCTTTCTTCAGAGACTTGAAGTTTTTATTATACAGATCTTTCACTTCCTTAGTTAGAGTCACGCCAAGATATTTTATATTATTTGTGACTATTGAGAAGGGTGTTGTTTCCCTAATTTCTTTCTCAGCCTGTTTATTCTTTGTGTAGAGAAAGGCCATTGATTTGTTTGAGTTAATTTTATATCCAGCTACTTCACCGAAGCTGTTTATCAGGCTTAGGAGTTCTCTGGTGGAATTTTTAGGGTCACTTATATATACTATCATATCATCTGCAAAAAGTGATATTTTGACTTCCTCTTTTCCAATTTGTATCCCTTTGATCTCCTTTTGTTGTCGAATTGCTCTGGCTAGGACTTCAAGTACAATGTTGAATAGGTATGGAGAAAGTGGACAGCCTTGTCTAGTCCCTGATTTTAGAGGGATTGCTTCAAGCTTCTCACCATTTACTTTGATGTTGGCTACTGGTTTGCTGTAGATTGCTTTTATCATGTTTAGGTATGGGCCTTGAATTCCTGATCTTTCCAAGACTTTTATCATGAATGGGTGTTGGATCTTGTCAAATGCTTTTTCCGCATCTAAGGAGATGACCATGTGGTTTTTATCTTTGAGTTTGTTTATATACTGGATTACGTTGATGGATTTCCGTATATTGAACCATCCCTGCATCCCTGGGATGAAACCTACTTGGTCAGGATGGATGATTGTTTTGATGTGTTCTTGGATTCGGTTAGCAAGAACTTTATTGAGGATTTTTGCATCAATATTCATAAGGGATATTGGTCTGAAGTTTTCTATCTTTGTTGGGTCTTTTTGTGGTTTAGGTATCAGAGTAATTGTGGCTTCATAGAATGAGTTGGGTAGAGTACCTTCTGTTTCTATTTTGTGGAATAGTTTGTGAAGAACTGGGATTAGATCTTCTTTGAAGGTCTGATAGAACTCTGCACTAAACCCATCTGGTCCTGGGCTTTTTTTGGTTGGGAGACTATTAATGACTGCTTCTATTTCTTTGGGGGATATAGGGCTGTTTAGATCATTAACCTGATCTTGATTCAACTTTGGTACCTGGTATCTGTCTAGGAACTTGTCCATTTCATCCAGGTTCTCCAGTTTTGTTGAGTATAGCCTTTGGTAGAAGGATCTGATGGTGTTTTGGATGTCTTCAGGATCTGTTGTTATGTCTCCTTTTTCATTTCTGATTTTGTTAATTAGGATGCTTTCCCTGTGCCCTCTAGTGAGTCTGGCTAAGGGTTTATCTATCTTGTTGATTTTCTCAAAGAACCAGCTCCTTGATTGGTTGATTCTTTGAATAGTTTTTCTTGTTTCCACTTGGTTGATTTCACCCCTGAGTTTGATTATTTCCTGCCGTCTACTCCTCTTGGGTGAATTTGCTTCCTTTTGTTCTAGTGCTTTTAGGTGTGTTGTCAAGCTGCTAATGTGTGCTCTCTCTAGTTTCCTTTTGGAGGCACTCAGAGCTATGAGTTTTCCTCTTAAAAATGCTTTCATTGCGTCCCATAAGTTTGGGTATGTTGTGGCTTCATTTTCATTGAACTCTAAAAAGTCCTTAATTTCTTTCTTTATTCCTTCCTTGACCAAGGTATCATTGAGAAGAGTGTTGTTCAGTTTCCACGTGAAGGTTGGCTTTCTATTATTTATTTTGTTATTGAAGATCAGCCTTAGTCCATGGTGATCTGATAGGATGCATGGGACAATTTCAATATTTTTATATCTGTTGAGGCCTGTTTTGTGACCAATTATGTGGTCAATTTTGGAGAAGGTACCATGAGGTGCTGAGAAGAAGGTATATCCTTTTGTTTTAGGATAGAATGTTCTGTAGATATCTGCCAGATCCATTTGATTCATAATTTCTCTTAGTTTCACTGTGTCCCTGTTTAGTTTCTGTTTCCATGATCTGTCCATTGGTGAAAGTGGTGTGTTGAAGTCTCCCACTATTATTGTATGAGGTGCAATGTGTGCTTTGAGATTTACTAAAGTTTCTTTAATGAATGTGGCTGCCTTTGTATTTGGAGCATAGATATTCAGGATTGATAGTTCCTCTTGGAGGATTTTACCTTTGATGAGTATGAAGTGTCCCTCCCTGTCTTTTTTAATGACTTTGGGTTGGAAGTCAATCTTATCAGATATTAGAATGGCTACTCCAGCTTGTTTCTTCATGCCATTTGCTTGGAGAATTGTTTTCCAGCCTTTCATTCTGAGGTAGTGTCTATCCTTTTCTCTGAGATGAGTTTCCTGTAAGCAGCAAAATGTTGGGTCTTGTTTGTGTAGCCAGTTTGTTAGTCTATGTCTTTTTATCGGGGAGTTGAGTCCATTGATATTAAGAGATATTAAGGAAAAGAAATTGGTGTTTCCTGTTATTTTTGATGTTAAAGTTGGCATTTTGTTCTTGTGGCTGTCTTCTTTTAGGTTTGTTGAGGGATTACCTTCTTGTTGTTTCTAGGGCGTGGTTCCTGTCCTTGTATTGGTTTTTTTCTGTTATTATCCTTTGAAGGGCTGGATTCGTGGAGAGATAATGTGTGAATTTGGTTTTGTCATGGAATACTTTGGTTTCTCCATCTATGTTAATTGAGAGTTTGGCTGGGTATAGTAGCCTGGGCTGGAATTTGTGTTCTTTTAGTGTCTGTATAACATCTGTCCAGGATCTTCTGGCTTTCATAGTCTCTGGTGAAAAATCTGGTGTAATTCTGATAGGCTTGCCTTTATATGTTACTTGGCCTTTTTCTCTTACTGCTTTTAGTATTCTATCTTTATTTAGAGCATTTGTTGCTCTGATTATTATGTGTCGGGAGGTATTTCTTTTCTGATCCAGTCTATTTGGAGTTCTGTAGGCTTCTTGTATGTTCATGGGCATCTCTTTCTTTAGATTTGGGAAGTTTTCTTCTATAATTTTGTTGAAGATGTTTGCTGGTCCTTTGAGTTGAAAATCTTCATTCTCATCCACTCCTATTATCCGTAGGTTTGGTCTTCTCATTATGTCCTGTATTTCTTGGATGTTTTGAGTTAGGATCTTTTTGCATTTTCCATTTTCCTTGATTGTTGTGCCGATGTTCTCTATGGAATCTTCTGCACCTGAGATTCTCTCTTCCATCTCTTGTATTCTGTTGCTGATGCTTGCATCTATGGTTCCAGATTTCTTTCCTAGGGTTTCTATCTCCAGTGTTGCCTCATTTTGGGTTTTCTTTATTGTGTCTACTTCCCTTTTTAGGTCTAGTATGGTTTTGTTCATTTCCATCATCTGTTTGGATGTGTTTTCCTGTTTTTCTGTAAGGTCTTCTACCTGTTTGATTATGTTATCATGTTTTTCTTTAAGGATTTGTAACTCTTTAGCAGTGTTCTCCTGCAATTCTTTAAGGGATTTTTGTGCTTCCTCTTTATTGTCTTCTTCCTTTTTAGCAGTGTTCTCCTGCATTTCTTTAAGTGTGTTATTAACGTCCTTCTTGAAGTCCTCTATCATCATCAGGAGATATGCTTTTAAATCCGTGTCTAGCTTTTCCGGTGTGTTGGGGTGCCCTGGACTGGGTGAAGTGGGGGTGCTGGGTTCTGATGATGGTGAGTGGTCTTGGTTTCTGTTAGTAAGATTATTACGTTTACCTTTCGCCATCTGGTAATCTCTGGGGTTAGTTGTTATTGTTGTCACTATTTAAAGATTGGAGCAGAAGCTGTGTTCCACTCACCAGCAGTCTCTAAATCCTGCGGCGGGGGTCGTGGGTAGCTGACGGTACCCCGGTGCTGGTCCAGCCGGAAGAGGCCTGTGGTCCTACTCAGGCCCTTTTTCTGCTTCCCTAACTAATGCAGTCTCAGGTCCCGCGCAATTGGATTTGAGCAGAAGCTGTGCTCCACTCACCAGAAGTCTTAAGATCCTGTGGCGGGTGTTGTGGGCAGTTGGCGAGTGTCAGCAGACCCTGCGCCCCAGCTGCTCAGGTGCTTTTCTGACCGGAAGAGGGTTGTGGCCCTGTGTGGGTTGGATTTCTCTCTCCCCAACCAGAGCAGTCTCAGGTCCCGCGTGATTGGACTGGAGCAGAAGCTGTGTTCCACTCACCAGCAGTCCCAAAATCCTGCGGCGGGGGTCGTGGGTAGCTGGCGGGTGTCAGGCAACCCTGCGCTCCCGCTACCCTGGCGCTGATCCGGCCGGGTGAGGCCTGTGGCCCTACTCAGGCCGGTTTCTGCTTCCCTAACTAATGCAGTCTCAGGTCCCGCGCAATTGGATTGGAGCAGAAGCTGTGTTCCACTCACCAGCAGTCCCAAAATCCTGCGGCGGGGGTCGTGGGTAGCTGGCGGGTGTCAGGCAACCCTGCGCTCCCGCTACCCCGGCGCTGATCCAGCCGGATGAGGCCTGTGGTCCTACTCAGGCCCTTTTTCTGCTTCCCTAACTAATGCAGTCTCAGGTCCCGCGCAATTGGATTTGAGCAGAAGCTGTGCTCCACTCACCAGAAGTCTTAAGATCCTGTGGCGGGTGTTGTGGGCAGTTGGCGAGTGTCAGCAGACCCTGCGCCCCAGCTGCTCAGGTGCTTTTCTGACCGGAAGAGGCTTGTAGCCCTGTGTGGGCCGGATTTCTCTCTCCCCAACCAGAGCAGTCTCAGGTCCCGCGTGATTGGACTGGAGCAGAAGCTGTGTTCCACTCACCAGCAGTCCCAAAATCCTGCGGCGGGGGTCGTGGGTAGCTGGCGGGTGTCAGGCAACCCTGCGCTCCCGCTACCCTGGCGCTGATCCGGCCGGGTGAGGCCTGTGGCCCTACTCAGGCCGGTTTCTGCTTCCCTAACTAATGCAGTCTCAGGTCCCGCGCAATTGGATTGGAGCAGAAGCTGTGTTCCACTCACCAGCAGTCCCAAAATCCTGTGGCGGGGGTCGTGGGTAGCTGGCGGGTGTCAGGCAACCCTGCGCTCCCGCTACCCCGGCGCTGATCCAGCTGGATGAGGCCTGTGGTCCTACTCAGGCCCTTTTTCTGCTTCCCTAACTAATGCAGTCTCAGGTCCCGCGCAATTGGATTGGAGCAGAAGCTGTGCTCCACTCACCAGAAGTCTTAAGATCCTGTGGCGGGTGTTGTGGGCAGTTGGCGAGTGTCCCGTGGTGAGTTTCTTGCAAAAACATCATGCTAGGAAAACAAGTCTCTCGTCAGTGTGGAAAAGTTCCATCTCTAAGTAAATAGCCCAAGATGGCTGCAGAGAGGATAGCAGCTTTCTGCTAAGAGTCAGCTCCCAACACCTATCTACTGGATATCTACCTGTAGAGGTTCTATCTCCACTTTGTTGGGTGTTTCAGCTAATGTCATTCCAGTTGGGTCCTAGGAACCTCTTGCTTCTCTGGCATCTGGGGCTTTCTAGTGCCTACCCCCAGTTCCCCATCCCCCACTGCTACATATTTTTGTTCAATTTTCTGACCCTCTGTACTGTTCTACTGTCTCCTCTCATACCTGATCCCCCTTTTTTTCCCCCCTCCACCTCTTTCCCTCTAGGTCTCTTCCTCCTTCTATCTCCCATGATTATATTGTTCCCCCTTCTAAGTAGGATTGTAGCATCTACACTTTGGTCTTTCTATTAAAAGGGTTCTAAGGAGACTATGAAAGACACTTGTACAGTTAAATTATCAGAAGACACATAAGTACATAATCATAAAAAGCATTAGAGCAGATTCTACAGCAAAAAGTATCTGTGAGTGAGAAGCATATGAAGGGAAATACAAGTACAAATCTAACATATGCAATTCAGGGCTGGAAATGTGGCTCAGTTGTAGAGTGCTTGCCTAGTGTTCACAAGGCCCTCAGCCCAATCCCAGTACAGAGAGAGAGAGAGAGAGAGAGAGAGAGAGAGAGAGAGAGAGAATAATGTCTGCAATAGAGAAACCCAGTATGCTCAACATTATTGGAATTATAAGGAAACTGGCCACATCAGTTATTGTTCATGGAATGGAAAATATACAGTAACTTTGAAAAAATGAGATATTGATTTCCTAGAAGATTAGTTAATTTAAACATCATACAATGTTTTTTTTTCTGGATTTCACCCCAAGAGAAATGAAATCATGGGTTCATGCCAAGACTTGTATCTGAATGTTTCGTGTTATTCATAATACCTTCAAGTTGGAAACCATCCCAATGTCTGTTAACTGGAAATAAATAAATCCAAAATTGGTACATTTATACAAAAGACTACCATTTAACAATGAGGAGTCAACTACTTTTGCTTATAGCAATGTGTATGAACTCTGTAACATGATAAGTCAAAATTATAGAGATGGGAAGAGCATTAGGATAGACAGAAACATTACTGGCTGCCTGCCCTGGAGTGGGGCTGATGGCAAAAGGACACAGGGGAACTGTCCTCAAACTTGGTTGTAGTGATGGTTGCATAGTTAAATTCATTAAAACTCATTTGATCCAGAAATCTCACACTGGTGAATTCTTGAGTATGATAAATTATGCCTGACGGATTGTTCAGTAAGGATACATTTCAGAAGAGAACGTGGTATCAGAGTAAGAATAGCTAGGGAGGGTATCTTTCATTTTCTTTTTTTTAGACTATGTGGCGTTATGTTTTCCTTTCTTTTTGAACAGAGTTGTTCCTCGCAGTTGTGGGGAGGGATTATTCCCTGGAGCAGATGTACATTACAGCTCATGCTGAGTCTCTTCCCAGTGGAGACAGTCGCCAGCTATGAGTGAGACTCAGCTGGAGAAGGCTGAGTGAGTCTTCTGGGGTAGACTTCCCTCAGGTTTTTCCTCTAATTACTCCAGCTGAGCACACAAGAAGAAAGGCAAAGCCATGGGGAAGCATATTAATTAAAATGTCTGCTTTTGGTGGGCCATTGTCAGTCTCTTCATCTCTCTGAGGGTACAGTTGTGTGTGAGTTTACGTCCATCCCCAGCATCGCTGCATAATGAGAACATCCCACACTTTAATTTTCAGAACAGCCACTTGGGCAGATTAAAATGCACGGATATCTAATTGCCAACTGGGGTCAGTGAAGGAACAGTATCTACTTTGAAAACAAGACTATTGGGAACTGCCTTGAAGAGCAGATTTTAGTAAGTCGAGGACAACTTCCTTCAGAGGACTGTCTGTAGATTTCTTTATGATGCAGCTTGCTTATACAAGGCAGGGGATGATCCTGGCCCTTGAGCTTTTGCATTTCTGGCTGCATGCTAATCTACAGGAGTTAGTCTGCAGTGAGGAACCACACTCACTGGCTTTATTTCCACAGTTCATGCCTACATTGCCAATTAATAAAGAACAACAGAAACCTGCCTCTTAGGGGCTCAAAACATTGTTTTGATCTTTATTTGCTGCCAGTATTAAAAACAATTTTTATTTGAAGAGTGCCTCTATCCATACTTGCACATGCAAAGAGAAAAACCACTTTAAAACAGAAAGAAAAATCAATGTAACCCATTGCTATTCGAGACTCTATTTTTATTTGATAGTTTAAAGATTGCTGTGTCGGCCCTATGATCAGAGGCGTCTATGTCCAGGGCCATATACTGCTTTGGTTCCATGAAAGGATCCCCATGGATCACAGGAGGGGCTTAGCCAGACACAGCAGCAGAATGGCACTCTCTTCTCTCTCTTCTTGCTTTCCGTTGGCATGCTTTCCCGAGTTTTGCTGAAAAGCGTGATGTGCATCTATTAAGGCCACTTCTTTGGCACATGAGTGAGTCTATAGATAATATCTTCTTTGGCATTTCTTAACCTCACATTTCTTGTATTAAACTTGCTAAAGATACTTTCATGAATGGCATGTTCTGCCATCCCCTATAGGGCAACTATGTGCTACTTCCTGAAGCAAAACCTTTCTCCAGAGATAGGGAGGGTTCTTTTCATTTATTTCCCAACACCTTTTCTTAGTCTATTTATTTTATCACTTTTCTAAAAACCTTATCTATTTTTTAGAGCAGTTTAAAGTTTAATGGCTATGAAGCCATCTCATTGAAGTTCAACCCAGATGACTGTTGTCCGAAGCCTGTGATTCGCTTATAGAATACATTTCCAAGCTATGAGAGACATTGATCATTCTTTGACCACCCTTTTCTCTTTGTCATATAAAGCCAATCAGGTGTATTTTAGCATAGGCTAGTATGTGTTGGAGGAGAGATTCTCCTCTGCAGGGTCTCTGGGAAGGCTTGTTGTTATGTCCAGCTGCCAGGTGTTGAATTGGCCTATTAGGACAACAAAGCTAGTTGAAAGGAACAATCAAGCCTTTATTGATTTTCTCTGTCAGAGCATCCAAGAGGCAAAAGAGACAGCTAGCTCCATGTTACATTTCCCTCCATGAAACAGCATTGCAGAGGTCAGCAGTTAGAGAATATATGGGGAAGGCTTTTTTTTTTTTTTTTTTTTGGTTTGTTTGTTTGTTTGTTTTAATGAAGAGTCCTTAGCAAAGAGCTCCAGGCTTTAAATGGATCTAGAGGATGGAAGAGAGGCAGAATGGCAAGGTTAAGAGAAGAAATGAGTTAGGTCAATGTGGAGAAAAACACCATAGTGAAGGCTTTGATATGGAGCGGTGCCTATAATTGTTGCAGCCAAAGTCCCGGATTTGTGTGTGTGTGGGTCTTGAATGGATGGGTCTGGATGAGAAATGCTGAGATACCTGTGTGTATGGATGGCTTGACTAGCTGGGATGGAAAGGAAGGGTGTGTCTCAGTTCTGGACTACAGGTCAGCAAATCGGAACTTATCAGTTCTGAGTCAGGGAGGAAAGTTTACCCACATAAAGCCTTGCAGTTGCTGACGGTTGTGTTTGAATGATCACAGGTAGAATGCTGGTTTAGGGCTGGGCTGCTCAGCAGGTGCCACCTGTCATTTTATGTTAGGCTGGAATGCATCTGGGTGGTTGGGATTTTGGCATCCAATATGAGCCAAGACAGACTGTTGCAGGTATTATGTGGCTCTGAAGGTAACTATACTTGCACCCTAAATGACATGCCTCTGGTCTTCCCCGTGGGTAAAAAGGAAGTTCCTATACTAAAGAAAACGTACGGGTGGCTGTGGATGTTGACTGAGCAACAACCTAGAGCCCAGCACACCAATGATACCCCCTACATGACAAGAATAAACCCGTGGATGATCATAGAAAGCCCTGGAGCTAGTTAACTGTAAACAGTAACTAGTTACCTTTGAATCAACTAATCAAGTCAAATAGTCAATTTTGTTGTTTGTGTGTCTGGTTTTTTTTATTATTATAAATGCTGCCCAATTTTATTGTTGGATGAAGTTCTCATGACTTATATTGGGTGTTTTGTGAATATTTGTACGTTGCTCTTCTCACAGAGACCAGTAAGTTTAATTTTAAGAAATTGTGCGTTCAAATCAAAACAACCCTGAGATTCCATCTCACACCAGTCAGAATGGCTAAGATCAAAAATTCAGGTGACAGCAGATGCTGGCGAGGATGTGGAGAAAGAGGAACACTCCTCCATTGTTGGTGGGATTGCAAGCTTGTACTACCACTCTGGAAATCAGTCTGGAGGTTCCTCAGAAAATTGGACATAGTGCAATACCTCTCCTGGGCATATATCCAGAAGATGTTCCAACCGGTAAGAAAGACACATGCTCCACTATGTTCATAGCAGCCTTATTTATAATAGCCAGAAGCTGGAAAGAACCCAGATGCCCCTCAAAAGAGGAATGGATACAGAAAATGTAGTACATTTACACAATAGAGTACTAATCAGCTATTGAAAAGAATGAATTTATGAAATTTCTAGGCAAATGGATGGACCTGGAGGACATCATCCTGAATGAGGCAACCCAATTACAAAAGAACTCACATGATATGTACTCACTGATAAGTGGATATTAGCCCAGAAACTTAGGATACACAAGATATAAGATACAATTTGTGAAACACATGAAACTGAAGAAGAACGAAGACCAAAGTGTGGACACTTTGCCCCTTCCAAGAATTGGGAACAAAACACCCATGGAAGGAGTTACAGAGACAAAGTTTGGAGCTGAGACAAAAGGATGAACCATCTAGAGACTGCTATATCAGGGGATCCATCCCATAATCAGCCTCCAAATGCTGACACCATTGCATACACAAGCAAGATTTTGCTGAAAGGACCTTGATACAGCTGTCTCTTGTGAGACTATGCCGGGGACTAGCAAACACAGAAGTGGATGCTCACAGTCAGCTATTGGATGGATCACAAGGCCCCCAATGGAGGAGCTAGAGAAAGTACCCAAGGAGCTAAAAGGATCTTCAACCCTATAGGTGGAACAACAATATGAACTAACCAGTGCCTCCCGGAGCTCGTGTCTCTAGCTGTATATATATCAGAAGATGGCCTAGTCAGCCATCAGTGGAAAGAGAGGCCCATTGGTCGTGCAAACTTTATATGCCTCAGTATAGGGGAACGCCAGGGCCAAGAAGTGGGAGTGGGTGGGTAGGGGAGTCGGGGGGAGGGTATGGGGGACTTTTGGGATAGCATTGGAAATGTAAATGAGGAAAATACCTAATAAAAAATTTTTAAAAAAGGAAAACAAAAAAAAATAAAAAAAGAAATTGTGCTTTCAGTATATTTCAGCTATAATATGAATGTTTTCCTTGTAGCCTGAGGCAATCCTTACCAAATACAACATTTCTCCATGTACTGATTTCCCATATGATACAGCTGGCATGATCTAAATTATATGTTCTTGGGGATGGAGAGATGGTTAGGAAGTTAGGGGCACTTGTTACTCTTGCAAAGGATCCAGATCCAGTTCTAAATGCCCATACAGTGGCTCACAACTGTTTGTAATGACAGTTTCTGGGGATCTGACATCCTCTTCTTACCTCTGAGGTCACCAGACATGCATGTAGTATACATACATACATACATGCAGGCAAGATAATAATACACATTAAATAATATAGAATTAAAAAATTATACATGTTTAATTGTACCCCAAAACACCAAAGTAAGCCACCTCCCACTACCACTCTTTCTAATATTGGTACACATTTTATAGTAGATGATAAACATATTTTGAAGATAGATTTTCTATTTTTCATGTCTAAGGTGTAGGAGATGGAATTATGGGAATAACAGGATCTTTAATTTTAATGTGCAAGGAGTGTGATGTGAAACAAAGCTGTTGTCTTTAAAAACTGATTTTTAACGGATTTTGAAAACTTGAATTTAAATCCCCCATGTGGGTTCTGTGCTAGTCTATGAGGAACTAAAATACAGGCAGAGGTAATTTGCTATTGCAACACTCCACACTGCTTTCCATGGTGTGCTTAGATGTGTGTGTGGGAGAATGTGTGCCTTGGAATCCACAGAGTTCAACCATGGATGTTGGTCATCACCTTCCGACTTGCTTGAGGCAGGGTATATATGTTGTTCATCACTGTGTATGCTATGATAGTAGCCTGTGAACTTATGGGGATTCTCTTGTCTCTACTTCCCAGCTCACTGTGGGAGCCCTGAGATTACAGATACATACTGCTGCATCTGGCTTTATGTGTGTCCTAGAGGTTAGATCATTTTCTCATGATTGTTCAGAAGGCACTTTATGCACTGTACTGGATACCCTCTGAGCCACTACCCCAACTCTTATTGTGTATTGAGGTGATTTGGTTGAGCCAAATTGATGCTCCTCAGAAAAGTACTCTCTCAGATGCTGATGAAGTAGTTGTGCATTTTCCACCTTTAGACTATCTTCCACAGACAGCAGTCCTATGATCTAATTTCTTTAAGTAAGTTACTTTTTAAAAAGTACTTATATTATTTTGTGTGTATGAGTGTTTAGGCTGCATGTATGTTTGTACACCACATGTGTACAGTACCCATAGAGGTCAGAGGAGGGTGTTTGATCTCTTGCAACTGGAGTTACCAATGGTTTTCAGTTATCACAGCACTAACAACCCAGCATTAATGGGTCCTGGGAATCAAACTCAGGTCTTCTGGAAGAGCAGTCACTGTCCATACTGCTGAGCCAAGTTATTCCTTTTAATAAATTTGAGTAATTATTATCTTCCGGTGTTTAATTGGCTAAGGTTGAAAAATCTCATATATATTTCTTGTTGGTTATATTTTGTCACAAGCTTGTCTTGGAAGATTTGTTGGTAGATTCTGAGATTCTGTAATTGTGACAAGGATGACAGTAAGAGCTGAAATCTGTTGAGTCTTTTCTACACAAGACACTTTGCCAGCTCCTTACACACATCTTCCTTGATTCTCACCCCAGTCGGATGAAAAAGTAGAATTTTGTTTTTAGTTATGTGATATAATTGACTCTAGATTGTTTTATTTCTTTCTTCCCTCTCATTTGTCTTGATTTTTTTCTTTTTTCTTTTTTTGGGAAATGAAATGGGAGAATCTTTGTATGTGTATGTACATAAATGAAAATGTCAGTATTATCAATAGTCACTAGAGGAATATCAATTTGACATATTTTTAGACCTAAAACATGCCTTGGAAAGAACATGCCTGCACACCTTTGTCAAATCGAGACTGAAGCCCCAAGAAAGAAATGCTTGCCAACCTGCCTTGGAGAAGTGGTGAAACTGGAGCTTATGGTTCTAACTTTACCTTTAACACTGTCTTTCCCACGTGATCTCAGATTCCTGCTTTGATACTCTTCAAGAAGATAACCATTTCCTTCTCTTCCCACCTCTTTCAGCCTCAAGGCTGGGTGCTGCTTTCAGGAGACAGATGTGGCACAATGAGCAAAGCTCAGTATGAACTATTTTTCAAATCTCCTGCTTGTGCACATCTGCTGTGCCCTGAGCTGCAAATGTCCACCTTGTAATTGTTTCTAAATGTACAAGTTAGATGCTACCTTCTCTGTGAAGTCATGTGTGACCTTTCGGTTTTTACAGATGTTTCTCTTTCCTTAGCATTTATCTATCTCTGCTTCTGCCTCAGCAGTGGGTGGAACACTGCATTGGAATTCTTTTCTTTATGTCTAGAGGACATCACAGATGTTAATACTATTCTGGATTCACTCTTTTTTTTTTTTTTTTTTTTCGAGACAGGGTTTCTCTGTGTAGCCCTGGCTGTCCTGGAACTCACTTTGTAGACCAGGCTGGCCTCGAACTCAGAAATTCGCCTGCCTCTGCCTCCCGAGTGCTGGGATTAAAGGTGTGCGCCACCACGCCCGGCTGGATTCACTCTTAATACCAAAATACCTGTTACTCTCTGTCTTCCCAGTCCTCATGTAACATCTTCCCTGACCTACATGCTCCATCTAACAGTATAGAAATTACCATGGTTTTTCTCATCTTCATCTTGCTTGCTTTTCTGGTTTGATTGAGAGTGGCCCCCATGGGCTCATATATTTGACTATCTGGTTCCCAGTTGTTGGAACTGTTTGGGAAGGATTAGAACGTGTGGCCCCATTTGACATTCCTAGTTAGCTCTCTCTGTCTTGTTGTGTCTCAAGAGAAGAGCTCAAAGCTACTGTTCCAGCAGCATGCCTGCCGGCTGCCATGCTCCCTGTCATGATAGTCACAGACACTAATCCTCTGAAACTCTGAGCCCCAAATAAACTCTCTCTTTCTATAAGTTTTCTTGGTCATGGTGTCTTGTCATAGCAATGGAAAAGTAACTAAGATCTTATCAACAATGAATATTTTGTATTTCTGCTGAAACAGAAGTCGGGTTTTTCATCATTTTCTGCATAACCAGAGTGGGTGCCCCCATTCTTGCTTCTTTAAACCCATTTTTAAGTAGTAGCTAGAATTTTTTCCAAATTTTTTAAAAATGAGATTATAGCACATTTTGAAATCCTGTTTGCTTTTCTTCTCAGTGTGATAAAAACCAAACATGTGGTTGGCAAAGACACAGCTTGTCCTATCTTTATTTTATACCAGGATCCCAGTCTCACTAGGCTTTGCATCTTGACTCCTGTTTCTTGAATGTACTGCGCCTCTTTCTTTCTCCAGCCCACGCTGGCTGAAGTGTTGCTTTTTTAGCGAGTGTGGTGAGAGCGGGGGAGTGTTTTGCTTTAGATCCCCTTTCGTCCATTTCATAGTCCTCATTAGCTTTCTCTGCAAGAGCAACCTATAAGCAAGTTTCACCCCCTATTCTTCCAACAAGTTCGCTGCCAGGATGTCCAAACTCAATGCTTTTCAAGCTAGGCTTATAATATTATTTCATTAGATATATATGTCTTATCTTTTGAAGTTCCTTCCTCTCCCCTTAATCTCACGTTGCTTTATTATGATAGCAACAACCTTGCTTATTTTCCTACTGTTCAACCTCACTAATGTGAACCCTGTGTGATCAAAGGAACCAGTTTTTCTATCATGCTCCCAAACACCAGGCACATGGTCGACATGTACATGGAACATGTAGAATATGTAAATGTATTTCATAGTATTAAATATTTATGTGGCTTTGGGAAAATTCGTTAACATCTTTGGATCTCATTTGCAGTGCCCTCCTAAAGTCGATGGGCACAATATGATTTTGAGAAACTTAATTTTTTTTTTAAAATCAGTGGTCACTTTTCTGTTTATTGTGTCAACAGAATTTATCAGTAGCTCATCCTCAGCAATGTTCCAGCTCCTTCTTATTGGATTCCATAACATCAAGCTATATTCTCAAGAGATTCCAAGGCTGTTATGACAATAACTTGTGCTTCTGTGCAGTTTATAGTAACACAAATGTGCTGGGTGACATGAAGCTGCCTGCAGATGCATTGCTGTGCTGTTGCCAGCAAAGGCTTCTCATTTCCCTTGTGCTCCCCTGGTGTTTCCATTAGCTGTGTAATATAGTTTTCACCAGCTAAGTGATTAGCATCCAACTGTTCCTGTGTTAATGCTTGTGTTCAGTTCATTAAAAAAAAATCCCTATAAGAATTCTAGCTTCATTTAGAAACTCTTCATAGCTCAAAGATTTTCTAGCCATCTATAAAAAAGATGGTCATTTGGCACAGAGATATTTTTTGTTGATGGAACTAAGAATGTTTACACTTATGATTTTTTTGGGAGGGGGAAGAAGGGAATTATATTGAAGTGCAAGTCACTGGTGGTGTTATACACAAGAGCTACTGAAGTCACAGTTAAATTACATCCAAAGTGAGGGGAGAAGCAAATTGATTTTACAGATGCTCAGTTGAAAGTGGCCACTTTGTATTGGGGGGGGGGTAACTTAAGATACTCTAGGGCCAGGAAGGAAGAGTGGTTTTAGAACAGCCAAAAGTAGACACCTGTTAGGAAGCCTGGGTATGGGGAAGATTCAGTTGCTTACATAAGATAGAGTGGGTTGAGGTTGGCATGGTTGGTAATGTCCAGCCATGAAAGGTAGAACATTCATTTTTCATTCCCTTCCCCCACTTCTTCAGTTCTTTCATACAGAACTGGTTACCTTGCTCTAACCTGTGTTTTAATTTCTCTTAGCAGTTCCCTTATTACATACTATATGCCACCTCTGAGCCTATCAGCAGTTGAGTTGAGGCTCAACTATCAGTTAGTTGAGACACCATTTAGTAGCATTAAATATATACAGCAGGGTTTTACTCAGATATATTTGTATATTTATCAGTAATTTTCTGAGACTATTAGAACTGACCTCAAGATAAATGTACACTACTGTGTAGGCTTTAACATAGCATCACTTAAAGTTTTTTATTTTTTATTTTTTATTTGTTGTTGCCCTAAGTATTACCTCTGTTCAGTGTGACAGTCTACCCAGCCCATGAGAAAACTTCCATATTTCTATATTTTTATCTTTCCAGAAAACTTCTAGGACAGAATTCTGAGCAAGTGACTTTCAAAGTAAAGACAAAAAAATCCCTGTTTAGTGAAAACTGGTCTACACTGATGTGAGACAGTGTAGCCCAGTGTTTACAAACATACTGATATGGCCACACATTGATTCATTTCTTTGTGTTATTTCATCATTGGTAATTTTCTGAACTTCCAGAAATCTTGCTTTCCCTCATCTATGAACAAGGATAATAAGAACAATTACCTTGCGATATATCAAAGTTTGAGCACCAGTTGTTGCATTATGCTAGGGATGCTGCAAACAGGAAAGTAGGTGAGTACATGTGGACAGAGGGAGGTATTCTTTGGGAAGTCTTTGTCTCTTTCCCTCAATTTTTCTGTGACCCTCAAAGTTCTTTTAACATGATCTTTAAAAGCATCTTGGTGGATTAGCACCGATATCACTAAAACAGTAAGGCTGTACCACCTCAGAGAATAGCTTGGATTAGAACAGACCCATTCTCGGTTGATGTTTTGGCAGTCATTAATTGTTTGTAGCCTTTCATCTAGGAGAGGGTCCTTGTGAAAGTTCCCCCATCCACACTGGTGTGCCAACTTGTGTTGCTGTTGTACAGGTGGGGTCTCATTTAAGTGACCACATTGTTGAGGTTTCCTGCATTCAGATTCTTCCCTGTCATATTTTGAAGACACTATCTGATAGCAGGTGCCCTGGCCCCAAAAGATTATCCCAAGTGGTCAGATCCAAACACACCCTCTCTCTCTCTCTCTCTCTCTCTCTCTCTCTCTCTCTCTCTCTCTCTCTCACACACACACACAACATCAAGTGAACTCAGCAGGTTATATTTATATGTATGTGGTATGAGTCCTCCCCACCCGCCACAGGTACCAGTGATCTCAGTGTGTGTAGGAGCTGGGGAGCAGGGTCTCAGGCAGCAATGATGAGTACAGTAGATATGAACAATTTCCTGGAGACCGGTTCAGAGGACAGCATGTTTACTGAAATGGCAGGGCTAACTTATATAGTCTGAGTCATGGGGGAGAGGAGGGAAAAAAACAAGGGAGGAAGGGCTGCATCGGGAGCAGGGTCCTTCCATGCATATCAGTTAGATTAGCAGACCACTGGTTCCATGATTTTTGAAGCCAGATTTCTGGCTTGATCATGGTATGGCCTTTGTCTCTATGGAGGGAGAAGATCAAACTTGATTTAGGTAGGGAGCAGTCCACTCCTGCTGTGGTGCTCTCTCAGAGATGTCTGGGGTATGGCCAGTGCTCTACTGTATCTTATCCGACCTGGAAACTCACATACACATTGTGTATGTGTGTATGTGTGTGTGTGTGTGTGTGTGTGTGTGGGTGTGTGTGTGTGTGTGTATGTGTGTAATGTGACAGATAGTTAACAAAGAGGTTATAAATTTGGGAGGGAGTTGGTGGGCATTGAAGAAATTGGAAAGGGCATAGGGATAGGTGGAAATTATGTAAATATTGTGTTACATAAGAAATTCTAAAAGATTAAAGAATACATGACCAAAAATATTCCTTTTAAAAAGCTTTTTATTGCCTCTTTGTGAAGTTTACATCATGCACCCCAATCCCACTCACCTCCCCATCCCTGGATATCTGCCCTCTGCCCTTGCAACTTCCCCTCCAAAAGGAAGCAAAAAATTAAAAAGTGAAAAAATTAAAATAAAACATTAAGCATCCTGCTATGGAATCTAAGGTGTTTCACACAGATTTACTTGTAAATGGTCATTACAGTGAGCCATTGGTCTGGTTCAAGGCCTCTGACTTCTGCTACACCATCAATACTGGATCCTCAATAGGACTCTTATTGGATATTCTCTGTTTCCCTGTGTTGTGGAGTTCCTGCTGCTTTGGTTCTGTTCTAGTGGCTCTAGCAATTCACAGATGGGGTATATGTTGGGCCAGGTCAACTCAAAGTCCTGGATTTGGGCCTGGGTGGCAGCTGAGTTTGTCAGCCTGTTAGCTCTCCTGTGCCCACCAGCCAGCTCTACTGTGCTGCCCAGGTGAGGATCTAGAGAGGGGGCACTCTCCTGAGTGATGCAGCCTACAAATGTTGAGGGCAGCTCTCCCAACCTGCCAAGTTAAGCGGTGGGTTCATCTTTAGCTGTTGTAAGTGCCACAGCAGGTGAGGAGTGGGGCACAGCCCATGGATAACAACATGGCCCCAGGTAGCAGCCCAGACCAGGATTTTGCATGGGCTTTGGTGGTAGCATGGGCCACAGACATGAACACAGACAACTCCCTCCCTTGCTACTGCAGGGCCATGGACCCAGACATGGACCTTGGTAGCAGCATTGGCCAGGACCACATCATGGCCCCAAGTGGCAGCACAGGCTACTCACATCAGGCTATTTCTCACTACCTTTGAGGCTCCAGTTCTGCCTCTCTTCATCGTGCATATACTGTTCTGCTTTCGTTTCTCTTCCATTTCTCCACCACTTATTTGCTCATTTTAGTGGCACCCCGGCCATCTGGGTGTCTTCTGCCCCATCCATGCCCTGTAGGGGCAGGCAGGGGTCCTCTCTGATATCCTTAAAATTATGTATCTTATTATTTATAATAATACATACTATATTACATATAATATATATTATGAAATATAATTTATAATATTAATATAATGTATTCTATATATCAAGAGTCAAAGGAAGTTGAGGATAAACTATCAGGGAAAACTAAATTAAAAATTAGAAGAAAATTTAATTATCATTGACACACACTCAAACATCATCACCACTGTTCATGTATATTGTACTCTAAATCATTGATGCATATAGATTCAAGATTTTCCAAAGCTGGTGAACTAGATGCAACATGGATTTTTATTTAAGAGGAACTCCTTAACAAATTGTGTGGCCCTTAATTTTAAGTCAGTAATTCTACTAATTGGTTCATTATGTACATAGTGAGCATCTGTAATATGCCAGGCTCTTAAAATTATATCCCAGTAAACAATACATTCTATCTGGCCTTAGGAATTCCACAGTCTTCTGAAAAAGAATAAAATATTTGAACAAGAATTTAAATGTCTGAACAAGAAAAACTAGTGTTTCCATGCAGGGCAAGGCTTAGAGTGAACAAAGATTTACTTAGGTGCCTTCTGACATAAAGTTGTATTGTTCCCGTTATAATTGTTCATGTTCTATTATAACTTTGTTCTTTTGTCAGTTCAGGATAATGACTATCGCCTGCATAGTTCTAGTATACTGAGTTCTGCTGAAAGGTGCTGGGGAACTACAGGCCGATTTTCAGTTAATATCTGAGATTTTAGTATATCTAAATTTACCAGAACTGGTATGTAAAATCAGACTGATTTAACAGAGAGAGAGAAATGAGGAAAGTATAGCTTACAACATCTTTGCAACTTTGCCAGCCTCAGTTTTCATTATGAGAATAAAAAAAATTACCTTTCTTTTTTACATAGAAAAAAAAAAACTTTGGTCAGTCAGTGTTTCAATTGTGATTTTGCATTTTTTTATATTTTTTTATTAGGTATTTTCCTTATTTACATTTCCAATGCTATCCCAAAAGTCCCCCATACCCTCCCACCCACTCCCCTACCCACCCACTCCCACTTTTTGGCCCTGGCGTTCCCCTGTACTGGGGCATATAAAGTTTGTGTGTCCAATGGGCCTCTCTTTCCAGTGATGGCCGATTAGGCCATCTTTTGATACATATGCAGCTAGAGTCAAGAGCTCCCGGGTACTGGTTAGTTCATAATGTTGTTGCACCTACAGGGTTGCAGATCTCTTTAGCTCCTTGGATACCTTCTCTAGCTTCTCCATTGGGGGCCCTGTGATCCATCTAATAGCTGACTGTGAGCATCCACTTCTGTGTTTGCTAGGCCCCGGCCTAGTCTCACAAGAGACAGCTATATCTGGGTCCTTTCAGCAAAATCTTGCTAGTGTATGCAATGGTGTCAGCGTTTGGAGGCTGGTTATGGGATGGATCCCTGGATATGGGAGTCATGGAGAACTTCCTATGTGCATATATGGGAGTCATGGAGAACTTCCTATGTACATTTGGTGTGTTTTTGTGAAATCCACTCTCCCAATTCTTTCTCCTTTCCTTGCATCTTTTTCAATCCATCCTCTATCCACTGACACTTTTCCTTCCTAACTTCTGCTTTGTGTTTTAAACATACCAAGTTTACTTAGAGGAGTCTGTATGTGCATGGATATATGACCATCCATTGAAGCATGGGCAGCCTTTAAAAGGTCATTTACCTGAAGAAAATCAACTACCTTTTCCATCTGCCATGGCTTGCCAGTATCTTCTCCTAAGGATGAAATTTCATGAGTCCTCCTTCCACCCTGGCTGGGATTCTAACTGACTTGATATCCTGCAGGTCTCTGTCGGCACTTATAGCCTCTGTGAGTTATTATGTAACTGACCCTGTCATATCCAAGCAATGCTGTTTCACTGCAGATATTCATCACGTTCATCTCTAACAATTCTGCCTCCTCTCCAGTGATGACTGCAGAGCCTCATCAGGGATAGAGTGAGGTAGATTCCCTACTTAGTACCCAGTCTCCTAGTCTTGGCACAGTGGTGGGTCTCTGTATTAATTTCTGTCTAGTGCAAAGTGAAAATTCTCAAGTAAGGGTTGAGAGATGTGCAAATATATGGGCATGAAAATAAGAACTTAGGGGAAGTTTAGTACCACGTTCATTTAGCGGAGTAAATAGTGTTAGATTCTCTCTTATGACCTATGACCTAGCCAGTCACGAGGTTTTGGCCCAGTTAACAGTATCACGCATGAATTCCATTTTTCAGCATAGGCCTTAAGTCCCATCATAAACTGGTTATTTCCATAGTCTCTGTGCCACTATTGAACCATTTGGTATATATTGGTGGGTAAGTTATTACTGTAGCTCACAGAATTCACATCTGGGGAAAGTTGTTGAGCACTTTTATCTCCCAATAGCATAAATAGAAGTTTTTGGTGTTCTGAGAGCTAAGCAGTATCCAGAACATGGCGATAAGACCCTGATAATGAGGAAACCATATACTAGAGTCATTGAACACGTCACAATCAAGCAGTCTTTTAATTTACATCATAAACACAGGTTGTCTTTTGTGGTTCATGTACAAGGAACAATTTGTATAAACTACTGATGTACCTAGGTATTGCCTTACTACAGCTGTTTTCATCCATAAGTGACATTTTTATTTCTCATCACAAAGGAACTGCAATTAGGTAAGAAATAAGAGATCTAGGCATCTCACCTTCTACTCACTGTGTCTATATACTTATTGAGTAGGATTATAGATTGGATTTCCTATATTATACGAATTATTATTTTTTATGAGAAAATACTATAGGTTTAAAAAGCATCTCGTAAGAAGTCACTGTTTTGATCTTTTTCATGCCTCATTTTATAGTTCTGGTCTTTGTTGCTGCAAAGAGACACCATGACCAAGACAACTTTTATAAAAGACAGCATTTAATTGGAGCTGGCTCACAGTTTTGGGGGTTTAGTCCAGTATCATCATGGCAGAAAGCATGGCAGCATACTGGCTGACATGGCAGCACTGTAGGTGAAGCTGAGACTTCCATATCTTGATCCACAGAAGGAGACTGTGTGTCACACTGGGTACAACTTGAGCATAGGAGACCTCAAAGCCAGCCATGAGAGTTATATACTCCCTCCAACAAGAACACACCTACTCCAACAAGGTCATACTTCTTAACAGTACCATTCCCTATGGACCAAGCATTCAAACTCATTAGCCTGTATGTGTGTGTGTGTGTGGGGTAATCCTATTCAGAGCACCACATTTCTCTTCCAGTGTAGTCATTTACCATTACCATAACAACGCATTTGATTTGAGCCATATTGTATTGGAAAAATAGTTGTAGCGTTCCTTGTGTGAACACTGGATTTGAGGTCCTGGTACCCAGATTCCTCTGCACTGGAGCTCAAGCTCAGGATCTGCCATGTGCTGCAAGAGCTTAACTGGCAGGGTACATCTCCTTCTGGAATTTTAATATAGGGTCTTACTACATTCATTTTTTTGTTCACTCTTGAAGTCTTGAAGTTCCAATGCAGCACAAGCCAGACTCTAACTTGTTTTTTTTTTCTCCACTGTTTTCTTTCTTTCTTTCTTTCTTTCTTTCTTTCTTTCTTTCTTTCTTTCTTTCTTTCTTTCTTTCTTTCTTTCTTTTTATTACATATTTTCCTCAATTACATTTCCAATGCTATCCCAAAAGTCCCCCATACCCCCCCCACTTCCCTACCCACCCATTCCCATTCTTTTTTTTTTTTTTTCTTTTTTTTTTTTATTTTTATTACATATTTTCCTCAATTACATTTCCAATACTATCCCAAAAGTCCCCCATAGCGCCCCCCACTTCCCTACCCACCCATTCCCATTCTTTTGGCCCTGGCATTCCCCTATATTGGGGCATATAAAGTTTGCAAGTCCAATGGGCCTCTCTTTCCATTGATGGCCGACTAGGCCATCTTTCTTTTTTTTTTTTTTTTTTAATATTTTTATTACATAATTTCCTCAATTACATTTCCAATACTATCCCAAAAGTCCCCCATAGCGCCCCCCACTTCCCTACCCACCCATTCCCATTCTTTTGGCCCTGGCATTCCCCTATATTGGGGCATATAAAGTTTGCAAGTCCAATGGGCCTCTCTTTCCATTGATGGCCGACTAGGCCATCTTTCGATACATATGCAGCTAGAGACAAGAGCTCCAGGGTTCCGGTTAGTACATCATGTTGTTCCAACAATAGGGTTGCAGATCCCTTTAGCTCCTTGGGTACTTTCTCTAGCTTCTCCATTGGGAGCCCTGTGATACATCCAATAGCTGACTGTGAACATCCACTCCTGTGTTTGCTAGGCCCCGGCATCGTCTCACAAGAGACAGCTATATTTGGGTCCTTTCAGCAAGATCTTGCTAGTGTATGCAATGGTGTCAGCGTTTAGAAGCTGATTATGGGACGGATCCCTGGATACAGCAGTCTCTAAATGGTCCATCCTTTCATCACAGCTACGAACTTTGTCTCTGTAGCTCCTTCCCTGGGTGTTTTGTTCCCAATTCTAAGAAGGTGCACAGTGTCCACACTTTGGTCTTCATTCTTCTTGAGTTTCATGCGTTTAGCAAATTGTATCTTATATCTTGGGTATCCTAAGTTTTGGGCTAATATCCACTTATCAATGAATACATATTGTGTGAGTTCTTTTGTGATTGTGTTACTTCACTCAAGATGATGCCCTCCAGGTCCATCCATTTGGCTAGGAATTTCATAAATTCATTCTTTTTAATAGCTGAGTAGTACTCCATTGTGTAAATGTACCATAATTTCTGTATCCATTCCTCTGTTGAGGGACATCTGGGTTCTTTCCAGCTTCTGGCTATTATAAATAGGGCTGCTATGAACATAGTGGAGCATGTGTCCTTTTTACCGGTTGGGACATCTTCTGGATATATGCCCAGGAGAGGTATTGCTGGATCCTCCGGTAGTACTATGTCCAATTTTCTGAGGAACCGCCAGACTGATTTCCAGAGTGGTTGTACAAGCTTGCAATCCCACCAACAATGGAGGAGTGTTCCTCTTTCTCCACATCCTCGCCAGCATCTGCTGTCACCTGAATTTTTGATCTTAGCCATTCTGACTGGTGTGAGGTGGAATCTCAGGGTTGTTTTGATTTGCATTTCCCTGATGATTAAGGATGTTGAACATTTTTTCAGGTGCTTCTCTGCCATTCGGTATTCCTCAGGTGAGAATTCTTTGTTCAGTTCTGAGCCCCATTTTTTAATGGGGTTATTTGACTTTCTGGAGTCCACCTTCTTGAGTTCTTTATATATATTGGATATTAGTCCCTTATCTGATTTAGGATAGGTGAAGATCCTTTCCCAATCTGTTGGTGGTTTTTTTGTCTTATTGATGGTGTCTTTAGCCTTGCAGAAGCTTTGTAGTTTCATGAGGTCCCACTTGTCAATTCTCGATCTTACAGCACAAGCCATTACTGTTCTATTCAGGAATTTTTCCCCTGTGCCCATATCTTCAAGGCTTTTCCCCACTTTCTCCTCTATAAGTTTCAGTGTCTCTGGTTTTATGTGAAGTTCCTTGATCCACTTAGACTTGACCTTAGTACAAGGAGATAGGAATGGATCGATTCGCATTCTTCTACATGTTAACAACCAGTTGTGCCAGCACCATTTGTTGAAAATGCTGTCTTTCTTCCACTGGATGTTTTTAGCTCCCTTGTCGAAGATCAAGTGACCATAGGTGTGTGGGTTCATTTCTGGGTCTTCAATTCTATTCCATTGGTCTATTTGTCTGTCACTATACCAGTACCATGCAGTTTTTATCACAATTGCTCTGTAGTAGAGCTTTAGGTCCGGCATGGTGATTCCACCAGAGGTTCTTTTATCCTTGAGAAGAGTTTTTGCTATCCTAGGTTTTTTGTTATTCCAGATGAATTTGCAGATTGCACTTTCTAATTCGTTGAAGAATTGATTTGGAATTTTGATGGGGATTGCATTGAATCTGTAGATTGCTTTTGGCAAGATAGCCATTTTTACAATGTTGATCCTGCCAATCCATGAGCATGGGAGATCTTTCCATCTTCTGAGATCTTCTATAATTTCTTTCTTCAGAGACTTGAAGTTTTTATTATACAGATCTTTCACTTCCTTAGTTAGAGTCACGCCAAGATATTTTATATTATTTGTGACTATTGAGAAGGGTGTTGTTTCCCTAATTTCTTTCTCAGCCTGTTTATTCTTTGTGTAGAGAAAGGCCATTGATTTGTTTGAGTTAATTTTATATCCAGCTACTTCACCGAAGCTGTTTATCAGGCTTAGGAGTTCTCTGGTGGAATTTTTAGGGTCACTTATATATACTATCATATCATCTGCAAAAAGTGATATTTTGACTTCCTCTTTTCCAATTTGTATCCCTTTGATCTCCTTTTGTTGTCGAATTGCTCTGGCTAGGACTTCAAGTACAATGTTGAATAGGTATGGAGAAAGTGGACAGCCTTGTCTAGTCCCTGATTTTAGAGGGATTGCTTCAAGCTTCTCACCATTTACTTTGATGTTGGCTACTGGTTTGCTGTAGATTGCTTTTATCATGTTTAGGTATGGGCCTTGAATTCCTGATCTTTCCAAGACTTTTATCATGAATGGGTGTTGGATCTTGTCAAATGCTTTTTCCGCATCTAAGGAGATGACCATGTGGTTTTTATCTTTGAGTTTGTTTATATACTGGATTACGTTGATGGATTTCCGTATATTGAACCATCCCTGCATCCCTGGGATGAAACCTACTTGGTCAGGATGGATGATTGTTTTGATGTGTTCTTGGATTCGGTTAGCAAGAACTTTATTGAGGATTTTTGCATCAATATTCATAAGGGATATTGGTCTGAAGTTTTCTATCTTTGTTGGGTCTTTTTGTGGTTTAGGTATCAGAGTAATTGTGGCTTCATAGAATGAGTTGGGTAGAGTACCTTCTGTTTCTATTTTGTGGAATAGTTTGTGAAGAACTGGGATTAGATCTTCTTTGAAGGTCTGATAGAACTCTGCACTAAACCCATCTGGTCCTGGGCTTTTTTTGGTTGGGAGACTATTAATGACTGCTTCTATTTCTTTGGGGGATATAGGGCTGTTTAGATCATTAACCTGATCTTGATTCAACTTTGGTACCTGGTATCTGTCTAGGAACTTGTCCATTTCATCCAGGTTCTCCAGTTTTGTTGAGTATAGCCTTTGGTAGAAGGATCTGATGGTGTTTTGGATGTCTTCAGGATCTGTTGTTATGTCTCCTTTTTCATTTCTGATTTTGTTAATTAGGATGCTTTCCCTGTGCCCTCTAGTGAGTCTGGCTAAGGGTTTATCTATCTTGTTGATTTTCTCAAAGAACCAGCTCCTTGATTGGTTGATTCTTTGAATAGTTTTTCTTGTTTCCACTTGGTTGATTTCACCCCTGAGTTTGATTATTTCCTGCCGTCTATCCTCTTGGGTGAATTTGCTTCCTTTTGTTCTAGTGCTTTTAGGTGTGTTGTCAAGCTGCTAATGTGTGCTCTCTCTAGTTTCCTTTTGGAGGCACTCAGAGCTATGAGTTTTCCTCTTAAAAATGCTTTCATTGCGTCCCATAAGTTTGGGTATGTTGTGGCTTCATTTTCATTGAACTCTAAAAAGTCCTTAATTTCTTTCTTTATTCCTTCCTTGACCAAGGTATCATTGAGAAGAGTGTTGTTCAGTTTCCACGTGAAGGTTGGCTTTCTATTATTTATTTTGTTATTGAAGATCAGCCTTAGTCCATGGTGATCTGATAGGATGCATGGGACAATTTCAATATTTTTATATCTGTTGAGGCCTGTTTTGTGACCAATTATGTGGTCAATTTTGGAGAAGGTACCATGAGGTGCTGAGAAGAAGGTATATCCTTTTGTTTTAGGATAGAATGTTCTGTAGATAGATGTAGATAGATGAGTTTCCTGTAAGCAGCAAAATGCTGGGTCTTTTTTGTTTAGCCAGTTTGTTAGTCTATGTCTTTTTATTGGGGAGTTGAGTCCATTGATATTAAGAGATATTAAGGAAAAGTAATTGTTCCTTCCTGTTATTTTTGTTGTTAATGTTGGCGTTCTGTTTTTGTGGCTGTCTTCTTTTAGGTTTGTTGAGGGATTACCTTCTTGTTTTTTCTAGGGCATAGTTCCCGTCCTTGTATTGGTATTTTTCTGTTATTATCCTTTGAAGGGCTGGATTCGTGGAAAGATAATGTGTGAATTTGTTTTTGTCATGGAATACTTTGGTTTCTCCATCTCTGGTAATTGAGAGTTTGGCTGGGTATAGTAGCCTGGGCTGGAATTTGTGTTCTTTTAGTGTCTGTATAACATCTGTCCAGGATCTTCTGGCTTTCATAGTCTCTGGTGAAAAATCTGGTGTAATTCTGATAGGCTTGCCTTTATAAGTTACTTGGCCTTTTTCTCTTACTGCTTTTAGTATTCTATCTTTTTTTTAGTGCATTTGTTGTTCTGATTATTGTGTGTCGGGAGGAATTTCTTTTCTGGTCCAGTCTATTTGGAGTTCTGTAGGCTTCTTGTATGTTCATGGGCATCTCTTTCTTTAGATTTGGGAAGTTTTCTTCTATAATTTTGTTGAAGATGTTTGCTGGTCCTTTGAGTTGAAAATCTTCATTCTCATCCACTCCTATTATCTGTAGGTTTGGTCTTCTCATTGTGTCCTGGATTTCCTTGATGTTTTGAGTTAGGATGTTTTTGCATTTTCTATTTTCTTTGATTGTTGTGCCGATGTTCTCTATGGAATCTTCTGAACCTGAGATTCTCTCTTTCAACTCTTGTATTCTGTTGCTGATGCTGGCATCTATGGTTCAAGATTTCTTTCCTAGGGTTTCTATCTCCAGTGTTGCCTCATTTTGGGTTTTCTTTATTGTGTCTACTTCCCTTTTTAGGTCTAGTATGGTTTTGTTCATTTCCATCATCTGTTTGGATGTGTTTTCCTGTTTTTCTTTAAGGATTTCTACCTGTTTCGTTGTCTTTTCCTGTTTTTCTTTAAGGACTTCTACCTGTTTGATTGTGTTATCCTGTTTTTCTTTAAGGACTTGTAACTCTTTAGCAATGTTCTCCTGTAATTCTTTAAGTGAGTTATTAAAGTCCTTCTTGATGTCCTCTACCATCATCATGAGATATGCTTTTAAATCCAGGTCTAGCTTTTCGGGTGTGTTGGGGTGCCCTGGATTGGGCAAAGTGGGAGTGCTGGGTTCTGATGATGGTGAGTGGTCTTGGTTTCTGTTAGTAAGATTCTTAAGTTTACCTTTCGCCATCTGGTAATCTCTGGAGTTGTTATAGTTGTCTCTGTTTAGAGATTGTTCTTCTTGTGATTCTGATTATTGTCTATCAGCAGACCTGGGAGACAGGCTCTCTCCTCTGTGTTTCAGTCGTTAGAGCACTCTCTGCTGGCAAGCTCTCCTCTTACAGGGAAGGTGCACAGATATCTGGTGTTTGGACCTCCTCCTGGCCAAAGAAGAAGGCCCAAAACAGGACCTTTCCCAGGTGCTGTGTTGCTTTGGCAGGTCACAGAAGCTGTCCGCTTCTGTGGTGCACACTCTCACCTGTGCAGACTAAGTTTCTAAGTTCGGTGGAGTCCCGGAACCAAGATGGCACTCCCTGCTCCTGAGGCAGAGGGCTCCCGTGCAGGGCAGACTAGTGTCCTCTTTGGCTGGGAGGGTGGCCCGATGTCTGTGGCCTGAAAAGGGCGCTGCCTAAGCGGCTCTGTGGCTCCCGCCTGTCCCAGAAGCTGTCTGCTTCTGTGGTGCACACTCTCACCTGTGCAGACTAAGTTCCTAAGTTCGGAGGAGTCCCGGAACCAAGCCAGACTCTAATTTGTGACCCTTCTGCTACCACCTCCTAAGTACTGGGTTTACAGCCATACACTAATAAGTTTAGCTCTTATTATGTTCTTGAGAGATCTTGGTACCTGTCACAGATCATATTTGTGTAATATCTTTCTCTTTCAGCTCAATCCAGACCATCCTAATGTCTTAGTACTAATGTACTAAATTCTGTGCACTTCATTGTTTTCTTTTTATTAAAAATTTTCATGCAATATATTTTGATCACATTGTTTCTTTTCCTCCCTCCAGCTCATCCCCATCTCTCTATCCACACTTAACTTCACACTTAAGTCTGTCCTCTCTCTCTAAAAACCTAAAGCACATAAATAAAAAAATTAATGCATGAAAATTAATCAAACAAAACCAAACCAGACCAAAAGTGAAACGAAAAGACTACACAAAATATGAAGTCCTTTTTGTGTTAAACAACTCCTCATGTGTATGGAGCTTGCCCCAGGGTGTGGGCGATACATTAGAAAACCCAGCTTATATAAATTACAAAGAGCTTCTTGGCTAAGAGTAGGACTTTGTGACTACTTCCCCTTCTCAGTACTGGGATTTTTATACACATTTGAAGTGTTGAATTTGCAATATCTTGAATGTATTCAAAATACATTTACACATTTGATCACCTTGAAGTTAATGTTAAGAAAAGTGGTAATGTAAATGGTCTCAGAACAATGTGTTTTGAGATAGCCAGCCCAAGATCAGAGACCTCTGATTTTCCCAGTGTGACTTTATCCAGTTGGATTTGGGAATGGCCTTCTTATGCCAGCCAGGCTTGATGGGTCATGCCTAGTACTCAAGAGACTGAGGCAGGAGAATCACTATGAATTTGGGACCAACATGGACTACAGAGTGAGTTCTAAGATAGTCTGGGATAATTTCAATTCTTATTAGTTCATACATATCTGCAATTACTGATACATGAAATATATATGCATATATATTTAATTTTTCATCTTTTTCTTTGATAGTATTTTATCATAACATAACTCAGTATTGAAACATTATTATATCAATACATTTCTTAATTTATAATAAATTTATAAATATTGCTGTAGTTATTACCTGTTACCTTTAATTATTTTTATTTCAAATATTAACTTTTCTACTATTTATAGTTCTCACTGGTATTAACTCAAGTGAGCTTCAATTTATGCTTTCTAGAAAAAGTGAATATTTTTCTATGATATACCAAAGACTTAGAACAGTATAGAGTCTTAGTAGATATCTGTTGAAGACAGAAAATCTGAAAGTACTCCTAATAGGTATTGGTCTTGAGTAGGGTAATGTACTCCTGTCTAGGAATGTATCAATAATCGGTATCTGCAGTTGTCCTTAAACACAAAGAAAAATAAAATAGTTTTAAATTATATTCCATACCTGAAAAGTTTTCATTTGTCCAGTTTTGGTTATTTTTTGAGTGTACATGCCAACATTTTGAATTGTACTCTGTAGTAAGGTGGGATTGTATTTGGTGCTTAGATATTCTCTTAAAGGCTCTGATTATGGATTTTTAGTAACAAATAACTTTCTGAAATGCTGATATGATTTCTCTAGGGGAACTCATTGATATCAAATGAGCACACCACGTAACAACTCTAGTTCTGCTGTTAGAGTTCAGACTGTATCATGGGTCTGAATTACCTCATAATAAAATTTCTTGTACATGGCATCAAATGTCTATATCTTATTTATTTTATTTTTGTGGGTCTGGTAGTCAAATCCCACATGCCATGGAAGTGCTGTCTTACTGAGTTCCATATAAAGTATCTTGCTTTTTAAATGTTTTTTCTTTGTCTGCCTGCCTTCCTCTTTCTTTCTCTTTCTTTCTTTCTTTCTTTCTTTCTCTTTCTTTCTTTCTTTCTTTCTTTCTTTCTTTCTTTCTTTCTTTCTTTCTTTCTTTCTTTCTTTCTTCTTTCTTTCTTTCTTTCTTCCTTCCTTCCTTCCTTCCTTCCTTCCTTCCTTCCTTTCTTCCTCCTTCCTTCCTTTCTTTCCTCCCTCCCTCTCTCTCTCTCTTTCTCTCTCTTTCTCTTCTCTTCTCTTCTCTTCTCTTCTCTTCTCTTCTCTTCTCTTCTCTTCTCTTCTCTTTTCTTTTCTTTTCTTTTCTTCCTTTCTTCCTTCTATTTATTTTATGTGCACAAGTGTTCTGTTTGCATGTACTCCTGCATGCCAGAAGAGGGCATCAGAATATATTATAGATGGTTGTAAGCCACCACTGTGTGGTTACTGGGAATTAAACTCAGGACCTCTGGAAGAGCCAGTGTTCTTAACCACTGAGGCATCTCTCTAGGCCCCTTTTTTGTTTTATCAATCAGAATAGTTTCTGGGAAACTTTGAGTAATTTAAAAGAGAATGTGGAAATGTATCAAGCACATTTCAAAGCCAGGTAAAATTGTGCTTTGTAAACATACATGGAAGTAGAGCTGGATTTTGTTATGGTCTGAGTGTGAGGTCACAGAACTCTAAATGGCAGTGACCTTCAGGATCATATGACACCAAGAATCTCATGTGCTGTGAGAGTCTACTTTCATCTGTTTCAGTGTGTTATTTGATAGGTATATCACTACCTATACCACAGTCTAATTTTGTGGACTAATTCCTATTTTTTTTTGCCTTAATTATCAAACAGTGAATTTCCTTTTACCATTTTCCATTGTTGTCAATATGGAGAATTCACAATACAGATTTAAAGAGAATAGAAAAAAATCATATTAATATTGATTTTTAGTATTTTGCCTCTGTTTTTCCATGAACCATTTTATCCTCAACACTGTGGGTTCTTTAGGTTAATATCATGATGAAGAAGTAAGCTTGTAATGATTTTCTCTCTAATTAGCTAACTCTCAGGCTAAATTACATATGAATCAGCAATCTGTCATAAATACATTAAGATTATTATCTGGTGAGAGCTATCAATTTTATTTCTGTCTCTGATTTATTAGTCTCCCATTTGTTTATATAACAAATTCAGCAGGAGTAATTATGTACAAAGAAAATGATTCTGTCACTTTAAATAAACCGCTCAGCAACTAAAACATCAGGACCATAATTAAAGGCATCACTCACAGCTTCCAATTTTAATACATAAAGGAGAAGGACATGATTAGACTTTAATGTACTTGCTTTTGTTTTAACCATATTATGGTTTGATTTTTCTCTGCATGTGCTGGTTTTAAAACACCACAATGTGTTACTAAACATCCTTAATTCTATGTGGCAGAGTTGCAGAGTTGTTGCGCATCACAGTGCACAACTTATTTCTGTCACCAAGCTTTCTGTTTGCAATCTTGTTCCAGGATGCAAGAACAGTTTCTTCCTGTTCCAGCCTGGAATGGAAGAGCTCTCTAGTGCAGCTGAGGTAAATTCCCAGGCTAATAACTCCCTTATTGCAGCTGGGTGATATCAGGAAGTATCACAAAACAGTCAGTAGTGTTTTACAGTAAATACCATTAGAATAACCCATGGGATTTAAGGCATTCATTTGGAGCTCTGAATTAATGTGCACATATCCTTCTGCCATAGGCTCACCCACACCCTGAATCACTCTCATACCTACTATTAACTAAAAATGCACTAAGCTCTCAAGCAAATTACCCACTTGACACCTTGGTTTAGTGCACCTGAAGAGAAATAGGAGAACACCAGGAAATTCGTGGCTTGGATTGAATGTCTGAGTTGCTGTATTTAGTTTCCTCTCCTGAAGTGTAAAATGCAAATACTATTATGCAGCTATGAGGCTGTGAGGATTGTGGCTCCCTAAGGATGTGACCCCAGTTCGAGTCAAATGTGATAATGATGTTGACCATGATTACTATCTGCTCTTATAATCTGCAGTGCTCTGAAATGATGCCGATATAAAGTATCACCCATTGTCCTGCCATGGTATTTGAAATGTGCTTCACAGAAGCGTTCTTTTAAATTTTTTTTTTTTCTCAGTGAAGCGTATCTGATGCCTTTTAAAGCAAGCAGCCTCCTGAGTTTCTCCTGTGGCCTTATGCAGTTAGAATCTGTGAGCTGGGACTCAAGAACCTGACTGTGAGCAAGATCTCTTGACAACATTTAGGCACACTTCAGTAAAGAACACTCCAAGGAGGCACTGGAGCTTCTGTCAAAGTATTTGTGTTTGATGGGTGACATAGGCCAGTGTTTTAGCACTTAACAAGGTTTTGCTAGTGGATATTATAGACTTTTTAAAAAACGTTATCTGGGACAAGAAATAGGCACCAAATAATAAAATATTCAAAAAGGGTAGGGTAGGATGGTCAGAAGGTTAGCAGAGAGGTAGAGCAAGACAGAGAACTCCGGATGGTACCATAATTGAATCCTGACTCATACTAGCTGCATGTACAAGTTCAGCTTAGTCATAATTTATAATCCTTGGGGAAATAATGTGAGAATAGATATAATAAAGATGAGGAGAGTGGGCTCTGAAAGATGCTCTTAGGAGTGTGACCCAGGCAAGTCACAAGCTCACCGAATGTTACTGTCCTCATCCCCAATGGCAAATTCAAATTTGACCTGAATGGAGTTGTTAGATTGAACAAGCTGGGTAAGGATGGTTCCCGAGACGATAGCTGAGGATCCAGAAGGGTTCTCATTGTTATCCACTGGAGCCTAAGCTCTATAGTGTCTACTTAGAGAACACATAAAGTTACAGACATTACAAACTCCATGTGTCCACTGTTAAGCACACCAATATTCTCTTAGTTTATGAAAGTCGGAAATTTGGGAATCATCTTAAGAACTCTCTTTTCATTGCTCATTGTTCCAAACAATTACCAGATATGTATAGTTGAGGTTTGTAAATATTGTCTGATTTCCAACCTGTTTCTTGTTTACTACTACTTTTTAAAATTAACTATTTTATTGATTTACATTTCAAATGTTGTCCCCCTTCCTGATCTCCCCTCACCAAACTCCCATCCCCTTTTTGTTTCTAAGAGTGTGCTTCCACACCCACCTACCCACTCCAGCCTCAACCCTCTAGCATCCCCCTATGCTAGGGTAACAAGCCTCCACAAGATGAAAGGTCTCCCCTGCTATTGATGCCAGATAAGGCAATTCTCTGCTACATATGCGGCTGGAGCCATGGACCCATCCATGTATACTCCTTGGTTGATGGTTTAGTCCCTGGCAGCTCTGGGGAGGGGGGTTAATACAGTTAGTTAATACTGTTGTTCTTCCTATGGGGGTTTGCAATACTTTTCAGCTCCTTCAGGCCTTCCCCTACTATTCCATTGTGTTCCCTGGGCTCAGATTGATGTGAATGTCTGCATCTGTTTTAGTTGGATGCTGACAAAGCCTCTCAAAGGACAGCCATACTAGTGAGGCTTCTGTCTGGGAGCACTCTTGTCATCAGCAATAGTGACTGGGTTTGGTGTCTGCAGATGAGGTGGATCCCGATGTGGATCCCGATGTGGATCCCAAGGTGGGGCAGTATCTGGATGGCCTTTCCTTTAGTCACTGATCCATTTTTTGGTCCCTGTGTTTCCTTAATACAGGAACAATTCTGGATTAAAAATTTTTTACTACTTCTAACCTGGTCAACCCACTTTCATTCTTGTTATGTTGAACCTATTGTATTGTCTTCTACTAATCTTTCCAAAATATATGTTTGATCACATCACTCATGTAAGATGATCAAAAGGGCAGAATAGGAATTTTTTAGCCTCCTACGAAATGATGTCATGGCAAAACCAGAATCCTGTTCCCTGCCATGGCTTATAGCATGAGATATTCAGATGTACACTAGAGGTTGCTTTGTGTTGTAATTATCCATTCTTTCCTTCTCCCAGGCAATGGCTTTTCTGTGTTCAGCATTAACTTCCAAGCCCACAGCTCCATCCCCTCCCTACTTTAGTAGCCCACCCACCTGGAACACCTGCCATTCTTCCAGATGTAGTTCAAGAAGAAGCCTCTGAGGTTTGGTCTGTGTTGCCATCTCCCAATGCAGGGTTGATTTCCCATCTGTATCTGATTCCCTGAAGAGCAGAGATCACTTCTTGTATTTCAGTATCCTAAGAAAAACAAAAGATTTGTTGACTTATTTTTGACACACTTTTGTATCTGGTCTAATTTAGATTAAAATTATTTGCCTTAAGTTATTAATCCAATTCTTGAATTTATCCAGCTCATCTAGATTTGACTATGATCTCTAATCTAAGTAAACCTCAAAGTCAGTTTACCTTTTACTGTAAGCCTTAGATCCTGTTCTGGGATCCACTTCTTATAGATGACCAAGTGTGCTGACCAAGTTTTGTCAGGTGCAAGAGGAGGGATGTCCCAGTGTGTTAGGAAATCCAAGAATAGACTGCTGTGCGTCTGCACATGCTCTTTGCTTATGGCTGACAAAATCCTTAGTAGGTGGCAAAATTATGAATGATGATGGCAGAGAAAGTGGGTCACCGGAAGGAGGTGTTTGCTCATCACTCGTGGAACACAGGATGCCCTTCCTTCTTTAGGGCATTTGAATCAGGTTGGATACCACTAATCAGAGTATACTGAAATCTGGAAATCCTCCCAAATTCAAAACTTCCTTCAGCATGGCCACACTACCTTAGATGGAACACTCTACAACTCGCCTCCAATGACAGGCCACAGTCAAAATGCAGATGCACTAAAAACATTTGCAAAACTAACTTTGTGTGTAAATTATACATGAGACACAAGTTAATTTTGTGTCTAGACTTAGATCCCATACCCAGGATATCTCATCATATATATACAAATCTTAAAAATCAGAATCACGGCTGACCTCAAGTATTTTGGATAGGACATGGATGTCCTGTAATACACCTTACCACATGTGACACTGAGAGCAGGACTCTGTGTTTTCCTCTCTGGCTCCAAGAGCCTTCATGTTTAAACAGTGTTCTCTTGGGGTGCACAGGAGTGGGTTTGTACAGTAGAGCACATTGCTACCTTCAAACTTGTTCAATTTTTCTCTTCTCCTAGAAACACTGAGAAATAGTTCATATAGTACTCTCTGACCTAAGATATTTGTGTGTTTGCTATAAATCATGAAGAAAGCTGCTATTTTTGTAAGAAATGGATATAAGCTTTTTTTTCTAATCTTTATTCAGGCTTTGTGGCACTAAATTTTGAGAAGACAGTCCTTTCTTCATTGGATTACCATTTGTCTTTGTCAGCGTCCACCTAACTATGTATATGAAGACTGGATTGTTGACTCTGTCTGTTTTACTCCATTTTATGATATCTCTGTACTGTCTTCATTTTTTCTAGAGAAAGGTACATGTGGTTTTTGTTGGAATCATGTACGATAAGTCTTCTTGCTTTATTCCCAGGGAGATAGCCCTGGGAATTAATTGCTACTTGCTTTATTCCCAGGGAGATAGCCCTGGGAATTGCTACAATGCTTGCCTTGTATGCATGCCACCCTGAGTCAGGATTCTTAGTGTCCACATAAAGAGTAGAGTGTGACACTGCATCCTTGTAATCCTTGCTGGGCAGTGGGGACAGGAGGATCCCACGGCCTTGTTGGCCAGCTTCTCTAGTTGAATTTAGTGAGAGACTCTGTCTCAAAATATATGACAGATATCAGTAAACTATGGCACTTGTGCCAACTTATGACACTCATCCGTGTGACCTGCATGTGCAGACATAAGTATGTATACACATATATACCACACACATATAAACACGATTTAAATGTTGATCTATATTCCTTAAACCAATTATCTTTTACCTTCCTGATCTCCAAACCATTCGCCTTCACATTATGCCTAGCAGAGCGTCTCAGAATGTAGTAATGGGAACTTGTTAGAATTGGAACTACTTAGGCCTTGCTGCAGATGTTTGGAGACTAGAGGTCTCAACGATGTGAGTTTTAACAAGATCTCCAGCTGATGCTGGTGCCCATTGAAATGTCAGAAGCACTGGCAGGGAGCATTTTTCTACTCCAGTGTTGAGAAAGCATTTTCTGTGAGGTACCAGAAAGTGAACATTTTAAGTTTGATAGCTGATTCTATTTGTAGCGTGTGACTCGGTTTTACCATTATAGCCCAGAAAGAGCCTCAGACAACAGGTAAACAAATGAGCATGGCTGTGTTCCAATTAAACTGTTTGCGCTAACAGGCGGTGAGCAGAGTCCATCTGTAGACCAGTTTGCCAGCCTGTGCTGTGCTCCAGTCTCTGTTCTCCACATTACAAACTGTGGTATTTGTTCCATTCTTGTTGGAAACCTGTGGTTGCTGTTGTTCTAGCCCCCTCCCCCCAGTTCCTGTAGGACTTTTATTTCCCTTTACACAATGATGTATTGCTTGGGCCCAGTGTTCTCACTGAATAGCAGAACACCAAAATGTGTCATTTCTTAAGGACTTGAGTGCAGAAAACCTTATGTAAATTAAAAGGATAAACACACTTTCAGGCATGTCAGTGCAAACATTCCCAATTCAAGGAAAGTAACAACCCACAGTGGCCAGAAGGGAACAAAACCAGAACGGAATCTGGGTCTTAAGGCTTGTACTTTCCCACCCAGTTAGACCGGCAAGACGGAAGTGGTGATTGGTTCAGGAGCCCTTGCCAGCCTTGGGAAATTCTGGAAGTCTACTGTTGGCTAATGCTTTGCACACATCATGGTATGGTATTCACACAGATATATCAGGCTGGGGATTTTTCTTCCACAGCATGTTCTACCCAGCTACCTGTTGTGGCCGGCCAGCAGCTCCTAACGAACGGTTTAACTGAGATGGCAACTCGGGCTAAAAGAGAGGAACTAGATGGGGAGGAAGAAGAAACGGAGCCAAGACAGTTTCATTCCGATCAAAGCTCAATTTTACTTGTTCAGACACTCAGTTATAAAGGAAGGGGGAAGGGAACCCGATTCCCACCAAATAACTCGGGGTCCAGTAGCAGGATGAGCACTGTGTGGCTCCAAACAGCAAAGCGCAGGGTCCAGCAGTGAACGTAGTAGAACGAATGAGCAGGAAACTCCACCCCTGAGCAAGCAGGTTCCAGGCTGGGGGAGGGGAAACTATAGCTACCAAGTGACCAAGCCACATGAACTAAGGACTAAATCAAGATATGCACGGGGTATTAAAGATGTACCAAGGGAAAAATTAACTTCTACTATTCAGTGCTGATATCAGATACAAGTTTCAAGGACAAATTTTTTTTTCAAAGGCTTATTCCAGTTTCATGAGGTTAGCATGAGGACAAAATGATATTTAAGAATCAGCTCATGCAGCAGATGCCTGGCACTTGCTCAGTCCATCCAGAAGCATTTGCAGTGGGCAGTGAAGGGGCCCAATGCATGGTACTCCTGCTTGCTGATCCTCATCTGCTGGAAGGTGCACAGCAAGGCCAGGATGGAGCCACCAATCCAAACTACTTGCCCTCATGGGAAACAATGATCTTAATCTTCATTGTGCTTTGTGCTTGGGTTGTGATCTCCTGCATCCTCTCAGCAATGCCTGGATACAGCAATGCCTGGATACACAGTGGTACCACCAGACAGCACTGTCTTGGCATACAGGTCCTTGTGGATGTCCATATCATACTTTATGATGGAGTTGAAAGTGGTCTCGTGGATGTCACAGGACTCTATGTCCAGAAGGAAGCCTGGGGGAGAACCTCTGGAAACCAGAATCACTCGTTGCCCAGAGTGATCACTTGCCCATCAGGTAGCTCATAGCTCTTCTCCAACGAGAATGAAGATGCAGCAATAGACATTTCTTGCTCAAAATCTAGGGCAACATAGCACAACTTATTTTTTTTTTAATTAAATATATATTTTTTATTAGGTATTTTCTTCATTCACATTTCCAATGCTATCCCAAAAGTCCCTGTACCCTCCCTCCTAGATATTTTCTTTATTTACATTTCAAATGCTATCCTGATAGTTTCCTATACCCTCCCCCCTCCCTGCTTCCCTAGCCACCCATTCCCACTTCTTGGCCCTGGCATTTCCCTGATATAAAGTTTGCAAGACCAAGGGGCCTTTCTTCCCACTGATGGCCGACTAGGCCATCTGCTACATATGCAGCTAGAGGCAAAAGCTCTGGGCATACTGGTTAGTTCATATTGTTGTTCCACCTGTAGGGTTGTAGACTCCTTCAGCTCCTTGGGTACTTTCTCTAGCTCCTCCATTGGGGGCCCTGTGTTTCATTCTATAGATGATTGTGAGCATCAACTTCTGTATTTGCCAGGCACTGGCATAGCCTCATACGAGGCAGCTATAACAGGGTCCCTTCAGCAAAATCTTTCTGGCATATGCACTAGTGTCTGTGTTTGGTGGCTGATTATGGGATGAATCCCCGGGTGGGGCAGTCTCTGGAAGGTCCATCCTTTCATCTTAGCTCCAAACTTTGTCTCTATAATTCCTTCCATGGGTATTTTGTTCCCTATTCTAAGGAGGCATGAAGTACCCACACATTGGTCTTCCTTCTTCTTGATTTTCTTGTGTTTTGCAAATTGTATCTTGGGTATTCTAAGTTTCTGGGCTTATCAGTGAGATAACACAACTTTTTAATGTCACATAATTTCCAGCTCAGCTGTGGTAGTAAAGATGTAGCCTTATCAGATGTAGTCAGGATCTTCATGAAGTAGTGTGTTTGGTCCTGGCCAGCCAGGTCCACATGCAAGATGGCATGGGGAAGGATTTAGGCCTTGTAGATGGGCACTGTGTGTGACCCCATAACCAGAGTCCATGACAATGCCAGTGGTATGCCCAGATACGTACAAGGACAGCATCACCTGAATGGCCACACACATGGCTGGGGTATTGAAGATTTCAAATATTATCTGCATCATCTTCTGTTAGATTTGGAGTTCAGGGGGAGCATTGATGAGAGGAATGAGGTGCTTTTCAGGGGCCACACTCTGTTTGTTGTGGAAGGTGTGGTACCTGATCATCCCAGTTGGTGACAATGCTTTACTTGTCAGGACACTTCAGGCCCAGGATATCCCTTTTGCTCTGGGGTTTTTCACCTACGTAGGAGTCTTTCTAGCCTATGCCTACCATGATGCCCTCATGTCAGGGGCTCTTGATGATGGAAAGAAACACAGCCCTGATGGGTGGCACTGTTAAGAAAGCCAGCTTTGCACATTCGAGAGCCATTGTCAAAGATGAGTGTGGCAATTTCTTCATCCTTTGCAATCAGTGAAGGAAGAGGTGGCAGAGCAGCAAAAAGACATACAGGCCAGGTTGGTGGCACAGTGTGAGCATGTTTAGCCTTTTAAAATACTTCTAATGGAAGTCCTTCTTGGCAAAAAAACCTACTTCTTTTGGCAATTATTTTTTTCAGTGCAGATGTCAGATAATTTTCCTGTTATACAAAGTTTTCTTGTACTTATGTTAAATTTTGTGTCTTTGATTCATTCAAGCTAGCCTTTAGTGCTGGCAACTTGGTATGTGCTTTTAGTTTTAAAAGCTGGCTGTTGGTCATTTAGCCCTATCCTTTAGCACCTTTCTGCTAGTTGTCTTTTCTCTACAGGATCTTTTTAAAGCTCTGTGTTTTCTGGGCCTTAAGGGAGGTATTAATGATGATTATATTCATTTACCATGGTTGCCATGGAAAAGTACCCCATACTGGATGGTTGAAAATAATAGAAATTTGCAGCAAAATTTCAGAAGCCAGAACTTCAAAATTAGAGTTTCTGTCAAGTCATTATCTTTCTGGTGGCTTTTCCTTTCACCTTTTTAAAAAAGATTATATTTAAAAGTTGTATATAAGCCAGGCAGTGGTGGCGCATGCCTTTAATCCCAGCACTTGGGAGGCAGAGGCAGGCAGATTTCTGAGTTTGAGGCCAGCCTGGTCTATAGAGTGAGTTCCAGGATAGCCAGGGCTACACAGAGAAACCCTGTCTTAATAAATAAACCAAAAAAAGTATATATTATCCAGGCATAATGGCACACTCCTTTAATCCCAGCACTTGAGAGGCAGAGGCAGGTGGATCTTTCAGTTCAAGGCTAGCCTTCTCCACAGAAGAAGTTCTAAGACAGCAAGGGCTATACACAGAAATCATGTCTTGAACCCTACCCACCCCCAATTGTATACATTTATACTCTACAACATGGTGCTTTGAAATGGATAAATTGGCCTAGTATATAAGTTACCTCATGTCTAATTTTTGTGAGCTCTTCCAACATACAAGGTTTGCTGTTGATTATACCTTTCATGTGGTACAAAAGATTTTTGCACTTATTTTTGAAACTTTGTGCCCTTTAAACATTGTCCCCAGCTCCCCTGCCCAGCCCCTGGTTATAACCACAATATGCTCGGGTACCATCAGTTAAACTTTTAAAGATTTTGTGTACAACCGAGACCATGCACAATGCATTTCCATGCCTGGCTTACTTCACTTATCATAAGGTTTTCCAGATTCATTCATAATCTTAAAAAAAGAACCCAAATTTATCTCTCTTTTGTAAATATTTGCTTTTATTTTTAAATTGTGTGTGTGTGTTTCTGCATGCATGTGTACATAGGAGTGCACAAACTCACAAAGTCCAGAAGAGAGCATTGGGTCCCATAGATGGAGAGGTACAGGCAGCTATGTGCTTCTCACCATGGATACCAAAACTGACCTGGGTCCTTTATAAGAGCAACAAGCCCTCTTATTTTCAGATACATATTTCCAACCTGGGAAAGGATAGCTTGTTTCCCCATGGGAAAATGGAATCCAGGTCTTTCACACAACAGAAAAGGTTACTCACCACCACACTAAAGAGGGTGGTCTTTATCTTTTAGGGCAGAAAGATATTCTACTGTGTTTGTGACTGTTTTCTCTTGGGGTCTAGGTTGATTGTGTCATTTTGATACTGTGATTATCCTAAAATGGACCTTGTAACTGCAGGTACTTCTGAGATGTACTTATTTTATTTTTTTTTGGAAAATGGCTGGCGGGATTTTGAGGTCATATAGCCATTATATTTTTATATTTTTTGAGAACTTTCTGTTTTCCAGAATAGCTTCTCTCATTTACATTCTTACCATCAGGGTTCCTTTGGCTCTCATGCCAGCATGTATTGCTTGTTTTTTTGAATAATAGCTTTTCTCACAGGAGTGAGGTGATACCACAGTGTGGTGGTTTAATTTTCACTTGTCAGTTGCTAAGTGATGTTAAGCTTCTTTTCACAAACCTGATAAACATTTTTATTTTTTTTTTATGAAATGCCTATTCAGGTCTTCTTCTATTTTGCATCTAGGCTATCTATTTCATTGTAATTGAGTTGAATTCCTTATGCATTTTGAATATTTATCCCTTATCAAATACATAGATTGATGACATTTCCACACGTAGTGACTATCTCCTTGCTCTACTCACTGATTCTTTTTCTATACATAAGCTTTTTAGTTCAGTATAATTCAGGTTGCTGAGTTTTGCTTGAGTTACTTAGGCTTCCTATATCTAAAGAGTTCTTGCTTAGATAAATGCTATGTAGATTTTCTTCTAGCCATTTTATACTTTCTCCTCTTACATGCACATATTTAATTCATTTTGAATTTGCTTTATGTATTCAATGTGTGATAAAGTTTTAACTTTATTTTTCTGGATGTGTGATTCCATTTGCTACAAACAGTTTCTTATTGTGTCCTTTTTTGGGGGCACAATCCTCTTGTCATCAGGATTAGCCTTATTTCTAGACTTCCAACTTTGTACTGTGATACTATGTGTTTGCCTTTAGTGTCATGTTGTTTTGACTACAGTAGTTTTTTATTATGTTTTTTTCCATTAATGTATTCACTTTATAGCCCAATCACAGCCCCCCCCCCCACCCCCCACATGTCCCTTCCTCCTTCTCTGCCCTTTCACCTCTGAGAAGGGGGAAATTACCCTTGGGTACCAACCCACCCTGACATCTCAAGTTCCAGCAGTACTAGTCCCATGCTCTTCCACTGAGGCCAGACAAGGCAGTCCACTGAGGGAAACAGCGTTCTCAGGAATGCAACCGAGTCAGGGTAGGCCCCTGCTACACTTATTGCAAGACCTGCATGAAGACCAAGCTGCACCTCTCCTGCATATGTGTGTGGGGTCTAGGTCCAGCTTGTGCTCACACTTTGGTTACTGATTTAGTCTCTGGGAACCTCCAAGGGTTCAGGTTAGTTGACTCTGTTGGTCTCCAGTGGAGTTCCTATCTCCTCTGCAGCCTGCAATCCTTCCCCCAACTCTAGAACCAGACTCCCAGAGCTCCGTCCAATGTTGGGGTATATTATGTTTTAAGTTAGGTGTTGTGAGGTTTCTAGCTTCGCTCTTTTTGTTCAAGATTACTTTGGCTTTTAATGATTACTTTTGATTTAAAAAAAGTAATTTGATGTTTTTTTCTGTTTCTGTGAATAAAAATTGACACTTTGGTAGAGATTCTTTTCTCTTCTGGATCCCGTTGTTGGATGGCAACTATTATCTTACAGACGCAGTTACTCTTGAAGTCCTTTCTCTCCTTGTAGCTCTCTGTCACTTTCTTTTTGAGTATGCCTCTAGTCCAATTTCCCCCTTTTGTGAGGAAATCTACTAGTATTAAATTAGGATTCTTGTTATTTCTGCAATTTTTTTTTTATAAAATCATGTGTACAAATACCAGAGGGTTAGAAATTCAGTGTTGTATTGATGAATAGAAATCAAACCATAACAGTGATGAAAGAATGAATACATCAAGCTTTAGCAATGGTTATTCAGATAGACTCTTCAGGTATAAATTTGTAAGGATTATTTTTCTACTCATTATAATATGTAATGTTTATTGCTGGGAAAGGTGTACAAAAGTTGCTCTTTTACTTTAGAAGAATAGATCACGGTTATGATTTAATAATCTATTTTTAAGAGGGAAGGTTATTACTTTTGTTAAAAAAGTGTTAGAAGGGCCTTAAGCTGATAACAAGAACTTAACCTACAGCTTCTTGGAGCAATAGCCAACAGATTTGCTGATGGACAGTGTTTGCTCAGTATGGCGTTTAATCTCCAATATCAATGTGACTAGATTTGGCATCGCCATGGAAACACACCTTTTGCTGTTTCTATGAGACTGCTTACAGAAAAGTTAGCTAGTGAGAGAAGAATCACTCTGAATGTGGGCAGTAGAATCTGTGGGGTGGAGTCCCAGACTGAATCAAAAGGAGAAGATGAGCTGAGCACTAACTAGCATGCATCTCTCTATGCTTCCTGACTGAGAGACGGAATAACCAGCAACCTCCGACTCTTACCATTGTAGAAATAATTGCTGCTGTTTCTCCACCATGGTAGATCAAACAGTACAAACCATTATAAATGCTTTCTTCTTCCTCCACCCCCATCTCCTGTGCGTGCTCATGTATTTAAGCTTGTGTGATTATGTGGAAAGCAGAGATTTACTTCAGTGTCTTCCTCAATGGTTTCTCCACATTTTTTCTTAGACATAGAATAATAGACTATAACTAAACTTGAAGCTTAATGTTTTTGGTAGGATGGCTGGTCAGCAAGCCCCTGGGATCCATCTAACTCTGTCCACCAGCACTGGGATTGCAAGTGCCTGCAAGAAGACATGGCTCATTCAAAGGGTTTGTGTACCACAAACACTTTACCTGCCAGGCCTTCTCTGCCTCTTTACTTGCTTATAGTCAGCTGTTTGTTCACAACAGTGGGGAAAGTGCTAACCGTGCCCAGTACATAAAAGGAGTATCCAGAGTGGAGGTGAAGATGATCATCCTTATTAACAATAGCTGTTATTTGTTAAGCTGAGCTAAGGACTTCATTTGCATCTTATTGAGATACCCCAAGACTGGATACAAACATTTTTTTTCATTATATAGATGAATCTTAAATGAGGTCAAGAATGAAGTTACTTGTTCTGTGTTGTGATAAAAAGCTCACAAAGTGGGGATCCCAACTTAAACTAATTTGGAAGCTCAGTTAAAAAAATTAATTTAAATATTTTACTTATTCACTTTACATCCTGCTCACTGATCCCTTCCCAGTTACCCCCTCCCACAGTCCTTCCCCCATTCTCCCTCCCCTTCTTGTCTGAGTGAGTGGGGCTCCCTGGGTATCCCTGTACCCTAAGTACTTCAGTTCTCTGTGAGGCTGGGTACTTTCTGTTCCACTGAGACAATGCAGCCCAGCTCGAAGGACATATCTCATGTACACTCCCTGCTCCAGTTGTTCGGGACCCACATGAACACCAAATTGCACATCTGCCATATATAATGTATAGATACATATGTTTTAAGTTACTGCACGTTTAAAAAAAATCTCAATTTTATCTTCCTTTGATAAAACATCTATTGAACATCTAATGTAACATTTTAATGGTTAGTGCCTTGGAGACAGCCTCTGTTGTTGAGCAGAACTGGTGCTGGGGTGAACCAATCCTATTGTTTTGTCTTTTGTTACATGGTAAGTGGTTCAAAACTCTTGGCTCAAAATTGTATATTAATTCATGGGCAAGTCAGTGCCACTGATCACTTTTAAGCAGGGTAGAGACTTGATTAAGTTATTTAGGAGCTATGCATTGTGTTCTGTTTGTCTTAGAGATTTTTGTCCACCAATTTAAAAATCTTATTTTTTATACTTAATTTCTATCAGTGGTTCTTAGCCTTCCTAATGCTGTGACCCTTTAATACAGTTCCTCATGTTGTTGTGACCCCAACCATAAATTATTTTCATTACTCCTTCATAACTATAATTTTGCTACTGCTATGAATTGTAACATAAACATCCAATATGCAGAATATCTGATATGTGACCCCTATTGAAGTTATGACTCACAGGTTGAGAACCACTGATCTATATGGTGATTATGATCATATTTAGAAAGGAAGGAGTTCTTAATTATCACTTATAGTTGGATAGCTCAGACTGATAGCAAAAATTTTCCACATTGTAAACTTGTTGGCAGTAGGGACTCTATCTATTGGATAACACTCACTGCATTTTAAACTTCTATAACTACAATAAATATAGATGTGAGAGATGAGGCAGAACCAGGACCATGGAGACCATTGTTCTCCATTGTTTGATATTGTACTTCATGCTGGCTGCTCTGAGAGAAAATGGCAGACAGAGGTCCTCTTTGTCCCTCCCCTAGATCTGAATAATATTTTCCAAAAAGACTTGTGTTTCCATTCTCAGAAAGATACAGGTCAGATTCCAAGGCCTGACTCTGTGACCTTTTCTCTGTGCTCCTTGCAGAGGCAGTGAACATAATGTGTTATCTGATCTGTCATTTCTGTCACCAAGCCATTGTCACAAAGCCTATGGTGCTGACAGTTTTGTTAGTTTTTTGCTTGGCCTCTCCCCAGTGGAGCAAGGCATAGGATAGCATGCCTACTCAGAACACATGACATCTAAAATGCTTCAAAAGCTGAAATCCTTTATATATTAATACAATGGAACAAATAGAAATTTATATGCCTGACTTCATATGATGTCATAACATGGGCACATTAAAATATTGTATAAAATTATTTTTAGGCTATGTGCTTTAGGTATATATGATACATATACAGATTTTATGTTTAGACATGGGGCCCATTCCCAAGCTTTCTCATGATATGTATGAAAATATTCTAAAATCTAAAAAAAAAATCCAAATTCTGATCCAAGGCATCCTGGATAAAGGATAATTAATCTGTATAGGAGTGTTTGTGTTCTATGGGAAGGCTCCTTCAGAAATAGGAATGTATAACCATTGTCCGCCCTTTATAGAATAATCCATAGAAATATAAGGATGATGGCTCTTTGTTTCCTCCCAGGAATTAGAAGCAGGATTCATTTTAACCACTTGGCTCGAAGGAGCAGTGAGGTTGGAAAAGCCTAGGCTGGAGGTCTAGCAATCTTAGGTCTCATTTAGACTCTGCTTCAGACTAGAGCTGAGCTGTACATTCATCTTCTGAAAGACTCAGTTTCTTCCCATTCAAAGGGATGGAAAAGATTGTCCCCACTCAGAAATGTCTGAGAAAATGGGTCCAAAGGAAGTGTCTTGGGATTTCATGACAAAAAACTAAGACACTATCCTACTAAAGAAAGTAATGGAAAGCCTGCAGGAGTTTGGAAGAAGCACTTTACGTCTTTATAAAAATGTATGTGGACACTTTCTTCTTTTGACAAAAAAACATGTTTGAAAAGGAAGGTTAGAAAAATGCAGGAAGAAGGGAGTCTGCTCTTTGGTGTGATAAGAAAGAGAGGCACTTGGCCATTGTAATGTTTTTGTTCCTTCTCTGCCCTGTGATTAAGTGCATGACATAGGGATCTTAGCAGTCTACTGGGAGGAGGACGGTCTCTCCATTTTCTTGGCATAGACTTGACAGTGACTTTTCTAAGACTGCTGTTCAGTTAAATTCATAGTGACTTTCTGTTACACATCTGTACACCCTTGATGTGCTTCTCCATTCCTCTGGGGCACATGGTTAACTTTGTGATCTAGCTGGTCCTGGCTAAAGGATGGGAGTGTGGCTTTGTAAAATAGTCCAGTTGTCCATTCTTTTCTGAAACCACTGTAATTTTCCCCTTCCTTCTAGGTATCTTTCTGGTTAGGTATACAAACATTTAGACTGTAGTAAGTAAGCTTTCTGAACCAGAAGATTGCTTTTTGCCCCCACTCGTTGTTATAAAGATGCTTTGTTCAGTAGCTGGCACAGGAAAGATGCATCTTGAGGAACACAATTGGACTAAAGTCTTCTGGGTGGCTAGAAAATAGGCATGTCTTTAAATTAATGCTTTTATTTTATTTTATTTTATTTTATCTATGCAGGTGTTTTCCTTTCATGAATGTGTAGCATGTATGTGTCTGGTGCCTGCTGACATTCAAAGAGCATATTTGAACCCTTGTACTAGAGTCAGGAATAGTTGTGAGGCACCATGTGGGTTCAGGGCATTGAATCTGAGTCCTTTACAAGAATACTAAGTACTTGTAACCATGGAACCATCTCTCCAGGCCCATTTTTTATTGCATTTTTGTTGTTGTTGTTGAGTAGCCTCAGAGCTGAGAATGACCTTGAACTCTTGATCCATAGCAAGTGAAATCAATGCTTTTAAGTTATCTTTTGAACTTCCCAGCTTTAGGTACTGGGTAGGGATACAGGTCCTAAGAACACAGTAGGTGATCCATAGCTTCATTACAAAAATATTTTTAGAGGTTTGGTTCTTACAAGGACAACTAGTAAAGCTTGTGACAGGATGGAAGTTTTTAGTCTGGAGTCTAGGTCTCTTGTAACAAAGGCAGTCACCAAGCTGTTTTTCTTGTTTAAGTGGGAGAGACTTGAAATCCTCACTGGATTTTGTGGTAGGACTGCATAACAAAGCATATAGACACAAGCAAATGTAAGAATTAAGTTGGGTATAAGTTATCCTGATAATTCAAGGGTAGAAAACTGGGAAGAACAACTCACTGGACCCAGGCCAGTATTCAGTGACTCAAATAATTCTAAGAAAGTGACGAGGAAGATTATAATGCTATAAAACAAAGAGGTAAGCCATTAAGAAGAGAAGCATGGTCTAGAGAGATGGTTCAGATGTTAGGAGTACAGGTTACTCTTCCCAAAGGGCCCTAGATCAATTTCCAGCACCACATGAGAGCTTACATCAATCCTGTGGTATCTTCTGTGGTCACCACATGCATGTAGTACACAGACAGCTATGTAGGCCAAACATTCCCACATGTAAAATAATTAGACAAATAACTAAAATAAAAAAGAATCACATTTTTCCTGCAGGAAGTAGACAAAGAGAGATGAGAACCATGTTGAGGGCTATACCACTACAAGATCACAGATAATAGTCTACTTGTAAAGCATCCTAAAGGTTGTCAAGTGTTAATATTGTGTATGTTCGGGGAAGGAGATAAACCTTTTCTTTGATGTGGCTAGTAGCTTAAAGAAAGTGAAGTGCATACTCAAGGAATCAGCCCAGTGTTGAGGTAAAGAAGTGAGTTGGAGATATTTGTGATGTTGAACAACTTCTATTGTTCTGAGAGATCCCCATGACACCACTAAGCATGATGGGATTAAATGGACTGGGCTCACTGAAGAGCAAGGGGATTATTGACTAGTTCATGGCCTGTAGAAGGAAAAGTAAGAGACTGGCTTCAATACCCTAGAACATTCATAAGCAGTATAATAGGCAGGCCAAAATATGCCTAAGATTTCACACTTGATCTTAGCCAAAAGGCTGAGAAGTGATAAGATTTCAGTCTTGTGGGACGCCTGACTAGTCAGCAAGAAAGACACCACAATAGGATCCTTCTGCACACGTTTATTGGGCTGCGCATTGACTGTCTAGGCGAAAGACCCCGAGCCCTGGGCCTCTCATTCTTATATACTATCAGTTCCCATCCACTCACAGCAGGCCACATCACCTCACCAGGTACGCAGCTTCAGCTAATCAGGGCAGCAGGGGCATATCTCCACCAAAATGGCTTCGCCAGTAACCTGGTACACCTGTGCAGCTCTCACGATGTTTGTAGTTAATATGAGGAAGTCAGGTGCAAGTCATAAGACTTAGCTGCAGTCCCTGGCGCCTTTGGGACTGCCGCCACACCCGCTCCCCACACAGTCTGTCCTATTTGCAAACAGGAACTGATTCAGTGAACTAGATTGCACAGGCAGACTCTGGATGATTTAAATATTAAATTGTTTATCGAGTTGTTAGTGAACACAGATTAGTTGTAAAGGCCGAGAAGATGTGAGCCAGGTCAAAATCACACCATGAAACATTAGAAGAGAAAGCACCTGCTGGTGAGTACCACTGAGTATTGAAAGCCAGTTTGTGCAGTTGATGTTTCTTGCACATGGCTTTGCAGTAGTATATTGTGAGCAAGAAAGGAGTAACCCTTTACCTCTTTTTTTCCCTTTGCTTCAAAAAGTGTCTGAATCTGTTTCTGATATGGGAATAACAGCTGCCTATGGCAAGAGATTTGGAGAAAGCAAGTGTGTGGCATGGTTAGCTATTATGGAATGGGCATTTTCTCTCCCTGACCCACATTAGCACTTGTTAAGTGAAAGTGTCTCTAAATCCAGAAAGCCCCAAGAACCGTATATGTGTCCTATTCATTTCCTATGTTGTAAGCCCACAAGATTCCTTGGCCCGTGAGCTCCTGCACACTGGTTTTCTAGGGAGAGGTTAGCTTCCACAGTCAGGATGTCAACCCCTCTATCACAAAAGAATGTCTCATGTTAGAAGCTACAGTCCCAGCCCAGGTCTTAATATGACGATAGATCCTTAATGTTTTCCTAGGTAGACACTCTGTTCCTCCAGGTGAATGTCACTTAAGAGCCTTTCAAGTAGTCCTTTTGAAATAATCCAACGTAAAAACAAAAGGCTTATTTTATCTTAGTGGAGCTCCAAAAATCAGTCCTCTTCTTGAGTTCACAAAGGTGTTCTTCCCTGCTGACCACAGGGCAATTTTCAGAGAGGGTCTTACTTAAGTTGCACTCTTAGAAAGTCAAAGAAAGCTGCAATTTTGATGCGTTTAGAATTGAGAAGGGGTGGTTGCTGAGCCATTGGTGAGCTTGTGAGCTGGTGAGCAACCCAGTTCCTAGAAAAGCTCCAATTTGATTTGATTTTTATTTGCTGCTTAGGATCAAACCTCAGGCTTTGCACATACTTCGCATGTACTCTACTAGTGAGTGACACCCCTGAAAAATGTCAGTCTTGAAATGTGGAGTAGTCTGTTCCTACAGTAGACAGCACATAGTATTAAATTAGTCAACCAAGCAAGCAAGCAATCAACCAATCGATCAACTACGCACACAACGTGTGTCTGTGTATGTGTTTGTGTATACGTATGTCTGTATATAAGCATGCATTTTGTGTGTATGTAAATATGTGTGTGAATGCATGTGTATGTGTGTGTCTGTAAGCCAGAGGTTGTCATAATCTTATCATTTGCCTACATCAACTTTTGAGACAGGGTCACTTACTTAACTGGAGGTCATCGCTTTGTGTAGACTGGCTGGCCTACAGGCTCCAGGGGTCCCCCGCCTCCACCTTCCCAATGCAGAGATTATTGTAATGTGTCACTGTGCTTGGCTTTTATCTGAATTTTGTTTATCAGAAGTCAGTGTCTCAGGCATTCATTGGCAAGCACTAACTGAACCATTTTCCAGCACTAGGTATAGGTATAGGTATAGGTATAGGTATAGGTATAGGTATAGGTATAGATCTATGTATATTGTATTTTTTAAAAATGAGAGGCAGTATAGACTCTGGGGGAAAAATACATATTTTTGGGTGGGAGGGTCAAGGCAGATTTTTATTTAATTTATGAGAAACTATGTTGCCATTGAAAATATAGGTAATTATGATAAACCTCATTTATTCATTCAGCTGTTAAATCCATCTGTCAAGTAAATTCACAAGTTCCTACCTTGAAGATTTGTGACAAATCAAATGAGATGATAAAAGGAAAGTGATTGGTGTGTCTTAAATACTCTATCACAAGTATCTGTAAGTGATGTTTGTTATAAAACTGTAATTTTTATAGGAAGGGTTGCCCATCGCCTCTCCATCTGCACCACCTGTCTCTTCATCATGGTCCAGGCTGTTACCATAAGTCCCGGGACCACCCTTTGGAGAAAACTCAAACCACAAACAGCACGGCGTGTTCTTGCCTTTCCTCTCCCCTTTTGGATCTTTAATTCCCTGATAAGCTCCAACTTGTTTCACAGCAGCCAGTAGCATGAACAGGTCAGTAGTTGGGATGATTACTGGCTATAATCTATACGCTGACATTCAGGCACACAGTTAAGTGAACGTTCCTTTCTCTCATGGCTCTTCATGATGTCATTTTCCAAAGTCTCATGGGCTGGAGCAGGGGGTCTATGGTTCTTCATCTGTATAAACATCATGTCTTTGTGCTCTATCCTCACAGCTCCAGGTCTGGAAACAATTCCAGGCCAGAAATCAGAGCTACCCAGAGGGTTCTCACTCTCATGACCTGTTTTCTTTTCTTTTCTTTGGCAGATTTCATTTTCGCCAAATTTGGCAGAAGTTCCACAGTGACACATGACTTCACAACACTAAATATTCAAGCATTTTTAGAACTTAGTTATGATTGTCTCAGCCTCTTTGTCCTGATCATCAGGGATATTTGTGTCCCTAAGCCCTGCTGTGTCCCCTGAATAATATGAAATTCCTTCTCTCAACCAGTTCTTTGTGAACAAAGACTATAAACACTAGAATTGTTGTGCTTTATCATTCTAATGTAGCATAGCAATAAATGGTTAAGATAGAAAAAAGAAAGAAAGGAAGGAAGGAAGGAAGACAGACAACTTAGCAGGGGGCAGAGATTGGGAACCAGTAAGGCAGTAGTAGATTATAAGTAAGAATAGTAGATTAGAGGTAAAATGAAAGTAGAGGGATAGAATAGTGAGGATTAATAAGCTTAAATAGCAAAGAGCTTGGGAGAATGGAAAAATCAGGGGTAAGGAAAAAAGCTAACTCAAACAAATAATGTGCAGAAAGTCATATAGAAGCCTGTGATCTCACAAATCAATTAAAAAACATTGGAGGGTATTAGAATTCATGTGATATGAAAGAAGAATTGCAAATATTGGGAGTTAAAGGATTGAGCAAGGATAAGGATTAGGAGATGGGGTATGGAGGTGTAGAGGGGAGATAAACCACACTCAAGAATCTGGGAAAAGGTAAACCCTTTAAACCCCGCTAGTTAATATGCTCATTGAAAATGGAACTTCAAAATGATTCCAATGGAATTACCCTGTATGTGTGAACAACTCAACTCCCAGGGGACATGAGTTATTAAATTAAGATCTCAATGAAAGATATGGGATACCTTCTTATGGTTTAAAAGTCAGGGAGACCCCAAATAGCTCCAAAACACACAGGCATTTGCCATTGTTCTTGACTGCCCACCATAATTCATGGTAAGGCATGAAGGTGTACCTCATGACCAAATCATAGTAGTCAGTGTGGCTACTCCTCACAGATAGACCATGGACCATGATGAAGAGACAGGTGGTGCAGATGGAGAGGTGATGGGCAACCCTTCCTATAAAAATTACAGTTTTATAACAAACATCACTTAGGAAGTTTCTGATGTAAAAACTGTGGCTATGTTTCTGACCCCTATGCAATAAATAATGATTGTGTTTACAAAATCCAAGTGGATGAGAATAACATGTATAATTTTGTTCTCAGGACCCATGATGACTGCATACAAATCTCTCACAAATAAGATGTTGCTTCCTAAAATTCCAAGTCTAATAAGTGAAAGGAAAATTACTCCCTTGATGAGGTCACTCCAAATCATCTTCATGCTCAGAACTAGGAAAGCCTCTTCAGAAACATAAGGAAGTAAACATGATATAATTCATGCCTGTGGGTTGTCTTTAGTGAAATGAACTGTGTATTATGTAAATGCAGAGTTCTTTGCTTAAAGTTTCCTGGTTTTGTTCTTGGACCTTCTCTTCTTGCTTCTATCGACATGGAGATGATGATGTTGACAATTGGACATGAGCACCATGTTGATGTCTCCACAGAAGGTAGTTCTTTATATTCTTCATCTCTAAACATTTTTCCATGAGAACACCCAAATAAAGGACAGCATCCTACAGTTTCCAAGTCATGATACTGAGCATTAGTTGCCTCTCCTCTCAGACCCTCTTTGCAATCTTGTACACACTCATTTCTCAAGTATGCACTGAGATAACAAAAACTAGTTTCTCCAAATTACTGCAATACATGTCCAGACAGTGTTGCTTTTCAGGTAAGTATATGTAGCTTTTTCCTGTCTGCAACTTGAGTTTACTTTAGCAATAAACCATAAATAGATTAATTAGGTGTAATAGTACATAGTCATCCCCTTGGAGGAGTATGATTAATTTTTGTTTCATACCATCTTATTTTGGGATCATATGAAAAGTAAGCTACCCCCTTTTCTTTTCTTGACCATTTTCTAAGGACAGTCTCCCAAGGAAACATCCAATCTCAGCTCACAGTTTAGACATTGTTCCTCTGGACTCCAAGAAGAAGTGCTTCCGCTAAGTTGTATTTCTAATCCCTTGGCTTCCAGTTGTGCTTCAAGTTAAGTCCACAAAACAAAAGATTTGAAGCTAGCATCCACATATAAGAGAGCACATGGTGCTTGTGTTTTGGGGTCCGAGTTACTTTATTCAGTGTAAAAATTTCAAGTTTCTCCCATTCATTTATCTGCGAATTTCATGATTTTGTTTTTCTTTACAGCTAAATAGTATTCAATCATTGGACTGCTCAGCCTGCTAGCTGTCTAAATCATAACATGGCAACTTTTTAATAAACATGAAAGCTTGGGCTTAGCTTAGCAGACTCTCATCTAGCTCACCTAGTGCTGTTTCTCCATCTGCCTCAGTACCATTTCTTCCTCCTCTGGCTCCTTACCAGAGTTCTTATCTCTGCCTGGAACTTCTGTCTTTCCTCTCCTGCTTTGCTACAGTCCATTCAGCTCTTTATTAAACCAGTAGGAAGGTGATAGAGAAGATGTTTACAAAACACTGAGACAGGTAATGCTTTATAAAAATATCAGTACCAAAGGCTGGCCTGTACTCAATTCTCTGCTGGTATAGAAGTCAACATTTGAAATAGTACAAAGACAACATTTACACAGTGCACAGGAAGATTGTCTCAACAGTATTCCATTGTAATATGTACCATGTTTTCTTATCCATTTGTCTGTTGATGCACATCTAAGTTATTCCATTCTCTAGCTATTATGAATAGAGCAGTAATAAAGATGGATAAGCAAATGTCTTTGTAGAAGGATAGAAAAAATTTTGGTCATATGCCAAAGAGTTGTATAGCTGGGGCACATGCTTCTATATCTATTTTTAATATTTTATTTTTATTGTATGTGCATATTTGTGTGCCTGAGTATATGTATATAACACTTGCATGCAGAAACACTCTAACATCAGAAGAGGCCTTGGATCCATTGGAACTGGAGTTATAGATGATTATGTGTCTGGAACCAAACCCAGGTCTTCTGAAAGGATAGTAAGTGCTCTTAAAAAGAGCCATCTCTTCAGGCCCATCCTTTTGCAATGTTTGTCAAAGCTCTGCCCTCATTTCTAAAGTGTGTACCTAATCTTCACCCATCTTCATGGCCCACAGATTGGCCTCAGGAATATCAGATACTAAGTTTTTTAGACCTCAAATGCTTAAAGAATACTTGAACTAGGAAAGTATTTTCCTCCAATTAACAGGGTTCCAGAAAGTACAGAAGCAGAACAAAATTTGGAAGATGACAGATTGTTCTACCTTGATTTCTGTTGCTGTGATAAACACCATGACAAAAAGCAGCTCCTAGAAAAAGGATTTATTTGGCTTATACCTCCAGGTTCACAATCCATCACTGAGAGAAGTCGGGCCAGGAGTTCAAGCAAGAACTGGAACAGAAACCATGGCAAAATGCTGCTTCCTGGTTCGTTCCTTCTGGTCTGCTCAGCTAGCATTTTTTATATAGAGTGGGTCAGCAGTTCTCAACATGTGTGTCAAGACCCCTTTAGGATCACATGTCAGATATCCTACATATCGGATATCCTACATATCAGATATTTACATTATGATTTATTATAGTAAAAATTATAGTTATGAAGCTGCAACAAGATAATTTTATGGTTGGTGGTTACCACAACATGAGGAACTGTATTAAAGTGTTGCAGTATTAGTATTAGTGGTTGAGATCCACTGGTCTGGGCCCACTTACTAGTGATGGTAATATCCTAGGAGGAATAGGCCCTTCTATATCAATTAACAAGAAAGTACCTCAGAGAAATGCCTACAAGCCAGTTTGATGGAGGAAAATTTTGAACTGAGATTTCCTCTTTCCAGGTGTGTAGTGTTGACAACCAAGATTAGTCATCACATGGATGGTGTAGATAACTAGTTTCTGGTTGGCTTTGTAAGGTTAGTAGGGACTGGAGTTGTTCCATCCCTCTCCCAGAGCTTCGTTCAGTAAGGCACAGAGGACCACTATCACTACCTTTCCTTTCCTTACTTAAATCAAAACAGAAATAAGTGTAAGAGCAACTCATAACCTGCATACATTGTAGACCAGTAGAATATGGCATGGCTATCTTTCCTCTGTCTTTAAACCTCTAAACAAGTAAAACAAATAGCTGGGGGAAAATTTTTAAAAACTGGAAACATCTTAATAGAATATATTGTTACAAACTAGAGGCCACTATCACTATCTACCAATGTGATAGTGTTTTCATAGGTACAAAATATAAGTGTGTGGCTCAGGCATAACATCACCAAACAAGCAGAATTTGATTGACCCTAAGCCATCACCATTCATATTTACCTCTGGGAACAAAATAGGTCTTTAGACCCCAGGTCATGGAGCAATTCCACATACATATGCACAAAAGAGAAAGGACAGTGGGGATAGCTTAAGGCTTTAAAACATAAGAGCCTGCCCCAGTGACATACTTCTTATAACAAGATCACACCTCTTAAGTCTTCCCAAACAGCACCATTTACAAGGGAGCAAATGTTCAATTGCCCAAGACTATGAGAAATATCTCATTCAAACCATCACATATAGTATGTTAGATTAGTATGAGAAAGAAATTCCTAATTAAGAGGTTCACAGAAGGAGTGGATTTTCTTCTCGTTATAGTGGTTATTTTAGTACATGACCCCAGTGAACTATTTGGGGAGGTGGCAGGGAGAGTTCAAGCACTCAGTGGGAGATGAGGTGCAGTGGCAGTGTGGTTTACCCTGATGTAAGATTTTAAAGTTAGTGTCTAAGAAAAAAGATAGTATATAGTTAAAAGTCAAAGTTACCCTAGAAATCACCACTATGAAAACCATACACTTTCTCGGTGAGTCCAGTGATTCTCCTTTCCCCTTTAGTTTTGGAGACACATGGTTTATTGTTAGCTGAGCACCAAATTAAATAGCCCCACAGCAAGAGTACAATGTGAGCTCTTTAACCCTGTAAACATTGCACTATAGGGTACAGTGCTTATGGGTTGGAAGTCCCACAGTTATCAAGAGCTTCTGAAGAACCCCGAAGGCTAGAGTGAGAATTGTTGAATGACTGATGCTCAGGAAATAGAAGATTTCATGCCTCCTACCTCTGGTCTCTTGTCTGTCTTCATTTCTTCTCCCAAAGCATAGATAAAACTAAGTGGAATGGTCAACTAGAACACTATACAAATTTTATTTTACTTTCTCTCTCTCTCTCTCTCTCTCTCTCTCTCTCTCTCTCTCTCTCTTATTTTCTATTTCTCTTTTCCTCCCCCTTCTCTCCCCTTTTGTACATTTGTGTGTATGAATGTGGGCATATGAGTGCCATGTCATTCAAGGTCAGAGGAAAACCTTGGATGTTGGTTCTTGCTTGCAACCTTGTTTCAGACGGGGTCACTTTGTTGTTTTCTCACACTGTGTATGGCAGGCTAGTTGATGAGTATAAAGAGGTTCTCTTAGCTCTGACTCTCACATCCTGGTAGGATTGCTTATATTACAGATGTGCACACCACTGCAGCTTGATTTCCATATGTTCCAGGGATTTGAACTCAGGTCCTCATGTTTGTGAATGAAGTGCTTTAACCAGTGAACCCTCTCTCCAGCTTTGTGTTCTATGTTGTTTTATGTTATGCATGCAATATTACATTGTTTATATCAATCTATTTATATATAACATACATGTCTATAAATGTTACATACATTTCAGGTGTAACTGTATGCACAACCACATATTTTATATATAGTCTTCTTTGCTCTATTATTTTGAGATTATAACTTGGAAAATTGACAAAAGTGATGTAAATGAATACTAGCTATATCTCTGTTTAAGAGTTTTCCCAACCATGAGATTTTATTTCTATGTCGTATATCTGTAGTGACACGGTTTAAGAAATTGATTGACAAGCAATGGTCTAATTTGAGAACTAGATTGGGCCAATTATTTGTAGTTGTTAATAAAGTTTTATTGGGACTCATCCCAACTTGTTTATACACTGTGGCTGTGTATGAGCTACAGTGGCAGAGTTGAGTATTTGACATTAATAATTGATGGCCCCTGATGGCTAAAATATTTATGATATAATCTGTTAATGGAACTGGTTTATAAATTGTTGTTTTATCTCTCCTCCAAGTCCCAAGTTCCCTACTTGTTAAAAACAAGATAATTTAAGTAATCAGTTTCCACATAACATGGTTCCTTTGAGTCAGGAATTTTCTAAATGAACTGGAGAAGTACTTCTCTGCTTAGGGACTTTGGCCCAGAAAAGACTGCTGCTTTTCCTAAAGGCTCATTAAACTGAAGCAAAGAACTCTAAAACAATCTATGGAGTCCCACTTATTACTCTATCAACCCTCCCTTAAACATCAACTTCTATCTATTAGGTGAGAAATTCTATAAATGATTATAGATTGAGAGAAAGCTATTTATCTCAACTCATGTTTCAACAGTAGCCTTTCTCTGCCTGTTTTCTAGGAAAAAATGTAGCTCTGCATTCAGATTTCAGATTAGGCTCAAAGAAATGTATGTTCAAAGGAATACCTGGGTAGGAGTTATACCTCTGTGTGGCAATGTTGATATGGAACCCTGTGATTAATCTTCATGTAAAAAAATGCTTCATGAAAAAAGTGTTTGGAATAGTTATGTCTCAGCCAACCCCAATTTTCCTGATCAGAGCTGAGTGAGATGTCCTAGCATGGTAGAGAGATGCTTATCTTGAAGTGGAAAATGTCATGATTTGATTCCTGCTGAGACATCATGTTCAGAAGCCCTAATGGTTAGTTGGCTAACTTAACATCAAGGAAGGGGAAATTATTGCTTATTTCAGAACGGTTTCCACTTTGATGTGGTCCTCATTGATGTGATGGTCTGTTGGCTTCAGAGCACAGAAAACAAAAGGTAGTGTTTGTTCTTTCTTGTCTACATCCTGCATCACAGCTGACCCAAGCAGCAAGTTACTCACTGATGTGGCTGTAGTTTATTTTATAAAATAATTTGAATGTAGGCCCAGAGTCCAGCTTTTGCCATTTTCACAAGGCAAGAAAAAAAAAAAACTGTAAATTTTGTCAACAAAACTCATTATTGCCTCTATTATTGGTATAATTATCTCTGCACTGGGATCAAGTGGCTGCTAACCAAGTTAAGTAACTTCCACTGTTTACATCTCAGATTCCTTGCCTATAAACTAGAAGATTAAGGAGATGGATTATGTGGGTCTTGGCTTTTTATGTTTCAAGATCTTTGGTGCCGTGGCTATCAGGTTTTGTCTACCATTAGTTTTCTCTAAGCCAGTAGTGTTCACACTGGAAAATTCATGAGTATTTCCTTTAGTCTTTAGATGTCTTTTATTTGCCAGTTTTCTCCTCTCCTGTCTCTATTGGAGGCTCTATCGCTCTCCCTCTCTTTTTGGATGGTTACTCCTCACCTTGTCTTCTAACCTCATGTCCTCTGTAGAGTCTGAAGCCTTCCTCTCTTTTGCTGACTCTTTCATTGTTAACAGTTTCCTCCATCACTTTTCCTTCATGCCTGGCTCCTCTCACCTCTTGCTTCTATTCTTCTTTTGCCTAGGTTGGTTTTAAAAGCCTCCCAGGGCACACAGGTGATTCTATTTTCTCTCAGCAATCCTGAGGTCCTAGGGTGAAATAGCTTCCTGGTTTTGGGCAGAAATATGTGTTCTAGGGAATCGGTGAAGGTCAGGTATCTGTCTGCAGAAATAAATGGGGTTTAGCTCATAATTGACACTACAAGAAAAAACAGTGGATCTCCCTCCCAGTTAGTCATACATAGCAGAACCAAACATCACACACTTTTCTAAGAATGGAACATGGTGGGCCAGAATAGGAGAGTTTCTTTGTAATGTGTTGAATGCAGATATGAAAAAGAAGGGGCTAGGCAACCTTTTAAGAAAATTATCTTAAAATACTTTCCCTGCCAAGACATGCTTGTACTCTACCCCTACTTTATATGGAGAATCTAAAAACTGTTCATGGAACCTAAAGGTGCCAATCTCCTAGACTGAGGTTTGAAAACATACTGAGGCAGGCATGGAGAAGTCATAGAAGGTTTATAGGAAAATTAACCAGGAACTTCATACATAATCATACCATTCCTTGGTTGTAAAATAGGAAATCCATTGGATTATAGAAAACCTTGTTTAGCCATTATCGGCAATCTCAGAAAGGAATGTCTATTGGGACAGCGTGTCTTCCATCATAGTCTTTCTCATCTTGGGCAATCAATGTCGGGAAAGACTGCAGAGCTGCATATAACCCCTATGGCTGCAATAATTTCCTCATTTCCAAGCTCCTTACCTGACCCATATAAAGGGTCATAGCTATTTTCCTGCCTAGAATACACCTCAACATTCCCTTGGGAAAGAGGGCTGCCTCTTGTTTGTGTGCTAATAAACACAATCCCATCCATTGAAGGTCAGCTTTTGGTCTTTCTGCCTTCTTTCTCTTTAAGATGCCTCAGCAATCTAACAGCCATTTCAAGTCAATCCTGTGTTTTTCGGAGAGATAAAGGGAGTCCAAAAGTAATCAGCACACACACACACACACACACACACACACACACACACACACATTGTATAAATATGAATTCATTCAGGAGAGGAAATCTGTTCTGATTTGTTCTGTCTAGAATCAGAGTGGTTAGATATGGATTGTGAAAGGATAGAATTTGCAGTATGTAAAGACAGAACTTCAGATATGTGTATCTTTCCCCCCAACACATAATGAATCTAGAGGAAAGAAAGCTTCATGGGACTAATTCCTTCATTTAGATAATGTTTCCTAAGTAGTCACCTACTGTTAAACATGTGTCTAGATTCTGGGACCTAGCAATGACTCAGTGCAGCTTGATGAACTGGGTCTCACATGTATGACTATAATAGATTGGCCTTCGTGGCCTCTCTTTCCTTAAGGATAATTCTGTTGTTTGTTAGGCTTTTGGAGATAGGAGTTTTAATTAGCTAAAACTAAATGAAGCTCTCATGCATGATTTATCTGTATTTCAACAATTATAACTCCTTTGTAATGGGAGTTATGTTGAGTATGATGGCTGAATTTATGTGTGTTGACTTTATGTGCTGGAGGCTTAGCATTCTGTACCTTAGTTACAAATCTTAGTAAACAAATAGGCATTACGCTCTGAAGTGACTTACTTACAAGTTGACATTTACTTGTCTCAAAATCTAGTGCAGAAGGGCATTTTTTTTTTGGGGGGGTGTCTAACTGTCCATATGCTTACCTGTGTGTGCAGAGGTGGAGGTGAGAGGTGAGTATCTGCTGTCTTCCTCTGTCATTGGCCACCCTATTGTTTGAGACTGGGTTGTGAGTGAATCTGATGTCTGCTGCTTCAATTACATTGGCTGGCCAGTGAATCTGAGAGATTTGTCTGTTCCCCTGCCCCCTGGTAGCACTGGGAGCACAGGTGCCTATACCATCTCCGTGGTTATGCAGCCATCACTTTCTCCACTGAGCCACCATCCCAGCCCTGAAATCTACTTGAATGACCAGTGGTACATCCTGTAGAGGAATGGTGAAAGAAAGGGGAAATTTATTTCTAACCCCTTCATCTCGTTTCTTTTCCTATTTCCAGATCCAGAATCTCATACTTGTTTCAATTGGCTCAGGACTCCTATACTTTATGTTTTTTCTACCCTCCTAAAGTATCTCAAGCTCCCCCAAATATCTCTTTCCATTACCGCACATCTCCCACGTAAATGCTCTTTCCTTTAGATCCACTTTCCAAATTGCCACATGCAAGATGGTTCATATGAAGGAAGTGACACATATGGGGCAGTGTTTGTCAGAGTTTGCTGGATGTATGCATCATGGTAGCTCTTGTTTGGATGCTGCTGATAATAAATATTTCTCAGGTTTTGGGTGAGGCCCCAAATCCTGTACTCTTAGCAAGCTGCTAGTTGTATTTGCTAATGTTTAGTAGTGCACAAATGGAACAGTAAGCATTTGCTTGTTGAAGAAATTAAACCTACCCCTTTAAATGTATATCTTGGGAAAGTGGACTATTTCCTGTAGCCTCATTTCTCTTATGAACAAATGAAGAAGGGAATCCAAGCTATATGCATTCAAATCTAAGATTTAACTCGTCTCATATACACAAAAAACTGACAGAGAGGAAGGCTTGGGAATACTATTTGCTCACATTTTCTGTCAGACTAGTAGAAAATGTAAGATATTAAATGATTCTTCTTATCAAGGTTTCTTGGACTATCAACGGCACACTCCCTGTTCACATGTAATTGCTTCTGTTTTCACTGGAAAATTTCCCATCTAACCCACTCATTGTCTTCCTGAGTGAAAAAGACAAACAAACAAACTTATTTCCTGTGAGGCGTACTTGACAGCCTTGTAGTCAGGGTCACCTGGGACAAGTCATTGCTGTAAATCTGACTCATTTGTCCCTGGTACACTCTGGGAGAAGATTTTAGCCAACTTTCTGCTCTGGTCTGCTGTGGTTTGCTGCTTAGTATCTCTCTAAATTTAGTGGGCATTTTCTGCTTTAATGAATATCTAAGTGTGTAAATATAGATGGTGTTTGGTCAGCATTTTCCCCAGCAGTATATTCCAGGGAAAATTTGTCTGCAATAAACTCCAGAGGCAAACATAATACATCCTGAGCAGCCTTGCACAAATAGTCAATCTAGGTTCTGGAACATGATCTCTTTTAGAGAGACACTTACCTCCAGAGTCACAAACTTGGTGAGAGCTGGGTTTGTCCTTATAGGTGACCACCTCATGCTCTTTCTGTATGCAAAATCTGTTACGTGAACTAGAACACCAGAGACTGTCTTTCTCCCAAGAGAAAGAAAGAAAGAAAGAGAGAGGGGGGGGAAGGAAGGAAGGAACAAGGAAGGAAGGAAGGAGGAAAGAAAGGAAGGAGGAAAGAAAGGAAGAGGAAGGAAGAAAGAAGGTGTAGAGTGGAATGGTCAGGGAGGTGGGGAAGATCTGAGATGAGATGAGGGAAACAGTGATCAGAATATATTGTGTGAAACAAGGTTATTTTTAATTTAAAAAAAAAAAAGGACAAAGAAAAAGTAAGAACCAACAGCTTCTCTAAGAAGCTTTGGGGAGGAGGTATCAGTATTTCCGGGTTAGAGAAACAACCATGTTCATCTCTAGATAGCTGCAAAGTTTTGCTGCTTGTTAAAATTTGGAAAGGGTTTTTGTTTCTTTTTTAATATATACCAAATAATTCTTGCAGCTATAACTATAATATTAATTGAATAGTATAATAAAAACCACCAGCCTCTTCTTTCATATGTTGTTGGCATCTTGGTATTGAGTGAAGAGCTTTGAGAAAATGTGCAATTCCAGCACCCCAAATAAGACCTAAATCATTAGATGGGTTCATAAGATCCAGGGTCTTAATTTTGTGCTGGAGAAGCACAGTTATAAGTGTCTCCTGTGGACTAGTCCAGGCTTGGTGTTTAGGGTAACTTGGCTTGAGATTTTTTTTTCTGCTCAGTCAAAATAACTGCAAAGGATGTTGATAGTGTCAGAGAGAGAGAGCTGTACATTGGTGCTGAGAAGACAACATCACAAGATCATCTGCCATCCACCTCTGAACTTAACACTTAAATGATGCTCATGATCAGGGCAGAGAGTCACAGCCTGCTTTTCCTGTATTTATTAGTGGCTTTCATTTCTGGTCATGTGTTCTTTTGGGCAATGTTAGGGTTGTAAACCAGAATGAATTTTTGAAGGAATTCTTGTAAAGATTTCAAAGAGTTTGTAGGTGAGATGGATTTTAGGTTCTCTCTCTTGACTACTTCCATAGACCATTTGTTTATATACACATTCTTCATTTCAATATATACAACACTTACTGATGATTGCCTAAAAGGTCAATGCAATACCCTCACAGATAAATTCCTTTTAAACCAGGACCCACCACTCTGTAAAATGATGTGGTAGAAAATACAGTGAACCAATATGACAATATGTTTGTGATGAACTTGACCTATTCTAAAAGTCTCTGAATACTAACCTCATTATATGTGTGACTATACTATAATGTCACACATGAGAGTGGCTCCTTCTGAAGGGTGATAAAGAAATGCTTAAATCAGTTTTTTATTTGCTTATGAGGTAAAAGCCCAGGAAAGGAAGTTTTTTTTTCTTCTATTTTCTTGGTATTAGTTATTTCCCTATTCCTATTATATTCCTTCAACCTTAACATTAATAGATTGCCAATATTTTCAGTCTCCCAGCCCATTGTTTCTTCCAAAGGCCAAAATATTAATATGTAGGCATGTGTGAGTGTATATATATGAATGTGAGTGTGTGTATTTTTCTGTAAATATGGTATTTTTATGTGATATAAGCACTGTGTGTGTACATTTGAATATGGTATGTACTTAAGAGATATGAGCATTTTTGAGTGTGTGTTATGTGTGAATTTGTGTTTACATGTGAATATGGTGTGTGTGTTTTATAAGCACTTGTGTGCACATGTATGTGCATGCTTACAAACACAAAAACCAGAGGAGGATGTCAGGTGCCTTGCTCTTTCTCTGTATTATTCTTTTAAGGCAGGATCTTTTGAGACAGCGTAGAGCTAGGCTGGAAAGCAGAATATTCCAGCAACACTCTCTTTGCATCCTTTACAACACTGGGGTTATAGGCATGAACATGCAGTCATAGCCATAGGCATGAACATGCAGTCATAGCCAGCATTTCACATGGGTGCTGAGGATTTAAATTCAGGTCTTCTTGCTCATATAGCAACTCTATTATCCAATGAACCATCTGCAGATTGCAGTTTCTTTTTTTTTTTTTGTTTTACATTTTTAGCTGAGGTTTTCATCTCCTAATGATGTTCATATTCTTTGAGAAGAACCAATATTGTGCTCTACTGAAGTAACAAATAGTAAATATTATATTAATCTTTGGAGATTCTTTGGAGAAATATATCAAACACAAAGTATTGTCACATTGTTTCAAGGGAGAAAGGAAGGCAAACATTAGACTAAGTCAAGCTAAAGTGTAAGTGATTAGATATTAGTATAGGGATGGAAAATGAGTATAAACTGTAGGATGAAGAAATATATTTAATTTTTACTTCAGTAGGAAAGAAAACAAATGGCAGATGATTCCAAAGAATGCAGGATTTTATTTTTGAAATTTTTTATTACATTATTTTATTTATTTACATTCCAAAAGTTGCCTCCTTCCTGGTGGTCCCCTCTCCCCGAGTCCTCCTCCCCATCCCCCCTACCCCCTCCTCTGAGAGAGTGTTCCCCCACCAGCTGACACACTCCAATCTCATCCCTACCAGCATCCCTCTTCCCTGGGGAAATCAAGTTTCCACAGGATTAATCTCATCCTCTCCTACTGAGGCCAGACAAAGCAGTCCTCTGCTCCACATGTGCTGGGGCCCACGGACCAGCTAATGTGTGCTCCTTGGTCTCTGGGAGCTTTGAGGGATCCAGGTTAGTTGACACTGTTGTTCTTCCTATGGGAGAATGCAATCCTGCTCAGCTCTTTAATCCTTCCCCTAACTCTTTTCTGTATGGGTCCCTGACCTCAATCCAATGGCTGGCTGTAAGTATCTGCGTTTGTCTCAGTCAGCTGCTGGTAGACCCTGTCATAGGACAGGTATGCCAGGCTCCTGTCTGGAAGCACAATAAGGCATTAGTAATAGTCTCAGGGTTTGGTGTGCACACATGGGATGGATCCCCAGGTTGGGCTGATCTTTAGGTGGCCTTTCTTTTAGTCTCTGCTCTATTTTTGTCCAAGCATTTCCTTTAGACAGGAACAATTTTGTGTTAAAATTTTTGAAGATGGGTGGGTAGCCCTCTACCTCAACTGGGGGCCATGTCTGTCTACTCTAGGTGGTTTCTTCAGTTCTATCTCCCCACTGTTGGGCATTTTAGCTAATGTCATCCCCATTGAGTTCTGGTACCTTCTTACATCCCAGGTCTCTGGGACTTTCTAGAGGTTGCCCCACCCCATCCCTGTACCTTACCCTCCCACTGCTGCATATTTTGATCCATTCTCTTGGCCCTTTCCGGCTTCTCTCCTGCTTCTTCCCCATATCTGATCCTGCCTCCCTTTCTTCATCACCCCTCCTCTCTCTCACCCAGGTTCCTCCTTCCCTCTACCTCCTATGATTATTTTGTTTCCCCTTTTAAGTGGGTCTTCCATCTTGTTAAGCTTCCTGCAGTCTGTGAGTTGTAGTATGGGTGTTCTGAACTTTTTGGCTAATATCCACTTATCAGTGAGTACATACCATACATGTCCTTTGGGGTTTGGGTTACCTCACATAGGTTGATATTTTCTATTTCCATCCATTTGCCTGCAAAATTTCATGATCTCCTCCCTTTTACTAGCCGAATAGCATTCTTTTGTGTAAATGAACCACATTTTTTGGTATCCATTCTTCTGTTGAGGGGCATGTGGGTTGTTTCCAGCTTCTGATTATTACAAATAAGAACGTGTTGATGATAAATAAGTGGGGCACATATGGTAGAGCACCTTTTGGGTTTATGCTCAGGAGTGGTATAGCTGGGTCTTCAGGTAGAACTGTCCCCAATTTTCTGAGGAACCACCAGATTAGTCTCTAGAGTGGTTGTACCAGTTTGCAGTTCCATCAGCAATGGAGGACTGCTCCTCTTTCTCCACTCTTTTGCCATCATATACTGTCACTTGACTTTTTGATCTTAGCCATTTTGGTTGGTGTAAGGTTTAATCTCAGGGTCGTTTTGATTTGCATTTCCTTGGTGACCAAGGATGTTGAACATTTCTTTAAGTGCTTCACAGACATTCAAGATTCCTCAGTTGAGAATTCTCTGTTTAGCTCTGTACCTCAGTTTTTAGTTGGGATGTGTAGATTTTTGGAGTTTTTTAGCCCTCTATCAGATGTAAGGTTAGTGAAGATCTTTTCCCAACATGTAGGTTGCCATTTTGTCCTATTGACAGAGTCATTTGCCTTACAGAAGCATTTCAGTTTCATGAGGTCCCATTTGTCAATTGTTGATTCTACAGCCTGAGCCATTGGTGTTCTTTCTGTTCAGGAAGTTGTCTCCTGTACCAATGAGTTCAAGGCTATTCTCCATTTTCTCATCTATTAGATTTAGTGTATCTGGTTTTATGTGGAGTTCCTTGATCCACTTGGATTTGAGAATTGTGCAGTGTGATAAATATGAATGAATTTGCATTTTTCTACATGTAGACCTCTGGTTAGACCAGCACTATGTGTTGAAGATGCATTTTTTATTCCACTGTATATCTTTGGCTTCTTTGTTAAAGCTCAAGTGTCCGTAGGTGTGTAGGTTTATTTCTTGGTCTTGAATTCTATTCTATTGATCTACCTGTCTTTCTCTGTACCAATACCATGCACTTTTTTTTTTAAATCACTGTCGCTCTGTAGTACAGCTTGAGGTCAGGGATAGTGATTCTCTTAGAAGATCTTCTATTGTTGATAATTGTTTTGGCTGTCCTGGATTTTTTGTTTTTCCAAATGAAGTTGACAATTGTTCTTTCCATGTCTGTGAATTATGTTGGAATTTTGATGGCGATTGTGTTGAATCTATAGATTGCTTTCAGTAGGATGGCCTTTTTTACTATGTTACCACTACCAATCCATCAACATGGGAGATCTTTTTATCTTCTGAAGTCTTCTTCAATTTTCTTCAAAGACTTGAAATTCTTGTCATACAGATCTTTCTTTTTTTAAAAATTTTTATTAGATATTTTCTTTTTATACACTTCAAATGCCATCCTGAAAGTTCCCTATACCCTCCCTCCACCCTGCTTCCCTACCCACCCACTCCCACTTCTTGGCCCTGGCATTCCCCTGTACTGGGGCATATAAAGTTTGCAATACTAAGGGGCCTCTCTTCCCAGTGATGGCCGACTAGGCCATCTTCTGCTACATATGCAGCTAGAGATATGAGCTCTGGGGGTACTGGTTAGCTCATATTGTTGTTCCACCTATAGGGTTGCAGACCCCCTTAGCTCCTTGGATGCTTTCTCTAGCTTCTCCATTGTGGGCCCTGTGTTCCATCTTATAGATGACTGTGAGCATCTACTTCTGTATTTTCTAGGCACTGGCATAGCCTCATATGAGACAGCTATAACAGAGTCCCTTCAGCAAAATCTTTCTGGCATATGCAATAGTGTCTGGGTTTGGTGGCTGATTATAGGATGGATCCCTGGATGGCGTAGTCTCTGGATAGTCTATCCTTTCATCTTAGCGCCAAACTTCATACAGATCTTTCAACTTGTTTGGTTAGAGTTACCCCAAGATATTTTATATCATGACTATTATGAAGGATGTTGTTTCCCTACTTTCCTTCTCAGTCTGTTTATCCTGTATAAAGGAAAGATACTGATTTGTTGAGTTAATTTTATATCTAGTCACTTTGATGAACTTATTAGCTGTAAGAGTTCTTTGGTGCAATTTTTGGAGTTGCTTATGTATATTATCATATCATCTGCAAATAGTGGTACTTTGACTTCTTCTTTTCCAACTCAGATCCTTTTGACCTTGTTTTGTTGTTTAATTGCTCTAACTAGAACTTTGAGTACTTTATTGAATAAATAGGGAGAGTAAGCAGCCTTTTCTTATCCCTGATTTTCATGGGATTGCTTCAAGATTTTCTCCTTTTAGTTTGATATTGACTGTTGATTAGTTGTATATTGCTAGGCATCTGCCTTGAATTCCTGATCTCTCCAAGACTTTTAACATGAAAGTGTATTCGAGTTTGTCAAAGGCTTTAAATGAAATGATCATGTAATGAAATGAAATGATCATGTAATTTCCTTTTCTTTGGGTTTGTTTACATGGGAGATTACATTGATGGATTTTTGTATATTGAACCATCCCTGCATTCCTGGGATGAGGCCTACTTGTTCCTGGTGAATGATTGCTTTGGTGTTTTCTTGGATCTGTTTTGCAAGAATTTTATTGAGTATTTTTGTGTTGATATTTATAAGCAAAATGGGCCTGAAGTCCTCTTTCTTTGTTGGATCTTTGTGTGATTTAGGTATCAGAGTAACTGTGGCTTCATAGAACAATTTAGATAATGGTCCTTCTATTTCTATTTTGTGGAATAGTTTGAGGAGTATTTTATTAGCTCTTCTTTGAAGGTCTGGTAGAATTCTTCACTAAAACCATCTGGCCCTGGGCTTTCATTTTGGTTGTGAGGTTTTTAATAACTGCTTCTATTTCCTTAGGTGTTATGGGATTGTTTAGATAGCTTACCTGATCTTGAATTAACTTTAGTATATGTCTAGAAAGTCATCCATTTCATCTAGATTTTCCAGTTTTGTTGAGTGTGAGCTTTTGTAGTATATTCTGATGATTTTTTAAAAAAGTTTCCTCAGTTTCTGTTGTTATGTCTCCCTTTTCTGATTTTGTTGATTTTGGTACTATCTTTGTGTCCTTTAGTTAATCTATCTTGTTGATTTTGTTGATGCTTTGTATCATTATCTTTGTTTCTAATTGGTTGATTTCTGCCCTGAGTTTGATTTTTTTTCATGCCATCTACTCCTCTTTGGTGTTTTTGCTTCATTTTTGTTTTAGAGCTTGTCTTAGTCAGGGTTTCTATTCCTTCACAAACACCATGACCAAGAAGCAAGTTGGGGAGGAAAGGGTTTATTCGGCTTACACTTCCATACTGCTGTTCATCACCAAAGAAGTCAGGACTAGAACTCAAGCAGGTCAGGAAGCAGGAGCTGATGCAGAGGCCACGGAGGGATGTTCTTTACTGGCTTGCTTTGGGGATTACAGTTAATTAAGTTGAATGAATCTCAGAAGAGACCTTGAACTTTGGACTTTTAACATTGTTGCAACTGCTATAGACTATGAGGACTTTGAAAGTTGGACTTAATACATTTTGCATTATGCTATGTTTAAGTATGGCCCCCATAGACTCGTGTTTTTGAACAAGTCTATGGGGACCAGGGAGTATATACATGGAATGTATATCTTTGGACCAGGGAGTGGCACCATCTGAAGGTGTGGCCTTGTTGGAATAGGTGTGACCTGGTTGGAATGGGTGTGTCACTGTAGGTGTGGGTATAAAATCCTCACCCAAGTTGCCTAGAAGTCAGTCTTCCACTAGCAGCCTTTGAATGAAGACATAGAACTCTAAGCTCCTGCTGCATCATGCCTGCCTGGATACTGCCATGCTCTCACCTTGATGATAATGGACTGAACCTCTGAACCTGTAAGCCAGCCCCAATTAAATGTTGTTTTTTTTTATAAGACTTGCCTTGGTCATGGTGTCTGTTCACAGCAGTAAAACCCTAACTAAGACAGAACTTTAAGGTGTGGTGTTAAGTTGCTAGTGTAAGATCTCTCCAGTTTCTTCATGAAGGCACTTAGTGATATGTATTTTCCTCTTAGTACTACTTTCATTGTGTCTCATAAATTTGGGTATGCTGGAACACAGAACTTTTTATTTGAGAAAATATTAAAATCCATTTTGAAAACCAGTAGACTATCATGGTGTTCTAGACTGAAGTTAGCCAAGAACTCAGTAACTACAAGTTACCCATACATTTTTAGGTTAATGGTAAAAGAATTTTGTATGGTTGTAGGCTAAGAAGGAGTACCCATGGTATGGGAGTAGGTGAAACCCTGAGTGTGTAAAGTCTTGAGTAGATATATTGTTGACACGAGCCATGTCAAGCATCTACATGTCTAACAGTCTACAATGGTTTGGGAGTCTCTTGGACAACCATGAACAAAACTCAAAAGAGGCTGTTTCATGCCTGGTTTGGGGATTATTTCAAATGGACTTTGGCTTTTGGAGAGACTGTTGTTAGCTCAGATGGAAACTTTTTATTTAAGCTATATATGTATATTTATATACTGACTTATGTTTATTATAGGTTCTTAGGTAGATTATTAATCATATAAATCCTTCTGACTTTTTCAGACACACTCAATTGTTATTTTAGGCTCTCTTCTTCTGTATTTATCCCGTTCCATCTCCCTAATTAAAGCTATTCCCCATCAGATCACTTGTACCCTGCTCTTTTTCCTCATTATTGCTCCTCCACACTCCGCCTCAGCAATGGTCCCTTTTCAGTTCCCTCATTTCAGTAGTTCTTACAGGAGCTACAGCTGAAGAACTTACAGGAACACACAGCTGAAGATGTTACATTTCTCTTTCTGGGTCTGGATTACCTCTCTCAGAATGATCTTTTCTAGTCCTATTTAATTACCTGTAAAATTCATGGTTTTATTTTTCCTTATGGCTGAATAGAAGGCACCATGCAAGGTTCCAGATGAGGGAAACAACTGACAGAGTTATCCAGTATGCTGCCTATGAACCACAACAATGTGCAGCATGTCATGATGATTCTAAAGGTGCAGAAGTAATGTGCACAGCTCCCTGGTAACCTACAGCTCTCTAATTAGACTCAAGACCCAGTCAGGAGGGAAATCATTTCTGGCTAGAAACTTAGCCAACTTCTCACCACTAATGAAGTCATGAATCTTGAAGAAGCACGTACAACTGCCACTTTACAAGAGTAAGAGAATCCCTAACAACCATCTAAACATTTGTACTTACTCCTCATAAAGGAAACTTCTCAGCAGCAAAAGGAGACCATTAAAGAAAACCACAATCAATCAAAATGCAGAGGTGGAGAACCCAGGTCCAACTGATACATCTACAACATCTCCTGCACCTAAGGTTCAGAGATTATTGTGAAAGAGGGAACTGAGACGCTCTAAGAGCCAGAGGATCAGGGAGTTTACTATGAGATCCTGTCTCCCTGGAATGTAAATACATTACACTCATTAAAGTATCACCAACATGACTGTCTAAACATGAGCTAAACAAGGACAATGACAATAGACATTCCTAAAAGGGTGGGGGAAACCCAGGAGGCCTCAGGAGGCCTCAACCATATACAAAGAACTACGGGCAACTAAGGGATGCTGAGAGTGGGAGAAATAGTCCCAGGGAAGACTGGTTATCAAGTTGTATTTAGGACTATATATGCATTTTTATGTGTATGTACACACATATACCTGCAATTAATGAGATGTGGCCTTGAATTTGAAAGCAAACAATGAAGAATATATGGAAGGTGAAGAATATATGGGAAGGTTTGTATGGAAAAGGGGGGAAATGATATAATTACATTATAATCTTAAAAAATAAAAGAAGTAATTTTATGATCAAAATATATCTGAATTTAGAAATTATTTTAAATAATGAAAAATATAATAAAGAGAATTTAAATTAAAAACTTAAAAATAGAATAAAATTGCAGGAAAATAAAAGAGTTTGGAATGTAAAATTTGACTTGTCACCCGTTTTTGTTGCCTTTGCCTAATCATCTTGCCTAGAACCTTCCCATATGATCAGTAAAAGTGGTAAGAGGTACACCTTTGTCTTGATCACAGAGAACATGCTTTTTTTTAAATGTAAGGTTGAAGAACTACTCTGGAAATGAATCTGGAGGCTCCTCAGAAAATTGGAAATAGATCTACCTGAAAACCCAGCTACAGCATTCTTGGGCATATACCCAAAAGATGCTCCACCATGCCAAATGGCCATGTGCTGCACTATGTTCATAGTGGCCTTGTTTGTGATAGCCAGAAGCTAGAAACAACTCAGATGTCCCATGACAGAAGAATGGATACAGAAAGTGTGGTTCAGTTACACAATGGAATACTATTCTGCTTTTAAGAATGAGGACATCATGAATTTTGAAGTCAAATGGATGGAACTAGAAAATATCATCCAGAGTGAGGTAACTCATCCCCCAAAGGACATCCAAGGTATATACTCACTAAGAAGTGGATATTCGCAAAAAAAGTACAGAATACCTAGGATACAATCCACAGAACTCAAGAAGGTTAACAAACAGAAGGGCCCAAGTTAGGATGCTTCAATCTCGCTTTGGAGGGAGAAGAAAGCAATCAGGGGAGGCAGAAGGAGAGAGAGACTAGGGTGGGAGAGGGGACAGGGAGGGGATAAGGGGAACATGATTAGGTATTGGCAGGAGAGGGACAAGACTGAAGTCCTGAGGGCCAGTGGAAAGAATGGAAACAGGCAACATCAGGATGTACAGTGGTGGTGGTGGGGCAGTTCTAGAGTGTACCAGAGACCTGGGAGGAGAGAGACTCTCAGGACTCAAAGGGAGGGACCTTAGATGAAATGCCTTACATCGGGGAAGAGGAAACTTGTAAAGTCCACCTCCAGTAGAAAGACAGATCATCAAGTGGAGGGATGGGGTTGCCATCCCACAGTCAAAAATTCTGATCCTGAATTGTTCCTGTCTAAAAGAACTGCAGGGAAAAATGGAGAAGAGCTTGGGGGAAAGGAGGTCTAGTGGGATCCATCTCAAGGGGAGGCTCCAAGGCCTGACACTATTACTGATGCTATGGTGTGCTTACAGACAGGATCTTAGCATGGCTGTCCTCTGGCCCAATAAGCAGCTGACTGAGACAGAAGCAGATACTTACATACAACCAATGAACTGAAGTCGACCTCTGTGGTTGAATTAGGGAAAGGTTGGAAAAGATAAGGAGGAAGGCAACCCCATAGGAAGACTAGCAGTCTCAACTAACCTGGACCCCTGAGATCTCTCTGATGCTGAGCCACCAACCAGGCAGCACCAGGCAGCAGAGTACTTGTCCAAGGTCCCTGGCACTATACAGCAGAGAGAGGTCTGACGTCAGTGAGAGATGTGTCTGACCCTTGAGAGACTTGAGGCCCAAGGGAGTGGGGAGGTTGGAATATCCTCTTGGAGACGGGGGTGAGGGAAGGAATGTGATGAGATACTGTGGGAGGGCAGACTGGGTGAGGGATAATGACTAGACTGCAAAAATATAAAAGTAATTAAAATGTGAAAAAAATTAGGTTGCAGGAATTCTTTTCTAATTTTTTCCACTAGTGTTCTGCTTAAGTTCAGGCTCACAAATCTTCTCAAAATGTAACAATCAGCATTTGGGAGCCAGTACATACAAGGCCTAGCACATCACTGTGCAAGTAACTTTTTGTTGTAGCATGCTGTCTTATTCAGGGTTTCTTTTTTTTTTAATTTTTAATATTTTTATTACATATTTTCCTCAATTACATTTCCAATGCTATCCCAAAAGTCCCCCATAGCACCCCCCACTTCCCTACCCACCCATTCCCATTCTTTTGGCCCTGGCATTCCCCTATATTGGGGCATATAAAGTTTGCAAGTCCAATGGGCCTCTCTTTCCATTGATGGCCGACTAGGCCATCTTTCAATACATATGCAGCTAGAGACAAGAGCTCCGGGGTACTGGTTAGTACATCATGTTGTTCCAACAATAGGGTTGCAGATCCCTTTAGCTCCTTGGGTACTTTCTCTAGCTTCTCCATTGAGAGCCCTGTGATACATCCAATAGCTGACTGTGAGCATCCACTCCTGTGTTTGCTAGGCCCCGGCATCTTCTCACAAGAGACAGCTATATTTGGGTCCTTTCAGCAAAATCTTGCTAGTGTATGCAATGGTGTCAGGGTTTAGAAGCTGATTATGGGATGGATCCCTGGATACGGCAGTCTCTAAATGGTCCATCCTTTCATCACAGCTACGAACTTTGTCACTGTAACTCCATCCCTGGGTGTTTTGTTCCCAATTCTAAGAAGGGGCACAGTGTCCACACTTTGGTCTTCATTCTTCTTGAGTTTCATGCGTTTATCAAATTGTATCTTATAACTTGGGTATCCTAAGTTTTGGGCTAATATCCACTTATCAGTGAATACATATTGTGTGAGTTCTTTTGTGATTGTGTTACCTCACTCAAGATGATGCCCTCCAGGTCCATCCATTTGGCTAGGAATTTCATAAATTCATTCTTTTTAATAGCTGAGTAGTACTCCATTGTGTAAATGTACCATAATTTCTGTATCCATTCCTCTGTTGAGGGACATCTGGGTTTTTCCAGCTTCTGGCTATTATAAATAGGGCTGCTATGAACATAGTGGAGCATGTGTCCTTTTTACCGGTTGGGACATCTTCTGGATATATGCCCAGGAGAGGTATTGCTGGATCCTCCGGTAGTACTATGTCCAATTTTCTGAGGAACTGCCAGACTGATTTCCAGAGTGGTTGTACAAGCTTGCAATCCCACCAACAATGGAGGAGTGTTCCTCTTTCTCCACATCCTCACCAGCATCTGCTGTCACCTGAATTTTTGATCTTAGCCATTCTGACTGGTGTGAGGTGGAATCTCAGGGTTGTTTTGATTTGCATTTCCCTGATGATTAAGGATGTTGAACATTTTTTCAGGTGCTTCTCTGCCATTCCTTATCCCTCAGGTGAGAATTCTTTGTTCAGTTCTGAGCCCCATTTTTTAATGGGGTTATTTGATTTTCTGGAGTCCACCTTCTTGAGTTCTTTATATATATTGGATATTAGTCCCTTATCTGATTTAGGATAGGTGAAGATCCTTTCCCAATCTGTTGGTGGTTTTTTTGTCTTATTGATGGTGTCTTTAGCCTTGCAGAAGCTTTGCAGTTTCATGATGTCCCACTTGTCAATTCTCGATCTTACAGCACAAGCCATTACTGTTCTATTCAGGAATTTTTCCCCTGTGCCCATATCTTCAAGGCTTTTCCCCACTTTCTCCTCTATAAGTTTCAGTGTCTCTGGTTTTATGTGAAGTTCCTTGATCCACTTAGACTTGACCTTAGTACAAGGAGATAGGAATGGATCGATTCGCATTCTTCTACATGTTAACAACCAGTTGTGCCAGCACCATTTGTTGAAAATGCTGTCTTTCTTCCACTGGATGTTTTTAGCTCCCTTGGCGAAGATCAAGTGACCATAGGTGTGTGGGTTCATTTCTGGGTCTTCAATTCTATTCCATTGGTCTATTTGTCTGTCACTATACCAGTACCATGCAGGTTTTATCACAATTGCTCTGTAGTAGAGCTTTAGGTCCGGCATGGTGATTCCACCAGAGGTTCTTTTATCCTTGAGAAGAGTTTTTGCTATCCTAGGTTTTTTGTTATTCCACATGAATCTGCCGATTGCCCTTTCAAATGCGTTGAAGAATTGAGTTGGAATTTTGATGGGGATTGCATTGAATCTGTAGATTGCTTTTGGCAAGATAGCCATTTTTACAATGTTGATCCTGCCAATCCATGAGCATGGGAGGTTTTTCCATCTTCTGAGATCTTCTATAATTTCTTTCTTCAGAGACTTGAAGTTTTTATTATACAGATCTTTCACTTCCTTAGTTAGAGTCACGCCAAGATATTTTATATTATTTGTGACTATTGAGAAGGGTGTTGTTTCCCTAATTTCTTTCTCAGCCTGTTTATTCTTTGTGTAGAGAAAGGCCATTGATTTGTTTGAGTTAATTTTATATCCAGCTACTTCACCGAAGCTGTTTATCAGGCTTAGGAATTCTCTGGTGGAATTTTTAGGGTCACTTATATATACTATCATATCATCTGCAAAAAGTGATATTTTGACTTCATCTTTTCAAATTTGTATCCTTTTGATCTCCTTTTGTTGTCGAATTGCTCTGGCTAGGACTTCAAGTACAATGTTGAATAGGTATGGAGAAAGTGGACAGCCTTGTCTAGTCCCTGATTTTAGAGGGATTGCTTCAAGCTTCTGACCATTTACTTTGATGTTGGCTACTGGTTTGCTGTAGATTGCTTTTATCATGTCTAGGTATGGGCCTTGAATTCCTGATCTTTCCAAGACTTTTATCATGAATGGATGTTGGATCTTGTCAAATGCTTTTTCCGCATGTAATGAGAGGACCATGTGGTTTTTGTCTTTGAGTTTGTTTATATACTGGATTACGTTGATGGATTTCCATATATTGAACCATCCCTGCATCCCTGGGATGAAACCTACTTGGTCAGGATGGATGATTGTTTTGATGTGTTCTTGGATTCGGTTAGCAAGAACTTTATTGAGGATTTTTGCATCAATATTCATAAGGGATATTGGTCTGAAGTTTTATATCTTTGTTGGGTCTTTTTGTGGTTTAGGTATCAGAGTAATTGTGGCTTCATAGAATGAGTTGGGTAGAGTACCTTCTGTTTCTATTTTGTGGAATAGTTTGTGAAGAACTGGGATTAGATCTTCTTTGAAGGTCTGATAGAACTCTGCACTAAACCCATCTGGTCCTGGGCTTTTTTTAGTTGGGAGACTATTAATGACTGCTTCTATTTCTTTGGGGGATATAGGGCTGTTTAGATCATTAACCTGATCTTGATTCAACTTTGGTACCTGGTATCTGTCTAGGAACTTCTCCATTTCATCCAGGTTCTCCAGTTTTGTTGAGTATAGCCTTTGGTAGAAGGATCTGATGGTGTTTTGGATGTCTTCAGGATCTGTTGTTATGTCTCCTTTTTCATTTCTGATTTTGTTAATTAGGATGCTTTCCCTGTGCCCTCTAGTGAGTCTGGCTAAGGGTTTATCTATCTTGTTGATTTTCTCAAAGAACCAGCTCCTTGATTGGTTGATTCTTTGAATAGTTCTTCTTGTTTCCACTTGGTTGATTTCGCCCCTGAGTTTGATTATTTCCTGCCGTCTACTCCTCTTGGGTGAATTTGCTTCCTTTTGTTCTAGTGCTTTTAGGTATGTTGTCAAGCTGCTAATGTGTGCTCTCTCTAGTTTCCTTTTGGAGGCACTCAGAGCTATGAGTTTTCCTCTTAGAAATGCTTTCATTGCGTCCCATAAGTTTGGGTATGTTGTGGCTTCATTTTCATTGAACTCTAAAAAGTCCTTAATTTCTTTCTTTATTCCTTCCTTGACCAAGGTATCATTGAGAAGAGTGTTGTTCAGTTTCCACGTGAAGGTTGGCTTTCTATTATTTATTTTGTTATTGAAGATCAGCCTTAGTCCATGGTGATCTGATAGGATGCATGGGACAATTTCAATATTTTTGTATCTGTTGAGTCCTGTTTTGTGACCAATTATGTGGTCAATTTTGGAGAAGTTACCATGAGGTGCTGAGAAGAAGGTATATCCTTTTGTTTTAGGATAGAATGTTCTGTAGATATCTGCCAGATCCATTTGATTCATAATTTCTCTTAGTTTCTCTGTGTCCCTGTTTAGTTTCTGTTTCCATGATCTGTCCATTGGTGAAAGTGGTGTGTTGAAGTCTCCCACTATTATTGTATGAGGTGCAATGTGTGCTTTGAGATTTATTAAAGTTTCTTTAATGAATGTGTTTGCCTTTGTATTTGGAGCATAGATATTCAGGATTGATAGTTCCTCTTGGAGGATTTTACCTTTGATGAATATGAAGTGTCCCTCCCTGTCTTTTTTAATGACTTTGGGTTGGAAGTCAATCTTATCAGATATTAGAATGGCTACTCCAGCTTGTTTCTTCATACTATTTGCTTGGAAAATTGTTTTCCAGCCTTTCATTCTGAGGTAGTGTCTATCTTTTTCTCTGAGATGAGTTTCCTGTAAGCAGCAAAATGTTTGGTCTTGTTTGTGTAGCCAGTTTGTTAGTCTATATCTTTTTATCGGGGAGTTGAGTCCATTGATATTAAGAGATATTAAGGAAAAGTAATTGTTGTTTCCTGTTATTTTTGTTGTTAAAGTTGGCATTCTGTTCTTGTGGCTGTCTTCTTTTGGTTTATTGAGGGATTACCTTCTTGTTGTTTTAGGGCGTGGTTCCTGTCCTTGTATTGGTTTTTTTCTGGGTTTCTATCTCCAGTGTTGCCTCATTTTGGGTTTTCTTTATTGTGTCTACTTCCCTTTTTAGGTCTAGTATGGTTTTGTTCATTTCCATCATCTGTTTGGATGTGTTTTCCTGTTTTTCATTAAGGACTTCTACCTGTTTGATTATGTTATCCTTTTTTTCTTTAAGGATTTGTAACTCTTTAGCAGTGTTCTCCTGCAATTCTTTAAGGAATTTTTGTGCTTTCTCTTTAATGTCTTCTACCTGTTTATCAGTGTTCCTTTGTATTTCTTTAAGTGTGTTATTAAAGTCCTTCTTGAAGTCCTCTACCATCATCAAGAGATACGCTTTTAGATCCGTGTCTAGCTTTTCCGGTGTGTTGGGGTGCCCTGGACTGGGCGAAGTGGGAGTGCTGGGTTCTGATGATGGTGAGTGGTCTTGGTTTCTGTTAGTAAGATTATTACGTTTACCTTTCGCCATCTGGTAATCTCTGGGGTTAGTTGTTGTCGTTGTCACTGTTTAAAGATTGGAGCAGAAGCTGTGTTCCACTCACCAGAAGTCTCAAAATCCTGTGGCGGGGGTCGTGGGTAGCTGGTGGGTGTCAGCCGTCCCTGTGCTCTAGCTACCCCGGTGCTGTTCAGGCTGGAAGAGGCCTGTGGCCCTACTTAGGCCGTTTTTCTGCTTCCCTAACTAATGCAGTCTCAGGTCCCGCCCGCAATTGGATTGGAGCAGAAGCTGTGTTCCACTCACCAGAAGTCTTAAGATCCTGTGGCGGGTGTTGTGGGTAGCTGGCGAGTGTCAGCCGACCAAGCGCCGTAGCTACCCCGGTGCTGTTCTGACCGGAAGAGGCTTGTGGCCCTACTCAGGCCAGATTTCTGCCTCCCCAACCAAAGCAGTCTCAGGTCCCACGTGATTGGACTGGAGCAGAAGCTGTGTTCCACTCACCAGAAGTCTCAAAATCCTGTGGCGGGGGTTGTGGGTAGCTGGTGGGTTTCAGCGGACCCTGTGCTCTAGCTAACCCGGTGCTGTTCAGGCCGGAAGAGGCCTGTGGCCCTCTTATTCAGGGTTTCTATTCCTGCACAAACATCATGAGCAAGAAGCAAGTTGGGGAGGAAAGGGTTTATTCAGCTTACACTTCCATGTTGAGGTTCATCACCAAAGGAAGTCAGGACTGGACCTCAAGCAGGTCAGGAAACAGGAGCTGATGCAGAAGCCATGGAGGGATGTTACTTACTGGCTTGCTTCCCCAGGCTTGCTCATCTTGCTTTCTTATAGAACTCAAGAACACCAGCCCAAGGATGGTACTACCCATAAGGGGCCTTTCCCCTCTTGATCACTCATTGAGAAAATGCCTTACAGTTGGATCTCGTGGAGGCATTTTCTCAGCTGAAGCTCCTTTCTTTGTGATAACTCCAGCTTGTTCAAGTTGACACAAAACCAGCCAGTACACGTGCCTTCTCCAAGTAGGGCAAACCCCCACAGGTTTCTGTGATGCCAATCAAGTGAGAGGTAAAGGGTCTTACAATGAACTAAGTGAAAAAAATCTTTATAATAGAAATAAATTGCATACATTTTTGAAAATCCAAAATGTGTATTATATTAAACTGCTCTAAAGAGTAAAGTTTCTCAAATGTCTATTTTACCAATTATGTAATTTACTATGGTGATTATTGTGTAAAATAATCTATTATCTGGAAGCCTGTTTGTTTAAGTTATGTCAGATATTTTCACGGACATCATGTTTGCTTGATCAAGGAAGTTGTTCTGGTTATAGAAAAACCTTAAGCATGAACTAATGCCTACATGTGTGGAGAAAGGTTTGCCGTAAAACACATTTCAAGCTTTCTGCTGCGGTTAGGCTATGTCACGTGCCATAAAGGAAAGACTAAGAGAAAGAGTTTTCCTCCAGTTACTTTAGAGGGTCCAATCAGTTGGAGACATTTACATGAATACAACTGTAATATATATAAATATATGTATGTTATATAACATGTGTATACACACATATATTTATATATGTATATATGCATATGTACACACACACACACACATATATGGATACACTGTTATTTCTATGGAAATGAGAAAAAAACTCCACCAGTGACAATACCAGCCTATAAGATTAAATTACTCCTAACTACTAGATTTTCTTGCTAGATCATATTGTGCTATCAACTTAATATTGTGAACAGGCTGCACAGGCATTTGGGCACCTGCCCCCGTTATCTAGTCTTCTGTGTTACATGCAGCTATCGAGGCCCTTACTGTTTGTTCTTCTTACTGAACAAAAAGATGGACTAGAGAGGTGACAGTCTTTGAATGTGAAAGTCTTACTGTCCGAAGAGCAGAGTCTACACTTAAGGAAATTCTGTGTTTTTTTATTAGTTTAGGCTCAATTCAATAAAATATAAATATGTTTGGGGTGACATCCACCGTACAGTAGTGTCCATAACTTTTTCTTATATTTTTGGATACTGTCTCCTGATAGTCATCTTTATGCAATGCAGATGTCTCTTAGGGATAGTAGATCAAAACAGGGAAGGGATCTGCAGCAGCCATTCTGGTTAATTTGTGTGAGAATTAATCTTATATATCTGGAATGCGCAATTCTAGATTCCCATTTGTTTTACTTCTAGCAACATCATGATCAATATCCAACAGCAAAGGAGTGTGTGCTCTTATAGTATTATTATATATTATGTTAAACTAGTATAGCTGTTTGACCCCCAGTCCACTTTGATAACTGTGCCCACCTTAATTTTAGTACCATCTTGGGTTCCATAGGTGTGTGAGGCAATTGTGAGATGCTACTTTTATGGGTAAGGAAAAATCATCAGGATATAGGGATTCAGTGTCACAGGTTTCCTCAAGATTTTTCTGTATGGCTTCATTCCAATTTCTAGGGTCTCATTCCTTCAACCAATACCCTCCATTTAGAAGTGGACGTGTTGTGAGAGTTCAGCTCCCCGTGACATTGTAACACATGAACTGAAGGAAATTTCAGATTTGGGTTTTAGCCATCTTATTTGTGTCAGTATGTTTTATATTATTTATATTGTTATTTTGGTTGTGTGAACATCATTCTATTCTCTCAGCCTTTAATCCCTTTCACTTGTCTCAGTTATTAATATTATTATTTGATAAAAATTTGCCAGTAAGAGAACTCTTAGATAATTTTCTCAGCCTTTAGATTTCTTGAATGCAGTCCTTACTTTTTAGTAAAAATCAATTTCTAAATTATGATTTCAGTCTTCCTCCAGATGTGGGATGGTTTTTATTTCCTTGAAAGTGTGAAATCATTTGTTCTCTGGTAAGTGTTGGTGAAAGCAATAAAACATTGCTTTCAATTCAAAAGTTGCAAAATTCAGTTTCTTCTGGGTTAAATATGAGTGACCATGGCCTCAAAGCACAGGTTAATTCATATTACCCTAAATAATATGTTCCAATGGGCTTTTATAGTACCAGAACAAAATGAAAGTTATAAATCAAGGCATTTCCCCAATACATTGGTGTGAGCATAAGGTAGGTGGATTACAGGGAAGCAGGGCATTAAGCTTAGTATTGTCAAGTTGGCAGAATCTAGAAGCAACCAGGAGACTAAGCTCTGGCATGTATTGTGTGGGACTTTTCTTGGGGAGATGCAATGGAAACATCTATTTACCTCAGACAGGAAATCAAGCTCAACATGGTTAAACCAATACATATTTTGGAGTTATTTACAGGAGCATGGAAGTCTCAAAGGCAGCTACTGCATTCAAAAGTCCACCTCAGGCTCAATGACAATTCATTGCAATCCTTGAGCTCTCTGCATGACTTGTGGACAGTTCCACGGGCCATCTCTTCTGAGCTTTGTTTAGCTGTTGTTTACTTCTATTATGGTAGGGAAGGACTTTGGACATCTTCTAAATTTTAGCTGTCCAAGACTTGAGAGGTTTCCTGAGTTTTTGACCTTCCCTGCTTCCTCCAGGAAGGGAGGTTTCCATTAGGAAGACCCCCCCCACACACACACAATAGAATATTGGTGAGAAAGTATAAATTAATTGAGATGGGAAGACTCACTGAAAAGACAAGCAATTCCATAAAATGATTAGGGTCCTCTCCTGAATGAAAAGGAGGAAGTGAACTAAACATCCCCATGTATCCCTCTCTGCTGGCTGACTGTGGATACAACTTGATCAACTAACTACCTCATACCCTTGTTCTTATGACTTCACCACCAAAATGGACTTTCTCTTGAATTGTAAGTCAGTATAGACTCTTCCTTCCATAATTAGATTCAGACATTTTGTCCTAACAATTAAAAAGTAATTGACACATAAGAAAAACTCTGATTGTCTTTTTAGATGTTGTGGCGGTTTGAATGGGTTTGGTCTCTATAGACTCATGTGTTTGAATGCTTGGCCAATGGGGAGTGGCATTATTAAGAAGTGTGACCTTGTTAGAGTAGGTGTGGCCTTGTTGGAGTAAGTATATTACTGTGAGGGTGGCCTTTGAGGTCTCCTTCTATGCTTAGGCTCTGCCCCGTGTGGGTGACAGTCTCTTCTTGGCTGTCTGCAAAGGATAGTCTCCTAGCTGCAGTCAGATCAAGATGAAAAACTCTCAGCTCCTCTCTGGCACCATGTCTGCCTGCATGCTGCCATGCTTCCCACCATGATGATCATGAGCTAAACTCTGAAACTGTAAGCCAGTCCCAAATACATGTTTTCCTTTGTAAGAGTGGCTTTGTTCATAGTGGTTTTTCAACAGCAATGGAAACCCTAATGAAGACAGATGTTATCTGATGACATTCTTAGTTTTGGGTTGGTAGAGGCCAGTGGTCTCTTAATGTTGTCCACAGGTTTTACTTGATAGTTGAAAGGATGGATGTTAGGTTAGGCATAGAGGTGGATAGAGAACTGTTATGGTGAGTAAAGTCAGTGCAGCACAATTTGGGTCTTGTTCTGTCAACATTCCAAATCTATAGTCATGAAGTTTTCACTGTCAATCAGTCTTGTAGAATCTTTATAGCAGGTATAGCTTTCGTGGGGCTCTTATTTCATATGATTTACTGTTAACAAGGGAGGAACAGCATCAAAATGTGAATATCCATGTGACAGACTGGGTAAGAGTGATGCAACTTTTGCTGCTATCTTTTCTAGAGACAGGACTGAAGAAATATGTCCCATATTGGTTATGATTTTCATTTTTTTCCATTTAACCAATTCTTTCCTTACTTCCTTGTAGCTTCATTAACTACTAAGACTTTTTTCCTTGCAAAAGGACAATCTGATGGCTGTTACATTTAGTTCCTCAGAAGTGGTTGTGTTCATGTCCTTGTTGGAGAGAGGTAATTTTGTTAGATTGTTGTGGCCAATGTCAGGTAAATGAGCTGCTTCTTCTTACAGCCAAATATCTTAACAAATACAGGCTGATGACCTAAGTGTATATATCTGTGAGATAAGCTAGTGGTTGAGTTTCTGTGGATTTTGCAAAAGTTCTAAGGTTAATAAGAATAAGTTGTATTTAGGGAAAGAAGAGTAAAGACAGGAATCTTCATGATGTATTGCTAATGGAAAAGCTAAAGTAACAGAAAAGAGAAAAATCTGTCAGAAAATATATTCAAACTTGAGAAAGTACAACAATGATGGAGAAGAGAGAGCTGAAATCCATGAGGGAGTGCCTGAGTTTAACTGGCTTTGAATTTTGTGGCTAGGGATAAGTGTGGCTGAAATATGGATAGCAATCTTTGAGAAGTCCTGAGATATTCCAAAGGGGGAAAATCATGTATGGTTTTGATTTTTTTGAAAGGAGGTTGGTCAACCCTGGCATAGGTGCTGATTGACCATGCTGAGACTGTGGGCAATATAATTCTATGGATGATTTGAACATCCTCAGGAAAGGGCGTACATCATTGGTTTGGGTTTTATAGATAGTCACATAGAAGCCCTTTATACTTACTTATTTCATCAGAGTTACCGATGTCCATCACCATACTGGGCATTTCGATTTTAGTGATATGTTTGCTAACATCCCTGCTGACATTCTTATGAATATGAAAGGCCCTTCATGTCAGGCTACTATAAAAAAGTGGACAGATTTGTAACTGAGCAGTTATGCCATGGTATTCAGAAATGGGCTGATGGCAATGGGAACACTCAGTTGAAAGGATGAAGAAAAGCTCCTTTGTTGCCACTTCATACTAGATGTGCCCAAGAGGCTTTCCTGCTGTGGTGAATATGTTCTTGCCATTCTGTCCACTGTGCACACATAGGAATAGGACTCTTGAAATGTGATAGAAGCTCTTTATTAGATTCAGTTGATAGCCATTCTAAGTTTAAATAACTACACGAAGCTAATGGCTCTTGCATTTTATAGTGCAGTATTAGACTATCTCCAAACTTTTGATGAAATGTGGATTTATTTTTAATAAGAGATACTTTGTGTCACTTGGCAGATTCATAAAATAGTCTTATTATGAAGATATTTAACTGCTTTAAAACTGTTTACAGAGAAAAGCACCGGGGCAGCTGGGGCGCAGGGTCGGCTGACACTCGCCAGCTACCCACAACAACAGCCACAGGATCTTAAGACTTCTGGTGAGTGGAACACAGCTTCTGCTCCAATCCAATTGCGCGGGACCTGAGACTGCATTAGTTAGGGAAGCAGAAACCGGCCTGAGTAGGGCCACAGGCCTCATCCGGCCGGATCAGCGCAGGGGTAGCTGGAGCGCAGGGTTGCCTGACACCCGCCAGCTACCCACGACCCCCGCCGCAGGATTTTGGGACTGCTGGTGAGTGGAACACAGCTTCTGCTCCAGTCCAATTACGCAGGACCTGAGACTGCTCTGGTTGGGGAGAGAGAAATCCAGCCTACATAGGGCCACAACCCTCTTCCGGTCAGAAAAGCACCAGGACAGCTGGGGCGCAGGGTCGGCTGACACTCGCCTGCTACCCACAACACCCACCACAGGATCTTAAGACTTCTGGAGAGTGGAACACAGCTTCTGCTCCAATCCAATTGCACGCGGGACCTGAGACTGCATTAGTTAGGGAAGCAGAAAACCGGCCTGAGTAGGACCACAGGCCTCTTCCGGCTGGACCAGCACCGGGGTACCGCCAGCTACCCACGACCCCCGCCGCAGGATTTAGAGACTGCTGGTGAGTGGAACACAGCTTCTGCTCCAATCTTTAAACAGTGACAACGATAACAACTAACCCCAGAGATTACCAGATGGCGAAAGGTAAACGTAATAACCTTACTAACAGAAACCAAGACCACTCACCATCATCAGAACCCAGCACCCCCACTTCGCCCAGTCCAGGGCACCCCAACACACCGGAAAAGCTAGACACGGATTTAAAAGCATATCTCCTGATGATGGTAGAGGACTTCAAGAAGGACTTTAATAACACACTTAAAGAACTACAGGAGAACACTGCTAAACAGGCAGAAGACACTAAAGAGGAAGCACAAAAATCCCTTAAAGAATTGCAGGAGAACACTGCTAAAGAGTTACAAATCCTTAAAGAAAAACAGGATAACATAATCAAACAGGTAGAAGTCCTTACAGAAAAACAGGAAAACACATCCAAACAGATGATGGAAATGAACAAAACCATACTAGACCTAAAAAGGGAAGTAGACACAATAAAGAAAACCCAAAATGAGGCAACACTGGAGATAGAAACCCTAGGAAAGAAATCTGGAACCATAGATACGAGCATCAGCAACAGAATACAAGAGATGGAAGAGAGAATCTCAGGTGCAGAAGACTCCATAGAGAACATCGGCACAACAATCAAGGAAAATGTAAAATGCAAAAAGATCCTAACTCAAAACATCCAAGAAATACAGGACACAATGAGAAGACCAAACCTACAGATAATAGGAGTGGATGAGAATGAAGTTTTTCAACTCAAAGGACCAGCAAACATCTTCAACAAAATTATAGAAGAAAACTTCCCAAATCTAAAGAAAGAGATGCCCATGAACATACAAGAAGCCTACAGAACTCCAAATAGACTGGACCAGAAAAGAAACACCTCCCGACACATAATAATCAGAACAACAAATGCTCTAAATAAACATAGAATACTAAAAGCAGTAAGAGAAAAAGGCCAAGTAACATATAAAGGCAAGCCTATCAGAATTACACCAGATTTTTCACCAGAGACTATGAAAGCCAGAAGATCCTGGACGGATGTTATACAGACACTAAAAGAACACAAATTCCAGCCCAGGCTACTATACCCAGCCAAACTCTCAATTAACATAGATGGAGAAACCAAAGTATTCCACGACAAAACCAAATTCACACATTATCTCTCCACGAATCCAGCCCTTCAAAGGATAATAACAGAAAAAAAACAATACAAGGACGGGAACCACGCCCTAGAAACAACAAGAAGGTAATCCCTCAACAAACCTAAAAGAAGACAGCCACAAGAACAAAATGCCAACTTTAACAACAAAAATAACAGGAAACAACAATTACTTTTCCTTAATATCTCTTAATATCAATGGACTCAACTCCCCGATAAAAAGACATAGACTAACAAACTGGCTACACAAACAAGACCCAACATTTTGCTGCTTACAGGAAACTCATCTCAGAGAAAAGGATAGACACTACCTCAGAATGAAAGGCTGGAAAACAATTTTCCAAGCAAATGGCATGAAGAAACAAGCTGGAGTAGCCATTCTAATATCTGATAAGATTGACTTCCAACCCAAAGTCATTAAAAAAGACAGGGAGGGACACTTCATACTCATCAAAGGTAAAATCCTCCAAGAGGAACTTTCAATCCTGAATATCTATGCTCCAAATACAAAGGCAGGAGAACACTGCTAAAGAGTTACAAATCCTTAAAGAAAAACAGGATAACATAATCAAACAGGTAGAAGTCCTTACAGAAAAACAGGAAAACACATCCAAACAGATGATGGAAATGAACAAAACCATACTAGACCTAAAAAGGGAAGTAGACACAATAAAGAAAACCCAAAATGAGGCAACACTGGAGATAGAAACCCTAGGAAAGAAATCTGGAACCATAGATACGAGCATCAGCAACAGAATACAAGAGATGGAAGAGAGAATCTCAGGTGCAGAAGACTCCATAGAGAACATCGGCACAACAATCAAGGAAAATGTAAAATGCAAAAAGATCCTAACTCAAAACATCCAAGAAATACAGGACACAATGAGAAGACCAAACCTACAGATAATAGGAGTGGATGAGAATGAAGTTCTCATTCATTAAAGAAACTTTAGTAAAGCTCAAAGCACACATTGCACCTCATACAATAATAGTGGGAGACTTCAACACACCACTTTCACCAATGGACAGATCATGGAAACAGAAACTAAACAGGGACACAGTGAAACTAACAGAAGTTATGGATCAAATGGATCTGGCAGATATCTACAGAACATTTTACCCTAAAACAAAAGGATATACCTTCTTCTCAGCACCTCATGGTACCTTCTCCAAAATTGACCACATAATTGGTCACAAAGCAGGCCTCAACAGATACAAAAATATTGAAATTGTCCCATGCATCCTATCAGATCACCATGGACTAAGGCTGTTCTTCAATAACAAAATAAATAATAGAAAGCCAACCTTCACGTGGAAACTGAACAACACTCTTCTCAATGATACCTTGGTCAAGGAAGGAATAAAGAAAGAAATTAAGGACTTTTTAGAGTTCAATGAAAATGAAGCCACAACATACCCAAACTTATGGGACGCAATGAAAGCATTTCTAAGAGGAAAACTCATAGCTCTGAGTGCCTCCAAAAGGAAACTAGAGAGAGCACACATTAGCAGCTTGACAACACACCTAAAAGCACTAGAACAAAAGGAAGTAAATTAACCCAAGAGGAGTAGACGGCAGGAAATAATCAAACTCAGGGGCGAAATCAACCAAGTGGAAACAAGAAAAACTATTCAAAGAATCAACCAATCAAGGAGCTGGTTCTTTGAGAAAATCAACAAGATAGATAAACCCTTAGCCAGACTCACTAGAGGGCACAGGGAAAGCATCCTAATTAACAAAATCAGAAATGAAAAAGGAGACATAACAACAGATCCTGAAGACATCCAAAACACCATCAGATCCTTCTACCAAAGGCTATACTCAACAAAACTGGAGAACCTGGATGAAATGGAGAAGTTCCTAGACAGATACCAGGTACCAAAGTTGAATCAAGATCAGGTTAATGATCTAAACAGCCCTATATCCCCCAAAGAAATAGAAGCAGTCATTAATAGTCTCCCAACTAAAAAAAGCCCAGGACCAGATGGGTTTAGTGCAGAGTTCTATCAGACCTTCAAAGAAGATCTAATCCCAGTTCTTCACAAACTATTCCACAAAATAGAAACAGAAGGTACTCTACCCAACTCATTCTATGAAGCCACAATTACTCTGATACCTAAACCACAAAAAGACCCAACAAAGATAGAAAACTTCAGACCAATATCCCTTATGAATATTGATACAAAAATCCTCAATAAAGTTCTTGCTAACCGAATCCAAGAACACATCAAAACAATCATCCATCCTGACCAAGTAGGTTTCATCCCAGGGATGCAGGGATGGTTCAATATACGGAAATCCATCAACGTAATCCAGTATATAAACAAACTCAAAGACAAAAACCACATGGTCATCTCGTTAGATGCGGAAAAAGCATTTGACAAGATCCAACACCCATTCATGATAAAAGTCTTGGAAAGATCAGGAATTCAAGGCCCATACCTAAACATGATAAAAGCAATCTACAGCAAACCAGTAGCCAACATCAAAATAAATGGTCAGAAGCTTGAAGCAATCCCTCTAAAATCAGGGACTAGACAAGGCTGTCCACTTTCTCCATACCTATTCAACATTGTACTTGAAGTCCTAGCCAGAGCAATTCGACAACAAAAGGAGATCAAAGGGATACAAATTGGAAAAGATGAAGTCAAAATATCACTCTTTGCAGATGATATGATAGTATATATAAGTGACCCTAAAAATTCCACCAGAGAACTCCTAAGCCTGATAAACAGCTTCGGTGAAGTAGCTGCATATAAAATTAACTCAAATCAATGGCCTTTCTCTACACAAAGAATAAACAGGCTGAGAAAGAAATTAGGGAAACAACACCCTTCTCAATAGTCACAAATAATATAAAATATCTTGGCGTGTCTCTAACTAAGGAAGTGAAAGATCTGTATAATAAAAACTTCAAGTCTCTGAAGAAAGAAATTATAGAAGATCTCAGAAGATGGAAAGATCTCCCATGCTCATGGATTGGCAGGATCAACATTGTAAAAATGGCTATCTTGCCAAAAGCAATCTACAGATTCAATGCAATCCCCATCAAAATTCCAAATCAATTCTTTAACGAATTAGAAAGTGCAATCTGCAAATTCATCTGGAATAACAAAAAGCCTAGGATAGCAAAAACTCTTCTCAAGGATAAAAGAACCTCTGGTGGAATCACCATGCCGGACCTAAAGCTCTACTACAGAGCAATTGTGATAAAACCTGCATGGTACTGGTATAGTGACAGACAAATAGACCAATGGAATAGAATTGAAGACCCAGAAACGAACCCACACACCTATGGTCACTTGATCTTCGACAAGGGAGCTAAAAACATCCAGTGGAAGAAAGACAGCATTTTCAACAAATGGTGCTGGCACAACTGGTTGTTAACATGTAGAAGAATGCGAATCGATCCATTCCTATCTCCTTGTACTAAGGTCAAGTCTAAGTGGATGAAGGAACTTCACATAAAACCAGAGACACTGAAACTTATAGAGGAGAAAGTGGGGAAAAGCCTTGAAGATATGGGCACAGGGGAAAAATTCCTGAATAGAACAGTAATGGCTTGTGCTGTAAGATCGAGAATTGACAAGTGGGACCTCATGAAACTACAAAGCTTCTGCAAGGCTAAAGACACCATCAATAAGACAAAAAAACCACCAACAGACTGGGAAAGGATCTTCACCTATCCTAAATCAGATAAGGGACTAATATCCAATATATATAAAGAACTCAAGAAGGTGGACTCCAGAAAGTCAAATAACCCCATTAAAAAATGGGGCTCAGAACTGAACAAAGAATTCTCACCTGAGGAATACCGAATGGCAGAGAAACACCTAAAAAAATGTTCAACATCCTTAATCATCAGGGAAATGCAAATCAAAACAACCCTGAGATTCCACCTCACACCAGTCAGAATGGCTAAGATCAAAAATTCAGGTGACAGCAGATGCTGGCAAGGATGTGGAGAAAGAGGAACACTCCTCCATTGTTGGTGGGATTGCAAGCTTGTACAACCACTCTGGAAATCAGTCTGGCGGTTCCTCAGAAAATTGGACATAGTACTACCGGAGGATCCAGCAATACCTCTCCTGGGCATATATCCAGAAGATGTCCCAACCGGTAAAAAGGACACATGCTCCACTATGTTCATAGCAGCCCTATTTATAATAGCCAGAAGCTGGAAAGAACCCAGATGTCCCTCAACAGAGGAATGGATACAGAAATTATGGTACATTTACACAATGGAGTACTACTCAGCTATTAAAAAGAATGAATTTATGAAATTCCTAGCCAAATGGATGGACCTGGAGGGCATCATCTTGAGTGAAGTAACACAAGCACAAAAGAACTCACACAATATGTATTCATTGATAAGTGGATATTAGCCCAAAACTTAGGATACCCAAGATATAAGATACAATTTGATAAACGCATGAAACTCAAGAAGAATGAAGACCAAAGTGTGGACACTGTGCCCCTTCTTAGAATTGGGAACAAAACACTCAGGGAAGGAGCTACAGAGACAAAGTTCGTAGCTGTGATGAAAGGATGGACCATTTAGAGACTGCCGTATCCAGGGATCCATCCCATAATCAGCTTCTAAATGCTGACACCATTGTATACACTAGCAAGATTTTGCTGAAAGGACCCAAATATAGCTGTCTATTGTGAGATGATGCGGGGGCCTAACAAACACAGGAGTGGATGTTCACAGTCAGCTATTGGATGTATCACAGGGCTCCCAATGGAGAAGCTAGAGAAAGTACCCAAGGAGCTAAAGGGATCTGCAACCCTATTGTTGGAACAACATGATGTACTAACCAGAACCCCGGAGCTCTTGTCTCTAGCTGCGTATCGAAAGATGGCCTAGTCGGCCATCACTGGAAAGAGAGGCCCATTGGACTTGCAAACTTTATATGCCCCAATATAGGGGAATGCCAGGGCCAAAAGAATGGGAATGGGTGGGTAGGGAAGTGGGGGGCGCTATGGGGGACTTTTGGGATAGCATTGGAAATGTAATTGAGGAAAATATGTAATAAAAATATAAAAAAAAAAAAGAAAAAAAAACTGTTTACAGATAAGAAAAATGAGGACTACAAGCTTTCAGTTTCTTGTTCCGAATCACAGTTATCACAGCAGTTATGTGAGGGTGACAGGACCTCTTTAGGCTCACTTGGGTGTGACTTACAAGGGAGAGGTACCATCCACTCTTAGTCATCAAAGGTCAACCAGAAGCAGTGGCTCTAAGTTTGTTGTCTCACACCAAAGAAAATTAATGACACAGATTCTCATGGGAGTACACAAAGAAGAACAGGCTTGACTAAGAATTCTTATAGAAAAGTAATAGTGTCAGGTTTGGTGTGCACGCATGGAAGGGATCCCAAGTTGGGCAGGTCACTGGGTGACCTTTCTTTCAGTCTCTGCTCCATTTTTGTCCCTGCATTTCCCTGTATGTCCTTCTGGGTCTGGGTTACCTTACTCAGGATGATATTTTATAGTTCTATACATTTGCCTGCAAAATTTATAATGTCCTCATTTTTAATAGCTGAATAGTATTCCATTGTGTAAATGAACTACATTTTCTGTATCCATTGTTTGGTTGAGGGACATCTGAGGTGTTTAAGGCTTCTGGTTATTACAAATAAGGCTAAGGCCATATTGTCTGTGCAGACGAGAGCCTAGCATGGCTCTCCTCAGAGAGGCTCTACCAGCAACTGACTGAGACAAGTGCAGATACTTACAGCCAACTATTGAAATGAGGTTAGGGACCAATATGGAATAGTTACAGGAAGGACTGAAGGAACAGAAGAGGATTGAAACAACAGTGTCAACTAACCCAGACCCCTCAGAGCTCCCAGAAACTAAGCCAAAAACCAGGGAGCACACATGGGCTGGTTCATGGCCCCAGGCACATATGTAGCAGAGGACTGCCTTGTATGGCCTCAGGGGGAGAGGGTGTGCCTAATCCAGTGGAGACTTGAAGTCCCAGGGAAGAGGGATGGTGATGGGGGTGTGAGTGTGAGTGGGAAGCACCCTCTCAAAGGTGGGGGGAGGGGTGAAGAACTGGGGAAGACTGGACCTGGAAAGGGGGCAATTTTTAGAATGTAAATAAGATAATTTAGTAAGGATTTTTTTTCTTTAAAAAAAAGTAAGATGTTGAAATAAAAGGAGAGGCTGAAGAATAATAAGAAATTCAGGAAGATTGGGAGAAACTCTCATGAGTTAGGAAAGGCTTCCAAATGAAGGGACAATTGAATTTTGTCTTGGGATTTTATAGGCACACTGGAAAAATGCTGATGTGACAAAGTCTGTTGAGATGAGTGAATTCTCAGGGTTATAATGGGCACAGGCAGCAAATGTCCACTTCTTGCTCTGTGCATGTCCCCCTGGTCCAACCAGAGGATGTTTGTATGCTGTTTGTCCCCTCTCACTCAGTTGAAGGTGTTTGAAGCTTCCTCTGAAATCTGTCTTTGATTCTGCCCTTGGCCTTGATTGTCTGTTGGGTTTTGGTCTCTTGGTCTACATTACTGCTCTCTGACTTTGCAGATGTCTCAAGCTATGTTAATTAAACTAAGCTCTCTGTTCTCAACTTTACCTGTTCAGCTTGTACTACTATGGTAGATAGTTAATTGTATCCTAGCTGTAGTTTTTCTGGTTAACTCTTTCTCTGTTCTGTGTCTCTTTCTTGAGGTGGATACAGACATACTAGAAGTCATCCCTACTTGAAATTTATCCTGTTACAACTAAGTGACTTCAGATCCTCAGTGTGTACATAGATACAAGCTGTCGTGGAATGTCTGTAATATGAGTGTTGGCAGAGTCATACACAGCCTGGCTGGGGAGTGAGGGTGGAGGTTGTTTGCTGGCTAGTTAGCCTAGCTGAAATAGTGAGCTCAAAGTTCAGTGAGAGACCCTATCTCAAAAAGTAAAGTAGAACTAAAGAATACAGTCAATGTCAACCCCCGGCCTCCACATGTGCACACACATGTGTATACTACACACACAGATAAACACACAGAGATACACACACACACACACACAATTACTTTCTAGTAAGCTTTACTTTTTTATTTTTTAAGTTTTATTGCATTATGAGAAAAGATAATTTCAATTTATCTGAATTTGTTAACATTTAAAAATATTTTGAGTAAATAGACTTACATCACATTCTTCTTTCCCTTTTGTACCCCAACTCCTCCCAGAGACCCCCCTTCAATACCTGCCGTACCTTTTGTTTTTTTAATCATATTCTTTAACATTTATAAAATATTATAACAAGATAAATGACTATTGTATTAGTTAGGGTTTTACTGCTGAGAACAGACACCATGACCAAGGCAAGTCTTATAAAAAACAACATTTAATTTGGGCTGGCTTACAGATTCAGAGGTTCAGTCTATTACCATCAAGGTGGGAGCATGGCAGCATCCAGGCAGGCATGGTACAGGAGGAGCTGAGAGTTCTATGTCTTCATCCAAAGGCTGCTAGTGGAAGACTGACTTCCAGGCAAATAGGGTGAGGAATTTATGCCCACACCCACAGTGACACACCTACTCCAACCAGGTCACACCTATTCCAACAAGGCCATACTCCCAAATGGTGCCACTCCCTAGTCCAAGAATGTACAAACCATCACAAGTGTTATAAAAGTTTGCTGTAAAACAATCAATAGAACAGTCTTATGTAGATGCTTGTCTACAGCAATACTGAAAATAAATGTTTTTCTCAATATAAATTTTAAATAACTCCAAATATATTAACTGTATGATATTTTAAAATAATATATCACTATTAGTTTTTTTTAATTAGGTATTTTCTTCATTTACATTTCAAATGCTATCCCAAAATCCCCCATACCCTCGCCCCCCCCACCCACTCCCACTTCTTGGACCTGGCATTCCCCTGTACTGAGGCATATAAAGTTTGCAAGACCAAGGGGCCTCTTTTCCCAATGATGGCTGACTAGGCCATCTTCTGCTACATATGCAGCTAGAGACACGAGTTCTGGGGGTAATGGCTAGTTCATATTGTTGTTCCACGTATAGGATTGCAGACCCCTTTAGCTCCTTAGGTACTTTCTCTAGCTTCTCCATTGGGCGCCCTGTGTTCCATCTAATAGCTGACTGTGAACATCCACTCTGTGTTTGCCAGGTATTGGCATAGCCTCACAAGAGACAGCTATATCAGGGTCCTTTACCTGGCAGGGGAGATACCATGGTCACTATTAGTTTTTTAATGTTTTAATGAACATAAATAAAGTGTTTTTGTTTGTTTGCTTTGTTTTTAGTAGAGCTTAAAAATCTTGGCTCTTACTGTGGTAAAAACTCAAAATAGGAACAATTTTTGGACACTGGAGTTCATTGTCCCTCACATCACCAAAGGATTTTACCTCCATTGTAGCTAAGCTAAGAGTGGACAGTTCTGCTGTGCCAAGGAATGCATTGTAGGCATGATTTTTGGGGATAGACTTCCTGCTATGGTCAAAGTTATTTGACTTGAGTGGTTGTCTTCATTCTTAGCCCACAGGGAACAGGTTACACTTGGTTAAGAAATGGTTTGATTATAGAGATGGTCTATCCATGAAGTCATTTATCAACTGTTTTAATGAAGAATGGTTCTGCTTGGAGGGTGGCACAGACATTAGGTGAGGGTAAGATTCTGGTTCCTTGGCTGTGATGATTTTGAAAAGCATTCATCTTAGAAAAATAGTAACTTACAGTTTTGCTTCTTCATGAGACTCAAGAAGAAGGAAGATCAAAGTGTGGACACTTCATCCCTCCTTAGAATGGGGAACAAAATACCCATGGAAGGAGTTACAGAGACAAAGTTTGGAGCTGAGATGAAAGGATGAAACATCCTGAGACTACCCCACCTGGGAATCCATCTCATAATCAGCCACCAAACACAGACACTATTGCATATGCCAGCAAGATTTTGCTGAAAGGACCCTGAAATAGCTGTCTCTTATGAGGCTATGCCAGTGCTTGGCAAATACAGAAGTGGATGCTCACGGTCATCTATAGGATGGAACATAGGGCCCCCAATGGAGGAGCTAGAGAAAGTACCCAAGGAGATGAAGGGGTCTGCAACCCTATAGGTGGAACAAAATATGAACTAACCAGTAGGCCCAGAGCTTATGTCTCTAGCTATATATGTAGAAGAAGATGGCCTATTCGGTCATCAAGCAAAGCATTTAGTCTCACTCTTTACTGTTTTCCTTTTTTTTTTATTACATATTTTCCTCAATTACATTTCCAATGCTATCCCAAAAGTCCCCCATACCCTCCCCCCACACCCCTACCCACCCATTCCCACTTTTTGCACCTGGCATTCCCCTGTACTGGGGCATATAAAGTTTGTGTGTCCAATGGGCCTCTCTTTCAAGTGATGGCCTACCAGGCCACCTTTCGATTCATATGCAGCTAGAGTCAAGAACTCCGGGGTACTGGTTAGTTCATAATGTTGTTGCACCTACAGGGTTGCTGATCTCTTTAGCTCCTTGGATACTTTCTCTAGCTCCTCCATTGGGGGCCCTGTGATCCATCCAATAGCTGACTGTGGGCATCCACTTATGTGTTTGCTAGGCCCCGGCCTAGTCTCACAAGAGACAGCTATATCAGCGTCCTTTCAGCAAATGCTTGCTAGTGTATGCAATGGTGTCATCGTTTGGAGGCTAATTATGGGATGGATCCCTGGATATGACAGTCTCTAGATGGTCCATCCTTTTGTCACAGCTCCAAACTTTGTCTCTGTAATTCCTTCCATGGGTGATTGTTTCCAATTCTAAGAAGGGGCAAAGTGTCTACACTTTGGACTTTGTTCTTCTTCAGTTTCATGTGTTTTACAAATTGTCTCTTATATCTCAGGTATACTAAGTTTCTGGGCTAATATCCACTTATCAGTGAGTACATATTGTGTGAGTTCTTTTGTGATTGGGTTACCTCACTCAGGATGATGCCCTCCAGATCCAACCACTTGCCTAGGAATTTCATAAATTCATTCTTTTTAATAGCTGAGTAGTACTCCATTGTGTAAATGTACCACATTTTTTGTATCTATTCCTCTGTTGAGGGGCATCTGGGTTCTTTCCAGCTTCTGGCTATTATAAATAAGGCTGCTAGGAACATAGTGGAGCATGTGTCCTTCTTACCGGTTGGGACATCTTCTGGATATATGCCCAGGAGAGGTATTGCGGGATCCTCCGGTAGTACTATGTCCAATTTTCTGAGGAATAGCCAGACTGATTTCCAGAGTGGTTGTACAAGCTTGCAATCCCACCAACAATGGAGGAGTGTTCCTCTTTCTCTACATCCTCGCCAGCATCTGCTGTCACCTGAGTTTTTGATCTTAGCCATTCTGACTGGTGTGAGATGGAATCTCAGGGTTGTTTTGATTTGCATTTCTCTGATGATTAAGGATGCTTAACATTTTTTCAGGTGCTTCTCAGCCATTCGGTATTCCTCAGGTGAGAATTCTTTGTTTAGCTCTGAGCCCCATTTTTTAATGGGGTTATTTGATTTTCTGGCGTCCACCCTCTTGAGTTCTTTATATATATTGGATATTAGTCCCCTATCTGATTTAGGATAGGTAAAGATACTTTCCCAATCTGTTGGTGGCCTTTTTGTCTGTCTTATTGACGTTGTCTTTTGCCTTGCAGAAGCTTTGCAGTTTCATGAGGTCCCATTTGTCAATCCTCGATCTTACAGCACAAGCCATTGCTGTTCTATTCAGGAATTTTTCCCCTGTGCCCATATCTTCGAGGCTTTTCCCCACTTTGTCCTCTATAAGTTTCAGTGTCTCTGGTTTTATGTCGAGTTCCTTGATCCACTTAGATTCGACCTTAGTACAAAGAGATAGGAATGGATCAATTCACATTCTTCTACATGATAACCACCAGTTGTGCCAGCACCATTTGTTGAAAATGCTGTCTTTCTTCCACTGGATGGTTTTAGCTCCTTTGTCGAAGATCAAGTGACCATTGGTGTGTGGGTTAATTTCTGGGTCTTCAATTCTATTCCATTGGTCTACTTGTCTGTCACTATTCCAGTACCATGCAGTTTTTATCACAATTGCTCTGTAGTAAAGCTTTAGGTCAGGCATGGTGATTCCACCAGAGGTTCTTTTATCCTTGAGAAGAGTTTTTGCTATCCTAGGTTTTTTGTTATTACAGATGAATTTGCAGATTGCTCTTTCTAATTCCTTGAAGAATTGAGTTGGAATTTTGATGGGGATTGCATTGAATCTGTAGATTGCTTTTGGCAAGATAGCCATTTTTACAATGTTGATCCTACCAATTCATGAGCATGGGAGATCTTTCAATCTTCTGAGATCTTAATTTCTTTCTTCAGAGACTTGAAGTTCTTATCATACATATCTTTCACTTCCTTAGTGAGTCATGCCAAGATATTTTATATTATTTGTGACTATTGAGAAGGGTGTTGTTTCCCTAATTTCTTTCTCAGCCTGTTTATTCTTTGTGTAGAGAAAGGCCATTGACTTGTTTGAGTTAATTTTATATCCAGCTATTTCACTGAAGCTGTTTATCAGGTTTAGGAGTTCTCTGGTGGAATTTTTAGGATCACTTATATATACTATCATATCATCTGCAAAAAGTGATATTTTTTAAAAGTGATATTTTGACTTCATCTTTTCCAATTTGTATCCCCTTGATCTCCTTTTGTTGTGGAATTGCTCTAGGACTTCAAGTACTATGTTGAAGAGGCTTTGCTGTTTTCTTACAAGCCACCTCCCAAATTAATTGTCTATGTTTCTTTTGGCTGTATAAAAATTTTGAAATAAGTAAGCTGTTCTGAAAACCACAGTATAGTGTAAAACCATCAAATAAACAATCTTACTAATAGAGCAGCTGAGATAGGAGAAGCATGATTTCAAGACCATTATGTGGTACACAGCAAGATACTGTCATACACAGACAAGCAGAAAGCGAGTATGGAGAATTAATTAAAGAGACCATTGGATGACAGCCAACAAATTTGTAATTCCTCATATTTTTGAATTTCAATTGATTAGGATATGTTGTTAATATTAATTTTCATATTAAGAGATATTAAGGAAAAGTGATTGGTACTTCCTGGGTTTTTTTTGTTTTTGTTTGTTTGTTTGTTTTTTTCGAGACAGGGTTTCTCTGTGTAGCCCTGGCTGTCCTGGAACTCACTCTGTAGACCAGACTGGCCTCCAACTCAGAAACCTACCTCTCTCTACCTCCCAAGTGCTGGGATTAAAGGTGTGTGCCACCACGCCCAGCATGTTATTTTTGTAGTTAGAGTTGGAATTATGTTTGTGTGGGTTTGTTGAAAGATTAGGGTGTAGATTCATTCCTTGTGTTGGTATTTTCCATCTATTTTCCTTTGTAGGGCTGGATTTGTAGAAAGATATTGTGTAAATTTGGTTTTGTCATGGCATACCTTGTTTATTCCATCTATGGTAATAGAGAGTTTTTCTGGGTATAGTAGCCTGGGCTGGCATTTGTGTTCTTTTAGGGTCTGAATGACATCTGCCCAGGATCTTCTAGCTTTCATAGTCTCTGGTGAGAAGTCTGGTGTAATTCTAATAGGTCTGCCTTTATATGTTACTTGACCTTTTTCCCTTACTGCTTTTAATATTCTTTCTTTGTTTGATGAATTTGGTGTTTTGATTATTATGTGTCAGGAGGAATTTCTTTTCTGGTCCTTTCTATTTGGAGTTCTGTAGGCTTCTTGTATGTTCATGGACATCTCTTTCTTTAAGTTAGGGAAGTTTTCTTCTATAATTTTGTTGAAGATATTTACTGGCCCTTTAAGTTGGGAATCTTCACTCTCTTGTGTACCTTTTATCCTTAGGTGTGGTCTTCTCATTGTGTCCTGGATTTCCTGGATGTTTGGGTTAGGAGCTTTTTGCTTTTTGCATTTCTTTTCCCTGTTATATCAATGTTTTCTATCGTATCTTCTGTCCCTGAGATTCTCTCTTCTATCTCCTGTATTCTGTTGGTGATGCTTGCATTTATGACTCCCGATCTCTTACCTAGGTTTTCTAACTTCAGGGTTGTCTCCCTTTGTGATTTCTTTATTGTTTCTAGTTCCATTTTTAGATCCTGGATGGTTTTGTTCCTTTCCTTCACCTGTTTGATTGTGTTTTCCTGTAATTCTTTAAGGGATTTTTGTGTTTCCACTTTAAGGGTTTCTAGCCGTTTACCTATGTTCTCCTATATTTCTTTAACAGAGTTATTTATGTCCTTCTTAAAGTCCTCTATCATCATCATGAGGCATGATTTTTGATCTGGATCTTGCTTTTCCAGTGTGTTGTGGTATCCAGGACTTTCTATGGTTGGAGAATTGGTTTCTGATGATGCCAAGTAGCCTTTGTTTCTGTTGCTTGTTCTTGATCTTATGCTTGCTTCCTGCCATCTGGTTATCGCTAGTTTTACCTGCCCTGGCTATGTCTGACTGGAACCTGTCCTTCCTGTGATCCTGGTTGTGTTAGAACTCCTCAGAGTCAAGCTGTCTCTGTGATCCTATGATTCTTGGATTCTGTGATCCTGAGATCCTGGGTGTGTCCAAGCTCCTGGGAGTCAAGCTGCCTCTGGGACCCTGAGATCCTGGTGTGTCCAAGCTCCTGGGAGTCAAGCTGCCTCTGGGACCCTGAGATCCTGGTGTGACCAAGGTCCTAGGATCCTGTTATCCTATGATCCTGGACATGTTAGAGTTCCTGGGAGTGGAGCTGCCTCTGGGTGTTGTGGTGTTGGCTGTGGAGTTTGTGTCCAAGTCTGCTCAGGGCACCGGTCCAGACAGACTGGAACAGTTTTTCTTTCATTTGATGTTAGACAATAATAGGCAGAAATTTCAAGTCAACACATTGATTCTATTTTGTGTGTGTGTGTGGGGGGGGGATGTTTCAAGACAGTGCTTCTCTGTGTAGCCCTGGCTGTCTTGGAACTCACTCTGTAGACCAGGCTTGCCTCGAACTCAGATATCCACCTGCCTCTGCCTCCCAAGTGCTGGGTTTAAAGGCATGCACCACTACTCCCTGGCACATCGATTCTTTATACATAGATATTTCTAAAAATGGAATCTTGAGACTCTATTTCTTGATTCTGAAAGCCAAACAAAGCTAATTAACATCAGTTTCAGTGAATAAATGTGCATCTTTTTACAAAAGACTATTTCTGCTTACCTAAACTTCAGAGTTGATTTCTTCATTTTTTCCCCTTTCTTCCCAATTAAAAGATGTAATATTTATTACTATGGCACTGTGCTAATGCATTTCTCAAAGAAAGAAAGAAAAGGACTCGCTGCTGTGTAAAATTGCAGTAAGAAATCAACAGGGAAGGGATTAGAACAATTAAATTCTTAGATTCACAAAGGGAGGAAATGAAGTCTGATTAATGAAATTTGTAGCCTGTATTTATAGAAAGGAAAGCAACATTGTGCTTCAAACACTCTTCATACCAAACTGAACCCATTATCTTTTCTTGCTCCTTATGATATTAGAAAATTCCTCCTTCTAATATAAAATTGAATGGGCACACGTATGTTTTTTACAATTTTCTTAGGACTGAAATTATACTGTCTTGATGCTATTGCGAGAGAAAAATTTGTTTATTCTGTCTCAAGTGTAGGGAAGTGATCTATAAAATTTAATTTACTCATAAGTGAGATTCTTGTTTTTCAGAATAAAGAAAGAAAGAAGGAAAGAAAGGAAGAAAGGAAGAAAGGAAGGAAGGAAGGAAGAAAGAAAGAAAGAAACAAACAAACAAAAAGAAGGAAATTGATGTAGTTTTTGGAGTCTGGTTGTTGCTTTTTCCAAACCTTGTGTTTTTTGTGTCAATAGGCATTCTCAGTTCTTCAGGGAGGTGAATCAAGAGAGACTGAGCCTTTGAGAAGCCAAGAGAATCTGAAAAGTGACAATTATGGACAGAAAAATGAAGAAAGTAACCATGGCTCTAGGGACATCCTCACCAAGGGATGGACCACAGTGTTGAGTCCCCATGTCTGACCAAGGACTACCCTTCACAGCTAACTCCCTAATTGTTCCCTACTTCCTCAAGCTGTAGGTATTCAGTAGACCAGGAAAAGTCTTCAGAAATGTAGTCCCTTTGCCACATTGTACTGAGAAAGTGTGGTGAATGACTTTATCCATCTTGTATGGGATGATAGGGTGATGTGGTTTCTGCTTATTACTACTCTTATCTGGAGACTGTCTTTCCCCACAACGTAAGATCTTCTGTTTCAGTGATTTCCAATTCTCTCTGACCTATTGATTACCCCATAAAATATGCCAGACATGCACAACACTTACTCTCATGTCCTCACAACGATTCCACATCTCATAAGCAAACAAAAGGCCATGGAGCTTCAGTAGGTTGTCACAGGCAGATGATTACTAAACTGTAAAGTTGAATTTAAAATCCAGCTATGTCTCTTATGAACCTTTGCTGAAATCACAAGCTGGAGGCTGGCTGAATGTTGGAGCAGCAGTCTAGCTGGACCAGGTGAGAGTGATCTGCTTCAAAGTGACCAAATGGCCTCTTTGAAGCATTCTGGAACTATCCCCTAGATATCTCCATCTAAGTTTAAGCATGCTTCTCTGTGGCTGGCTCTTTGGCCTTGAGTTTTCCACGGATGTAATTGTGACTCCAGGTGTCCAGACAGCAGCATCATTTTCTCCATGGGGCAGGCAGGGAGGATGGTATTCCAGGTCAGGGTTATATAAAGCCATCACAAATATCTGTCATTTCAGCTGCCTAAGATTACCTGTCTGAAAAAAGTTTTTGTAAAGTGTATATCCTTTATCAAATTATAGAAGCCTAGATTCGCAAATAGACTGTAAAACTTAATATCATTTTCAGAAAGCCCAATTTTGAAGCATATAGTATTCTCATCCAACAAAATCCATTGTGTTCTATTAAGGGTCATGGGCTTATCACTAAATGAATAAACATGGATAATATGTAGCCTTTTAATTGAGAAAGTTTATAATTTAGTGGTTAAGACAGAGATACAAGCATGTAAATTATGATACAAAATTCCTAACTGGGTGATAATATTCATACTAGATACCACCTGCTAGCAAATAAAAACACCTGTATCAGAAATGGGTTACCCTATTTTGTTTTTTGACTTGTTGGCCAGGTCCTATAGATCACCAACCATTGCTGGTTATTGGCATTGCTCCTGGTTGCCCTCCAGAACTTGACAGTATAGACCCTATTGCTGATGATACTGCATATTTGAACATAGAAAAATAAGCTAGTACTGACATTGAAGTTTCATTATTGTTGGCTAGTTTTCACTGTACTGGGATGTACTCTGCATACTCCCAGGGAAGAAAAATAATCACCAGCCTTACCCATCTGTGAACCTTGTGGGCAGCAATAATGGTTGTCTTGGCAAGATATGCTCACTTGTGCAATGATGGCAAGAATGCACTAGGATTAACCAAAACACTTTCTCATTGAATTTAAGGCCTGTTGTGTGAGGTAGAACCAAGACTTGGGGGCCAAGAACTTGTGTCTAGACAGTTCATAGGTAAAATGGACTCTGTGACCTTGCTAAATAGATATAATATTAAAGTGATTCATAATGAGTTACTGCTATACCCGTAGATAGAATAGTCCATTTCTTATTTTAGCCCTCATCAAAGAAGCTTCTCGCAGTAAATAGCAATTAACAGAGAGATGCACAATTGGTCAATGTGCAGAGGATAAGAAAGAGAGTAGAGAGTACTGAACTTTAAATGGGGCATCTGTCTCACACCCCGCCCTCAAAGCTAAGGGGTCATTATGGAAGAGGTGATAGATGACCTCAAGGAAATTGTTTTCAGATACAACTAGGAAGTTGCACACATAAATTACAGCTCCTTTTGACAGAAGGTACAATACCTGTACAAGCTCAAGCCAGACAAAATCCCAACAGTGGGAGGAAGGTGGGCACGAAGACCTGCCCATAGCTTAGTGCTATGGCTAATAGATGGCTGCTGGGAGAGAGGGTATCCAGTTTAGAGGAATGGCCCCTAGTACTTGGATCAAGCTTCAGTGCAATCCCAATATCCAATAGCACTTGAGCATCACAAATTAGACTCATGGGTAAACAGAAGAGAGAACTGAAGTTGAGTAGGTAGGGATAAGAATGTGGGTTTGATGATAAGTGGATATTAGCCCAGAAACTTAGAATACCCAAGATATAAGTTACAATTTGCAAAACACATGAAACTCAAGAAGAACGAAGACCAAAGTGTGGACACTTTGCCCCTTCATAGAATTGGGAACATAACACCCATGGAAGGAGTTACAGAGACAAAGTTTGGAGCTGAGACAAAAGGATGGACCATCTAGAGACTGCCATATCCAGGGATCCATCCCATAATCAGCCTCCAAACGCTGACACCATTGCATACATAGCAAGATTATGCTGATAGGACCCTGATATAGCAGTCTCTAGTGAGACTACACCAGGGCCTAGCAAACACATAAGTGGAAGCTCACAGTCAGCTATTGGACTGATCACAGGGCCCCCAATGGAGGAGCTAGAGAAAATACCCAAGGAGCTAAAGGGATCTGCAACCCTATAGGTGAAACAACATTATGAACTAACCAGTACCCTGGAGCTCTTGACTCTAGCTGCATATGTATCAAAAGATGGCCTAGCCGGCCATTACTGGAAAGAGAGGCCCACTGGACAGGCAAACTTTATATGCCCCAGTACAGGGGAACGACAGGGCCAAAAAGTGGGAGTGGTGGGTAGGGGGGTGGTGGGGAGGGTATGGGGGACTTTTGGGATAGCATTGGAAATGTAAATGAGGAAAATACCTAATTAAAAAAAAAAAGAAAACAAAGCAAGACAAAAAAAAAAAAAAGAATGTGGGTTTGAGAGGAGTTAGGGGAGGGGAAGTGAATGTGTTCAAAATACTTAGTGTTGGATTATCAAAGGATGAATCAAAAAAAAAAAAAGAAAGAAAAGAAAATGCCTCAATTTTCTTCTTTCTTTCTTTTTGTTTTTTAGCATGTAATAGAGTTAATTTGGGACATGAGAAGGGGAGTTGAGGAGGGAGTAGGGGGGAGAAAGAGAGAGAGAGAGAGAGAGAGAGAGAGAGAGAGAGAGAGAGAGAGAGAGAAGAGAGAGAGAAGAGAAGAGAAGAGAAGAGAAAAGAGAAGAGAAGAAGAGGCTAGTCACAAACACTTGGAGAGGGAGTGGGGAGTGGAATGAGGAGAAAAGAGACAGAGAGGGCAAGAGAGTGAGTTAATTTTCTTCCTTCCTTCCTTCCTTCCTTCCTTCCTTCCTTCCTTCCTTCCTTCCTTCCTTCCTTCCTTCCTTTCTCCTTCCTTCCTTCCTTCCTTCCTTCCTTCCTTCCTTCCTTCCTTCCTTCCTTCCTTCCTTCCTTCCTTCTTTCTTTCTTTCTTTCTTTCTTTCTTTCTTTCTTTCTTTCTTTCTTTCTTTCTTTCTTTCTCTTCCTTTCACCACATTTCTTTTTTTAATTAGATATTTTCTTTATTTACATTTCAAATGTTATCCCCTTTCCTAGTTTCCCTTCTGAAAAACCCCTACCCCTTCCCCCCACTCACCAACCCACCCACTCCAGCTTCCTGGCCCTGGCATTCACCTATACTGGGGCATAGAACCTTCCTCTACATCCTTGCCAGTGTCTGCTGTCACCTGAATTTTTGATCTTAGAAGTTCTGACTGGTATGAGGTGGAATCTCAGGGTTGTTTTGATTTGCATTTCTCTGGTGACTAAGGATGTTGAATATTTTTTAGGTGCTTCTTAGCCATTCAGTATTCCTCAGTTGAGAATTCTTTCTTTAGCTCTGTATCCCATTTTTAATAGGGTGGAGGCAATGAAGTAGTCTGCTGCTTGTTTCTTAAAGATGATTGCAACTATCTGAGTGGAGGATAGAGCTGTCCACCCATAGGAAATACAGAACAAGGGCAAACCAAAGGTGTGTTCTGTGGACTGCTGGTCTGTGTAGACACATCTATTATTTATGCTATTCTATTTATTGATTAGGTGATTTTTTCTGTGACATGTTTTTATTTTATTTTATTGTCCCTTTTATTTTCACATATCCAGTCTGACTAGAAATGCTAGAGAAGTTAAAAATACAGAGCCAAGGACACCTTGAGAAAGGACATTTTTTTTTTTTTTTCTGCATGACTTGTAGAAAGGTGGAATGTCATTAGGGCCTTGGAACAATAGTGTGAGTGTTCCAGTTGAAGAAATGGAAGAGAGAACTTCCATGAAGCTGGACCAGAATGAAATGATGGAAAGCCTACGGCCTTAAGGACCAGAGGGGAGTCCACTGTGTCTAAGAGAGAGGTTGTGTACATGTTAAGATGACATTGCCCGGAAGATGAGTGACAGTCATATGAGGATCTCTGATAGCAGGAAACAAAACAAGTTTTATTATTATGAAGAAAATTTTAATTCATTCAATAACTAGGAACTATAAATAAAAAGTTAAAAACCTGAAAAATAACACTTAGTTCTGGTCCTTAAAAGATATATATGTTTTAGATTTTCTTTTATACCTGGCTAAGCATTTGAGGTTGGAATTGGGTCATATATAACTCTGAAAAATGTCTGCATTTTGTGTCAAACACAGGTTGATACTATTGTTTTTAATGGCCAGAGGCTCTTCTATTATTATGAATTTGGTTTTGTTTTACTTGCCCAATATTATTATTTTTTAATATAAAACCTCAAGTAATTTTTTTCTGTTCTTTTCAGTTCCACACCCGTGACCTTATTTGCCTTTCGAGTTTTTGCAGCTTTAGACTTATGATTTTGTACCCGCTAACTCACTGAGTATTGGACTGATCTGATAGAAATTTCTGGAATAGTCTGGAGAGAAGTAAATAGTTGTGTAATACTTATTTTCAGCATGATACCCTACAGTGAAGTGCCAGATAAGAAGTGATTAAAGTACAGACCAAAGAGTCTCCGAGTGAAAAGCACGGGTCACTGGTTTATTGCTTTTCATATAAAAGTGGGAATAAAATGGAAAGAAAGTCAGGGATAAAAGTATAAGTGAATTTGACTTGCTGACCCTTGAGAAATTTGGGATTTGAGCACTGAATCTTAAACACCTTCAGAGAAGCCCTGAGTTAAAATTTAATGGATAAAATTGGGATATGGGAGAATAAAACACCAGGCTTCCCCATACCTCTGTGCAACAATAGATAGCTCATTTGAAAAGTTCCAAAGCATCTGTGGGACAATTTTGCAGACAATCAGTGTTGTGTTAGTGACTAGAAATCACTTATTCTAAGAAAGGGAGAGATGAAGATCCAGGAGAACGATAACATTGCTATAATGATATTTCTTAAACAATTTAAGAGATGTTGTCCTTGATGTTGGAGAAGCAACAAGATGTGAGAGAAGACACATTCAATTAGCAGCCAGACATCTGAGTTGATCTTCTTCCCTTTACATTCTGTGTGACCTTGTGCAAGTCACCTGACCTACTTGAATCTCAGGATTTTTATGTATGGCATGGAGATAGTGTTAGTCCTGGCTTGATCCACCTTACACATGTGTGAGAATCAAATCTCATAATGGTATGATGGATTTAAGACACTTTGGGAAAGATATATCTCTGGAGATGAGGGGGATTGCAGAATGAAAATCTTTCATTTAACTGAATTCAGTCAAATGATTGAGGTTTTTCTTCCCAGGATAAAAGGTTTCAAACAACAGAATTGTTGCCATTTATGGCTGTGTCAGCTCGCATAGTAAATCCATAGCCATTTGTTTACAAATTACGTTTAGAGTTGTTGTCATAGCTATACTTTATTGTCAGCTTGACTTGGTGTAGAATCACCATGGAAGCATAACTCTGAATGTTGTCATGAAGATATTTCAAGGAAGGTTAAATTAGGATGGAAGACATACTCTGAATGTGAGCAGCATTCTTCGTGCTGGTTTCTTGGACTGAAGAAGAAAGATAAAGTGGCTAGGATTAATGGGACATGCTTTTAATCCCAGCACTCAGTAGGCAGAGGCAGGTGGATTTTTGTGAGGACAAGGCTAGCCTGGTCTACAAAGAGAGTTCTAGGACAGCCAGGGCTATTCCAGAGAGAAACCCTGTCTCAAAAAACAAACAAATGGATAAATTTAGTTGAACATCAGAATTAATCTCTCCCTGCAGATGCAATATGGTCAGCTACATCTCTTCCCTGTTTCTCTCTCTCTCTTTTAATTAGATATTTTCTTTATTTACATTTCAAATGTTATTCCCTTTCCTCGTTTTTCCTCTGAAAAATCTCCTATTCCCACCCTCCTCCCCTTGCTCCCCAACCCACCCACTCCCACTCTTGGTCCTGGCATTCCCCTATACTGGGTCATAGAGCCTTCACAGGACCAAGGGCCTGTCCTCCCATTGATGACCAACTAGGCCATCCTCTGCTACATATATATATAGCTAGAGCCACAAGTTCCACCATGTGTTTTCTTTGATTGGTGGTATAGTTCCAAGGAGCTTTGGGGGTACTGGTTAGTTCATATTGATGTTCCTCCTATGGGGTTTCAGACCCCTTCAGATCTCTGGGTATTTATCTGGCTCCTTCATTGGGGACCTTGTGCTCCATCCATCAAAAACAGTGAGCACCCACTTCTGTATTTGCCAGGCACTGGCAGAGCCTCTCAGGAGACAGCTATATCAGGCTCCTGTCAGGCTCTTATTGGCATCTGCCTAGTGACTGGGTTTGGTGGTTGTTTATGGGGTGGATCCCCAAGTGGGGCAGTCTCTGGATGGTCATTCCTTCAGGCTCTGCTCTGAACTTTGTCTCTGTAACTACTTCCATGGATATTTTATTCTCCATTCTAAGAAGGAACGAAGTATCCATACTTTGGTCTTCCTTGTTCTTGAGTTTCATGTTTTGCAAATTGTATCTTGGGTATTCTAAGTTTCTGGGTTAATATCCATTTATCAGTGAGTGTATTTCATGTTTGTTCTTCTGTGATTGGGTTACCTCACTGAGGATGATATCCTCCAGATCCATCCATTTGCCTAATAATTTCATAAATTCATTATTTTTAATAGCTGAGTAATAATCCTTTGTGTAAATGTACCACATTTTCTGTATCCATTCCTCTGTTGAGGGACATCTGTATTCTTTTCAGCTTCTGGCTAGTATAAATAAGGCTGCTATGAACATAGTTGAGCATTGTCCTTATTACAAGTTGGAGCTTATTCTGGGTATATTGCCCAGGAGAGGTATTGCTGGATCCTCCAGTAGTACTATGTCCAATTTTTCTGAGGAACCACAAAACTGATTTCCAGAGTGTTTGTACCAGCTTGCAATCCCACCAGCAATGAAGGAGTGTCCCTCTCTCTCCACATCCTCGCCAGAATTTGCTGTCACCTGAATTTTTGATCCTAGCCATTCTGACTGGTGTGAGGTGGAATCTCCTGGTTGTTTTGATTTGCATTTCCCCGATGATTAAGGATGTTGAACATTTTTTCAGATGCTTCTCCATGCCTGACCTCAAGCTGTACTACAGAGCAATTGTGATAATAACTGCATGGTACTGGTACAGCAACCGACAGGTAGATCAATGGAATAGAATTGAAGACTCAGAAATGAACCCACCCACCTATGGTCACTTGATCTTTGACAAGGGAACTAAAACCGTCCAGTTGAAAAAAACGACAGCATTTTCAACAAGTGGTGCTGGCACAACTGGTTGTTATCATGTAGAAGAATGTGAATTGACCCATTCTTATCTCCTTGTACAAAGCTCAAGTTTAAGTGGATTAAGGAACTCCATATAAAACCAGAGACACTGAAACTTATAGAGGAGAAAGTGGAGAAAAGCTTCAAAGATATGGGTACAGGAGAAAAATTCCTGAACAGAACAGCAATGGCTTTTGCTGTAAGATCAAGAATCTGTAAATGAGAACTCATAAAACTGCAAAGCTTCTGTAAGGCAAAAGACATCATCAATAAGACAAAAACGTCACCAACAGATTGAGAAAGGATCTTTACCAATCTTAAATCCGATAGGGGACTAATATCCAATATATATAAAGAACTGAAGAAGGTATATAAAGAACTCCAGAAAATCAAAATTAAAAATGGGGTACAGAACTAAACAAAAAATTCTCACTGAGGAATACCAAGTGGCTCTTCCCTGTTTCTATCCCCTTCTGATCATGATAGAGTGACTGCATCTTCCAACTATGAGTCAAAATAGACTCTTCTTTCTTTAAGTTGCTTTTGTCAGGTATTGTTTTTAACAGTAATGAGAAAGTAATTAATAAGATAATAAGAATTGTTACGCTGGGCAGTGGTGGCACGTGCCTTTAATCCCAGCACTTGGGAGGCAGAGGCAGGCATATTTCTGAGTTGGAGGCCATCCTGGTCTTCAGAGTGTGTTCCAAGTCAACCAGGGCTATAAAGAGAAATCCTGTTTCAAAAACAAAACAAACAAAGAAACAAACAAAAAGAGAACAAATAAAAAAATTATTCCAAGAAATGGAGACATTGCCATGACAAGCCTGATCACATGGGCCTTTGGAACTGGCTTATGGAGGAAGTGTGGAAGCTTGAAGGTGAATGGTAGAGAAGCTCTGGATGCAGTAATGGGTTCTTAATGAGCAATCCTGGTAGGCATTTGGTAGGACAAGAATGTTGGCAGAAATCACAACAGTGGATTCCCAGGTCATGAAGCTTCATTGGTGGGATAAAGACATTATTGGGAACTAGCTTAGAGGCTATTGTGTTTTCCATGTCAAAAATTCTGCTGCATTCTGCCCAAGTTTGAGTGAAGCCGAATTACTAAGTAATAGCTGAATTTGTTTGGCAAAGCAAATTTCAAGAAAGCATAGTATTGAGGCTGTGGTGTGGTTTCTCATCATAGCCATTATCCAGATTTACAGCAAGAGAGGGCAGAAAACAGAACAGAATAAATGTGAAAAATGTCCAGTTTGGTGAGATATGGAGTGTGAGAGAGTTGTGGTCAAGAGAATACATAAAAAGCAATAATTGTTCACAGCAGGGCTGGAGAGATGGCTCAGTGGTTAAGAGCACTTGCTGCTCTTGCAGAGGACCTGGGTTCAATTCCTAGCACCTACATAGTGGCTCATGACTCTATATAATTCCAGTTCCATGAATCTGTTGCCATCTTCTGGCCTCTGTAGTCACTGTATGCATCTAGGACACACACAGACAAAATACTCATATAGATAAAACAATAAAAACAAATCTGTTTTTTTTTAAATGGAGATATTAACATTATTAAACAGAAACATTGTACTCTGGTTTACAAAATTACAAATACATTTGAAAAGAGAGAGCCTGAAGTGATGAAACCACTGAATGGGCAACCTATATGAAAGCATTTTCCTAGAATCAACCCTAAAGTCACATAGAGGTATTTGTAGCTGTGATCCAAGGATTTCTTGAAGAAATGTTTGGGAGACTACTGCATGACGGTGTGAAGGTAAAGCCTAGGAAACCTCAGGATGTTGGAAGACTAAGCTATAACTGCTGAGAAAAGCTGTAGGCATAGAGTAAAGCTTGCCTAAGATAGACACTACGTGTGCTGAGGGCAGTAGAGCAGGAGGGTATTGCTGCCCGAGGCTCTTGGAACCCAGGTGATTCCATCACAGGTCCCAAATGCTGGATATGAATATGTAGCTGCTGAATTTGGTGTTTTTTTCCTGCTGAGTTTTAGTCTTGCTCTGATCAGGTCTTTCCTTGCTCTCCCCTCATTCCTCCCCTTTGTAATGGCCAGGTTTATTTGATAGCCATCTATAGTGGAACTATGTAACTTTTAAAAAATAAAGGCTCTCAGTCCAGAGATTGCACTGGGTTTCAGAAGTGATTTGATCTTGAATTTTTGAATAGAGTGGGGGTTGTTAAAGATTATGGGGAGCTTTGGAGATGAATTAGATATGTTTTATATTAGGAGATAAAAATGAGTCTTTAAGAATCAGGACTGGAATGTTAGAATCTAAAGCAATGTAAGTGGATATCAAATAACAAGGGATGGAGTTGTTATAGTTACATGTTTTAGTAAATGGAAATGTTTGAAAGTGGCTATTGATATTGTGTTTGTGAACTGAAATTGTGTGTGTGCACAAGTACAAACTAGGTTCTAGGATTTCTTAAATATCTCCAGGTTGTGTGGTTTTAAGGAAGAATCTGAATACCTTATGTGACTCCTTTTCACCTGCTGCAATCCAGGTTAGTTTCTTCTCACCCAGCAAGACTCCAGACCAGCTGGTGACTTCCTGGAGTGTTTCCAGTTACAAGTACTCCTGAGCCTTTATTTTGATCATTTGGTATAGTTATAATAAAGTGTAAGTGTTTGTTATGATTCTAATATGAAGTATTCCTTCAAAATAGATATATTGAAAACTTGGTCCTCATTCAGCTTACTGAGCAATTTCTAGAAATAATTGGGTCATGAGGGTTCTATCATATCAGTGGATTAGCCACTGGGTGGGTCCATAATATTGTGATGGCATTATGGGGACAGGGTGGAAGGTAAGGATAGGCCTAGTGGAAGAAGTGTGTGTATGCAGGTGTGCTTTAAATAGGTATACACAATCTCTCTCTCTCTCTCTCTCTCTCTCTCTCTCTCTCTCTCTCTCTCTCTCTCTCTCTCTCTCTCTCTCCCTCTTTCTGTGTTTGTATGTGTCTGTGTCTCTGTGTTTCTGTCTCTGTCTTTCTTTTTTCTGTGTCTTTTTATGTCTTTGACTCTCTCTGTCTTTTTCTCTCTGTCTCTGTATTTCTTTCTCTTTCTGCATCTCTCTGTCTGTCTCTGTCTGTCTCTGCATCTCTCTCCCTACTTTTGTTCTCTCTCTCCAGGTCTCCTATGCTTCTCTCCTTCTCATTCTCATCTCATTTCCCAGATGTCAGAAGTTAAGCACCTGATTCCCTGGCCACCTGTTGCCGTAATTTTCCATCTTACCATAGGCCCACAGTGGTGGAGAAAGTGGGCCATGGATTGAAGTATCTGAAATGGTAACCCCAAATAAATCTCTTGTCCCTGTAAATTGTCTCTTAGGTATTTGTCATGCTGATGAAAGGTCGGACTAATGCAGTGTTATAAAATGCAAATGATAATTTACATTAACCAGTGCCTGCCAGTGGCTTGGTCAGTGAAGAGTATACATTAAAGTCTGAAATAATATGACCACTTACATACTCCCTTTGATAACTCGGCTTTTTAAAAGCACTTTCTTTAACTGTGGGAAATTACACTTAGAATTCTAGTGGTAGTTTCATTTTATGGCGTGTGGACTGATTTGCTCTTTCTTTTGTTCCCGGGGACCTGTACTGTCGATGACACAGGGATGTGATAGACAGAATATAAAAGCCTTGATTCTGCTACTGAGAGCTTGGCATGGTACCTTACACCCTTGAAAGACTTAATGTCCTTCCCCGGTGTGAGTGATTTCACCTTATTCATTGTCAATATCTGCCCAAGATAAAAAGCTTCAAGGTATAACAAGGAACACTTGATCTTGAATTTAGGCATTTGGTTCCCCAGTTTAAGTGTGTGATGTGTCCCAGACCACACCCAAGCAGTCAAACTTATCCAATTTTTAAGAATCAAAAGATAATGTTTGATTTAGGGAACATACATTGGGTGGTTTGGTATATGGAAGATCTAACCTTTAGTATTTGTAGCTACCTATATAGGATTCTTTATAAACCACTGTATTTCAGGGCTGGCGCAGTGGTGCAGTGGCTAAGAGCACATACTGCTCTTCCAGAGGATCTGCAATTGGTTCATGGGGTAATGGAGCGACAGGGATGATAAAGACCCAGGGCTCACTGGGACAATGATATTTGCCAGCATGGCTCCCTGCTCCCGCTCCTTCACAGATCTTCCTTGTCTCACCATACCCTCAGGTTTTGCTGCTTCTTGCCCAAAGTTAGAATATTCCAGACTAGCTAAAGTGGCTTCATGAAGTGATTTAACTTGCTGTGGGTCTCAGTAATCTTTAAATTGGTTACTTGAAGTATCTGGGAAGCACTGTCAATTTTAAGTAAAGTCATGGGGAAAATGCAAATTGAAAAGAAACTCGGAAAGATGTTAATGTCAACCAATACACCACCTTCTAGGAGTGTTTCTTTGTACAATCTCTTCATACCTTCATAGTAACCATTAGCAGTTTCACCAACTGACATATACACATATATTTTACTAGGAAAGGCCAGGTATCCATGGCAATGTCCAGGAACAATTGATAGCCACAATGATTATCCTCCCCAGCAACCCCTTGTGTCTGCAGAGAAGCAAGCTCTTTGTCCTGTAGCTGTTCTTCCACCTACCAGGCACGTTTTGTGTCACTGGCATCCGAGTTCCATTTGCGACTTTCCTTAGCAGATTGCTCTTGGCTTGCTTGAAGTGCATTTTGATTTATTTTACTTGCTAGAATTATTGACAGAGTTTAATGCAAGTTTGAACTGGAGTTAATTGTAGCATAGATCTATTTGTCTTAAATTATAGATAAATATAAAGCAAGAAGCAATAACCCAACACTTCCTTAAAACAGTAAACTGTTTCCTGCCCATGCATTCCCTGCCTTATACCTGTGTGTATGGCTGTCTTCAGTAACTGCTGTCCTTCTGTTTGTACTACTTTGTGACTGACTTAATCTTTAAAGTACTATGCACAGCCAGAGTTTCTTATAGGAACATTTTAATGAATGAATAATAGCCTAGGTTCATGATTTTCAAAGATTTTTGTCCATGTCTACACTAAGAATCCATTTTATGTTATAATGTGTGTGTGCATATTTAAGAAGTAAAGATTTCTTGAGCTAACTGTTGCTCTCACAAGGAGTGATGCTTCTATCTAAACCCTAAAATAGTGTTTTATTAAACTTTCATTAACATCCATTTCATTAAAAATGGACTTTGACTAATGGAAGTGTTTTCCTGTGAACTACAGTGTTTGTTTTAATTTGTGTTGTGCTAAGGACTGAACCCCTTACCTCCTACATGATAGGCAAATATTCTACCATTGGCCTACATCTATAATCCATGATGCATGATCTAGAAAGCACTATTCTAGCTTTTGCTACAGAACAGTTCATTATTCCCCTTCTGCCAGGCACATGGGTTAGTCCAGTAGTTGTTTTCTCTTTCTGGAATCCACTTTCTGATATTCCCCTCTTATATGCTTTTTTTTGGATCACAGAACATGTTGTACATTAATGTCTTATATATTTATAGTTTGCTCCGTTGAATTAATTAAAAATAGAGCTATTGAATCCAAGATTTAAAAGTATAATCTTTAACATTTGCACTTAGAGTTCTTTCTCCTGTGGGAGACTGGTTGGCCACATATCAAATGCCAGGCAATTTGGACAGGTAGAGAGGAGACAGGTGGAGGGCACAGCATAGGGAAGCCTTTGTTCACTGATTCCCACTAAACACTTAACTAAGAGCCATAGAATGATAGAGTTATTGTTAAAGGAGCAGTCAGAAATCTCAGCTTTGACATGTCTAAATTGCCTGTCATTGGTTAGCTCTGTGAGTGTCAAGTGATAGTTGCCTCTCTTGGTTGCTGTAAGGAGTCAATCAAAGAACAGGCCTCTGCAAATGTTCGTTCTTATTTTATTATTACTGCCTCTGTTCCCAGGGTTAACTCTGTGTACAGCTTTCCTAAGAAAAAGTCTCCTCCTTATTTATTTATTTGAGGGATTGGTGAGAAAAATCTGATACATTTTAGCTGCTGGACAATCCATCCCTTCTAGTTAGACAGAGAGTGACTAATCTCAGATATCAGAGGCAGTAGTGTCCGCTGCTTGTCCCTGCAGCCCTTTGTTTATCTCACTGGGCTTCTGATTAAGAGCTGACAGAAGGATAAAGTTGAACAAATTGAAGAAGAGAAAACAAACAAAAGTCATAAAGCCCTCTGAGTAATACTGAGCTTTTTGAATGGGTTTGTGACATGTGAGTCTTTTCTTCTTCCTCATATTTTTGCTTTGTCCTAAAAGTCATTATATCCTGGACTATCTTCACCTGATAATGTAGCTTTATTATTTGAACTCTAATAAATGTAGCTCATGTTGACTCTGGGTGATTGGAAAATTCTCCCATTGTCTGGAGTGATTGGATTTCAGTTGTAAGTTTGATATCTATAGGTAATTGAAGAATAGATCCCCCTACCCCTTTTGGGGTAGTCTGATCATGGAAGTCTGATTGGGATGAAAAATTAATTTTAAGATTGTACTTGGCTCCAATGGCCCCATTTTGTCTAGGTGATGAATAGTTTGTGATATAAACAAAGAGTCAAGTCACTACAAATAAGTTTCTATTTTTCCCATCAATGGATTTTATTTACTATTTTTGAGTGACTCTACTTTGTTTATGCCAGTTAAGATATTTTTACAGCAATACACTTAAAGCAACAAAAGGTTCTTACTGTATCATTCTGATATAATGGCACAATACAAGAGAACCCTTCTGAAGAGTGGGTGCCTAGCATAGGAACTTATGAGGAGGTATCTTTCATTGTTTAGAAGAAAAGAAGAAAAGAAATATTGTTATGAAGAAATTATGTTTATCATTACTTCTTTCATGACCTTTACTCTTTGTTGGTAGGACATAGCTAATGTTGGAATTCCTTTATATGCCCCATCGCATAGTGCCTTAAAGTCATGATTTAGCTTTGTTCCTTTGGGATACAGAAATGCCAGATAATTTCTGGTAGTGACAGTTAAACTCAGAGGATCCCTGAACTGTTGTCTGTGGTACTAAAAAGTCAGTAGACAGAGAAACAACAACATGGAACATTCATGTGACTTATTATTTGATATACCAATGTGAATAGTGCTATAAAACATAATTTTGAGTAAAAAAATCTTAAGTTGTCAAACTACAGATTGTGTAATTTATTTTTGATTGACTACAACACTTGCAGCTTTATAGGTGTACTACTATGAATAATAATTTTCTTGATTTAAGATATAGAATGCAAAAATTCTTTCTAAATATGTATTTTAAACTCAGATATCTTTGGGAAAAGAGGCTAGTAATCCACAGTTGGAGTGTGGATACTTCAGTTTTATTAATTTATGTTTTAGAAAAAGGGAACTGTTGTTCCCAAGCAAACACTCAAAGGAAAACTGAAATAGTTGTGGTACCTGTGGCCTTTAGTGAGCTCTCTGCTACTGTCAGCACCATCTTTCCCAATAGCTAAAGACTTACAAATCCAGGAATGAACTTTTAAATGTTTTCTTCCTTGTAAATTTTCCATCCCTCATTGTTTTTCAAATTTTGATACAGAGTCTTGCTAGACAACCCAGGCTTCCCTCAAAATCACAAACCCCTTGCCTCAGGAGGGATGTGGTCATACATACCACATGTGGTATGTGAAGCCTTTCATGTAGGTGTGTCCTTTCTTACACAATGATACCTTGGATCTGGACTTTTTCTTATATTTTTCTTATTACCATTCTAAACATAAATTTGCTTCCTGTACTATTCAGGCTTCCTACCAGAAAAAGATGACACACAGAAACTGAAATTGAGGTTTAATGAAGACATTTCTTTTAAGAAAAAAAAATACACAGTGTATTATCATGAACTATAACATCATGCAGCCAATCTTGAGAATTCATTTCTCCTATCTCAGAGAAATTTTGTGCCTTCTGACCAGCATCTTCCAGTTCTTCTTTCCCTTTTCTCTCCTAACCTCTGATGACCAGCATTGTACTCTATGGCCCAGTGGTTTAGAAATTTACATTCTTTGTGTCAGTGAGGTCTCTCCCTCTGCCCCCTCTTCTGCTTCTTCCCTACTCCCTACTCCCTATTAATTAATCCTTGTTGACTTGTTGAAGGATGAGCACATCTTGTGTTGATAGTACAGGGTGTACAAGGATGAAAGATGATAGACTTTGCTCTTGGAGAGTGTAAGATATATTAGGGCAGACAAGGAACATAAATAAATGAACCACTGCTGTCATTAGAACACATGGAACTAGGGATGCCATGTAGAACATAGTTAATGATGTTGGAAAAGTATCCCTTTTTATGTTGGAAAAGTTAAAGAATTTTTCTGCATGTTTGGACCTTGGCAAGATGTGCGTTGAAGGTAACAAACATTCTTAGCAAATAAAGCCTTTATAAATGACTAGGAAGGTGGGTAATATGTTTACTCCTTCCTGGCCCCTGGGCAGTGAGTTTTAGGAATGAGGTGGGCTAAATTTTGCCATTCCTGCTATGAAAGTTTGAAAGATCTACAAAGCAGTGAGATTAGTTTAAATCAGTGGTCCTCAACCTTCCTAATTCTGTGACCCTTTAAAAATAGTTTCTCATGTTATGGTGATCCCCTAATCATAAAATTATTTTGCTGCTACATTGTAACTGTAATTTTGCAACTGTTATGAATTGTAATGTAAATATATGATATGTAGGATATCTGATATGGAACTCCCAAGGGGGTCACTACCCATAGGTTGAGAACCACTGGTCTGGAGATTCTTTTTTTTTTTTTTTTTTTTAGTTAGGTATTTTCTTCATTTACATTTCCAGTGCTATCCCAAAAGTCCCCCATACACTCCCCCTACACTCCCCTACCCCCCCACTCCCACTTCTTGGCCCTGGCGTTCCCCTGTACTGAGGCATATAACATTTGCACGACCAATGGGCCTCTCTTTCCACTGATGGCTGACTAGGCGATTTTCTGATTCATATGCAGCTAGAGACACGAGCCCTGGGGGGGGGGGGGAGGGGTACTGGTTAGTTCATATTGTTGTTCCACCTATAGGGTTGCAGATCCCTTTAGCTCCTTGGGTACTTTCTCTAGCTCCTCTACTGGGGGCCCTGTGATCCATCCAATAGCTGACTGTGATCATCCACTTCTGTGTTTGATAGGCCCTGGCATTGTCTCACAAGAGACAGCTATATCAGGGTCCTTTCAGCAAAATCTTGCTAGTGTATGCAGTGATAGATATTCTTATGTTTTGGGTGTTTCTTGAAGGTCTCCTTGGCACTGACATATCATAGTTTTACAGATATGTCGTCCAGCATCCAATGACATATAATGTTTCTGGATGTTTTTGATGAGTTCCCGGTCTTTAGGAATCATGTTTGGAATGACAACTTAGTGCCAGTGTATAAACTTAATAGCATTGAGGAGCATAGACAATAATCATATGAAAACCGCAGGTGAAATAAAACCCTCAGTAAATATCACATTTTATACATCTCTCTGAAAAAAATTGTATCAAAATCTGTGACTTCAAAGGGCTAAGAGAGATTTCTATAGTTATGACTGAGCGATAATGACATAGTAATTATGACTAGAAAATAATGAACCAGATCTCTATTTTCAAATGAAACCAGAGCAGAGAAAAAAATCAGACATTGACTCTAGATAAACATCCAAAGGCTCTCCTGAATAGCAGTAGTGGCATACAATACACAATGTAAAATAAATGTGCAGTTATACCTGGGAGACAGCAAAGGCACTCAGTGATGTTGCTCATTTGTTATTGCAGTTATTAGTAGTAGCTGATGGTTTGGCCACTCTGCAGTGCTCTGCAGGCAAAATAGTGCTTAGCTATTCATTGAGAAAATACAACCAAGGGTGGAGGTTAGTTGAAGTATTGGGAGAATCAAAAGACAGAAACAAATATTTGGAGAAGTTTGGATCTAAGTAAAATAAAGGTCAAGGGGGAAATGGCAAATACAGTTATTTACTCCCTCTTTACTCCATTTTTCTTGCATGTACACATTGGCATAGTGCTACCCTTGTGACTCAGTGAATACCTAAAAGAGTCAGTAAAGGATTTTGTCTCAGCATGTTGGCTTCTGGGGCACTAGATCATCTTTATCTGTTATCATTCTTCAAGTCAGAAAGATATGCCTGGGAGAAATCTTACCAAGTGATATAAGGAAGACTGTAGAAGAATGCTTTGTTGTTTCTAGGAGTCCTGAATTGGGGGAGTTAGAGAAAGGCATCTTCACTCTTATTTTAATGCCATACAGTGAATGAGATAGCATTTTCACCTCTGTACTCTTAGTGAATATAAACATTAACAAAGACATTTACATGCATCAGAGGCTAAACAAAAGCCTTATATATTACACCTCACCTTCAAATACTATAGTGGTATGATGTTATAAAATTTAAAGATGAATTTATACTCAGAGAAGTAAAAGAACACCTATATATACATATATACCATATCTATTTACTATGTTATATATGTCTTATATATACTATATCAAGTATTATATATATGTGTGTATATATATATATATATATATATATATATATATATAGCCATGAATAGAAGTAGTGGAGACAGGTACAGTTAAGGAAGTGGTACACAGCCTTTAAGGACAAAATGTGGAAGGGTAGCAGATGCCATTCACGTCACAGTTACCCAGGGACTGTATAAAAGGGCTGTTTCTTTAGGCAATCTCATGACCTGTAGAAAATATAGGCCTGAATTTGCTTTGCCAAGGACAACAGTGGCTGAAACCTTCATTTCAACAGTGGGTTAAAAACATCCTCTTTCTCAGGGTCTACCATATCTGCTGTGAAGTCAATGTTACAAACCTGCTAATGAGTCTTGAATGTGAGCAGTATATTGGCATGTTTAAGATAAATTGCAGTTGTCAGAGATTCCTTTGTGGTTTCCTCCCAGACATGTGCATGGAGCTAAGTTAACGTGGCTTTCTTTTTCTTTCTAGAAATTCTAATCTTTAACATATTTTTTTCTTTTTTTGGTTTGAAAGCACAAAGGATGAATTATCTACCACATGCCTCTTGGCAGATGGAAAAAAAACATCCTCAGAATTGCACAGTAAAATCCTATACCAATATATAGCTAGCATGATCATGCAATTTCCAGGGATAAAGAGTGCTGGAATAAAATGAGCTATTTATCACAAAAAAAACCCACCTCACTGTATATTTAGATACCCAGATATCTTTCCAAGGAGACAGTTTTCTTTTGCTTTTGAGATCCATCAATCATTGCCATACAAAGGGCATTTCTGGTGTCAGGAGATAGAAGAATACAAGAAGAATATTTTAAAGAATTCTCCTTTGTGAAATAAAATGGAAGACCGAGAGGCATACCTTAGACAGAAACAATTATTTCTCAGGCTCTGCCAGATTTTAGTATGTGATATATGGTTGCATATATCTGTAGCATAAAGACGTGTATGTGGGCCAGTTCAACCTTGACAATATTCATCAGCTGACTTAGAAGGGAATGAGGATGTGCTTAGTATCATACATAATTGTGATGCTCTTCAGGGAAGAAGGGGTGAGTAATGGCTGGATAAAGTGCAATATCTTAGAATCTGCAATGGGAGACACTGCAGAGGAGCATGAGTTTCTGTGGGATGCTCAATGAGCATTTTTCAGTCATTAAAGGCAAAAGTGATACAAGGTTATTTTAGGGAGACGAAGTTTTACAGTTTGTATTCTGAGATCCAGGTAAGTATACGTCTTAAATCAAGAGTGTTTAGACAGTGGCTCTGTTTTGAAAGGCAAGAGGTTAGAAGGGTCTGAAAAATCATAGCCATTGTTTCTAACAGCAGTCAGAATGTTGATCAGATTAAGCAAGATCAGCAGACTGCACTTGAATCAACCTCTAAGCTTGTTGGGAGTGTGTCTGCCTTGGTGTATGCCACGTCAGCCCTTGGCCCCAGGCTGTTGTCAATCTGATGGATAGCAGGAGCTCAAGTCTTGTGTGGGAGAATAGCTGGAGATAGAAGAGGGTGAGATGTGGGGTTCTGAAAGGTTTGGGGAGCCATAAGATAAATGTGACACATTTTTCTAGAGAGTCAATTTTACTAGAGTGACAATTGTCCTTCTTGATTAAAATAACCAACACATATATTGTGAATTGGAAGACAAGATTTGTATGAGCCTTAAGGGAGTAATAAACTGCCAGCATGTAGTAGGTAGATTCACGGTACCTTCTTCACTTCCTTCAGTGAATGGGTAAGGCTCTGTTCTACTTTCATGAGCTTGCACCAGATATTTAGTTTTTCCATCAGTGCTAGGGATTCGATCCAGGACCTCATGACTACATTGTATATTCTAAGTAATTAGACAAACTTGTGAACCTGGAAGGGATGTACTCCTAGTGTTGGGCAGGTGGAGCCCTAGAACTTGGTGGAGAGCCAATATAGCCTACTGTTGGGGGCCGGCCAGCAGCCCGCAACGTGAACGGTTCCACTGAGAAGGCAGCTCCGAGCTGAAAAGAGAGGAAGCTAGACTGGGAGGAAGGAGAAATGAGGCCAAGGCAAGATCATCCTGTTCAAAGCCCAATTTTACTAGTTCCGACATCCAGTTATAAAGGAAGAGGGAGGGAACCCGATTTCCCGCCAAACAATCTCAGGATCAAGTAACAGGGTGAACACGTGTGTGTGGCTCCAAGCTGCGGCACAGTCCAGCAGTAGGCGTGGCAGAATGAATGAGCAGGAAGCTCCACCCCTGAGCAGACAGGTTCCAGGCTGGGTGAGGGGGAGGCTACATCCTACTTTGTAAGTTCCAAGGCTGCAAGAGATTCTGCTTAAAAAGAAAAGTGGATAGCTCCAGGTGAAAGACATTTAAAGCTGTTCATTAACCTTCATACATATGCCTGCACATATGACAAATACATGTGTATACCTGTGCACACATGTCTACTTTCATACACATACGCATACATATGGACAAAGAAAGTGATGTCAGGGTGATAGAGTTGGCATCTTGGTTAGTATGGGGAAGAAATTATAGAACCTGTTTGACAGTTGGAGAAAGACTGGTAAAAAATCAGGGTGCTTAGCTGCAATCCTACCTGCCTTTACTGTATCTTCTCAGTCATGATGGATAATTTAGGGATGCGCTGCCTCCTTCGGTATTTGGGTATTACTGCTTTGAGTATCTCATGAGGTGACTGAGAACATCAGTGTTATGAATTAAATGAAGCAGCCTAAAAGGTGGTCATTAAATATCATGATATGAAGACCCCCTGTCCCTATAAATTCTGAGTGTGTCCTTTTCTACTTAACTTCATCCATACTCTGCTCAGTGTGACTCCTGATGCAGACAAATGTCTCACGTTTATATTTCCTACTGGCTATATAGTTTTCTATCTCTAAAGACAGAATGGGGGGGAGTTTAATCACTAAAATGTATCTTTATGGCTACATTGGGTCTTAGAATTATGCAAAGAGTATCTTTCTGTCTTTCCCTTATTCTGTGGATGCCAGGATTGTCTACCAGTAGTTCTAAGTAAGGAATGACATAAATATGTGTTTGATTTTTATAGGCCCGGAGGTCACTGGGACCAGCTTTGTATTCATTATTTGCTAACACTGTTTTTCTTCAATGCACTATGGATCTGTGAGGGCCTTTTTTTCCTGCAGGCAGTCAGAAGTATGAATTTATTTTATATTGATCTGCTTATGGTAGCTGGTGTAAAGGAATCTTTTAGCAGACATGCTGCTGGTCACATCTCGTTCTACCTTTTCATAAAAATTGTAGCACTTTGAGGTGGTGAGAAAGCCTCAGTGCTTGTCCTTGAATGGTTCTGAACAAGTCATTTGATATTTTCTGGCTCTGCTCTTAAATCTTGTGTGGTATAGATTATGAGAGAGAGAGAGAGAGAGAGAGAGAGAGAGAGAGAGAGAGAGAGAGAGAGAGAGAGAGAGAGAGAGACATTAGGGATTCTATCATCAATCTCATTCTTTAGAGCTTTCAAAGGAAATTCTGAAAGGCACTGGATTTTCTGAATCCATGAGGTTTCTAACATTTACATTCATAGAGATAGGCTGAGCAATAACCCATTGAACAAGAAATCTGAACATCATTTTTTTCTATTTCTAATAGTATCTCATGGTCGGGCATGTTCAATCTATTCTAGAGTCTGAAATGAAAAGTTTGGATAAGCTACATCGCTATAACCATCTAAAACCATTAATAGTGTTTTTTTTAAATTCTGTGATTATTCCTTTGAAGATGCCAGAAACAATTCTGAAATTGCATATATTGCATAGTATTAATTGTTGCTGGATTTTACAATCCTAATAAGCCTGTATAAAAGACACACAATCCAGGTATTTTAGTTATAAGCCATATGCCTAGATTGGGCAGATTTAACTTATTCCCCAGCTATCCTGACTCTTATTACTTGCTGTTTGTCCTGACCACATGGTTCTGGCAGCTTCCTCCACCTCTGTCCTCTTCCCCTTTCCCCCTCTCTACCTGCAACCCCCTCTCGAGCCTCCAGTCCCACCTTTCTCCTCCATGGCCCAATCACAGTCTCTGGCTTTTTATTGACAAGTTAAAATGGGGAGAAGATTCATATAGCATCATCACTTGAATGTACTATGGTCTACTTCTCAGGGGCAACCCCCTCTTGAGGAACCAGTATTAGCACTAGAAAACAAGCAACATCAGACCAATCCACACTACAATTAATACTTTCTTTTACTTACTTACTTACTCTTTGAGCTTTCTAACATCTTGAAAGATGAAGACAAGCTCAAAAATATCTGTAAAATAAAATTATATGTTATCGTTTATATTTAGAACAAAATAAATGAACAGTGGTACTGAGAACACAGGTTCATAAAACTATGAATTCATCCCATTAGAAGGGTGATGGTGGAAGGGCGATTAGAAGGGTGAAGAGAGTGATAGTACCCTCTTTGTGCCATAGACAACCCAAGATGATCTCAGACACTTGCCAATTAGGTCAATACTTCATTCAGCATATCCTATTTTATGACATCATTACGAGTCAGTCACAAGACCCTATGTTTCTTGATAGACACTCTGTAGAAACGTCAGTCCCAAGAGTGGGTCCTCATAGTAGGATTTGGTGATTGGGATGATTGATCTTGATTGTCAATTTAATATGATGTCACCATGGAAACAAGCTTCTGGGTATGTCGTGAGGGAGTTTCAAGATTAGGTTCACTGAGGTGGAAAGAGCACACTAACTATGGACCCCACCATTCCACAGTCTGGGGTCCTGACTGAGAAGGAAAAAGTAATCTGGGCATACTTGCATTTCATTTCTGCTTTTTGAGTATGGACAGAACAGGACAACCCATTCAAGCTCTGCTACGATTTTTTCCACCATGGTGTCCCATGCCCTGTAACTGGGAGCCAGAAAAACCCCTTAAGCTGCTTTATCAGGTATGTTGTCAGAGCAGTAAGGAAAGTAACTAGCACAGTGGTTAAGTGCATGTCCTGGTTTGGACACACCTTATATCTGTGTTTCTCTTTGAAGCTACATCTCTATTCACCTTGTGCTAATTGGTGCCAGCAAGTAAAGCGATGACATTATAGGACCAAGAAGAGCAGTTGCCTTCTTGGCTATCTACTATCTGGCTATAGATAGTCTGTTATTAGCAGACCCTTGACAATAACTGGGAGTGCCGGCTGACTCCCATTGCCATGATAATGCACCCTCCACTGTCTAAATGGAGACACTGCAGGGTGACAAGAGGGGAGCTATTGGTTTTTTAAAAGATTTCTTTTTATTATTTTTATATGTATGTTACTGTGTGAACATATGACATTTGTGTACGTAACAATTGTGATATGTCTCTTAGCACTGGAGGTACAGGGGGAGTTGAGATGCCTACTATGGGTTTTGGGAAATGAACTTGAATCTTCTGCAAGAGCACCAAATGATCTTTATTCCTGAACCATCTCTTCAGCCCCTAACCACCTTTTAAAAGAGAGACCTGCATTATTTTTGACCGAAAGGCTAATGTTGTGTTGCGTGAAATGAGATTGCCCTCCCTTCTCTGAGCTTACTGATCTTGAAGGCCTGATTAACACACCAACTTTTCAATAATGACTTTTCTGTTGTTACAAATTGAAAGTGATTTTTCTATCATGTTCTTTTGTTTTGATTTTTTTTTTCAGTACTGGGAATTGAATCCGGGGCCTTATATGTGCTAAGCAAGCCCTCTACCACTAAGCCGTATTCATAGATACCTTATCTTTCCTCAGACATCTTGCCCATACCAGCTGCATTTGTTCTGTCTAAACAACTTCTTTCTTTTAGTATTTATATGTTCTTGAAGTCGTAGAATTCATGTCCCTCAGAAAACAGAGAAGGAAACAAGGCACTGACTGTTATTATTTCCCATACAGTAGAGCTCAGATGGAAAACGCCTGGTAATTTCAGGATGGAGAGGGCCATCTGTGAGACTGTGTAAAAGGCCCAATGTAAATGCGTTGGCACTTTTCAGTGTTCCAGAATAGAACCTGATTGTTGGTGAGGTGGCTTTTTGTGTACCAGTGGCTTTCAAAGGAGTCAATAGTAGAGAGCTGTGCACCACGGCAAACAACCTAGCAGCCCCGAGAGAGCAGTAAATAATTGATCGTTGTTAGTTGGCCTACACAATACTCGGAGTCAAGTAGCTGCAGCTGCCAAGGAGCAGGGGAGGTGTTTCTGACCTGTCTCTTTACTCTGTGTTGTCTTGGCCCCTGGGGAGAAAAGAATCAATAATGGGATGAGAAAGTGACTAAGTGTACTGTAGCTTTCATTTTGGAGAGAGCAAGTCAGGAATTAGTTTGTTAGCTCTTGAAGATGTGTTCTTATTTAAAAAGTACAAGCTCAAACATGCTGATGAGGTGGGAATATCTAAAAGATGACATGACTTTGAAATGGGCTTTCAAATTGATGTCTTCTTGTATTTAAGACGGCTCCAAACACAGGCCTCCTAAGTAAACACTATTGCCAGTGAATGTGTTGCAGACAGTTCTGCCAAACTGCCAATCCTGGCAGGATTATTACTATTATTATTATTATATGACATGCTGGTTAATTTCAGTAAAAATTGGCTTTGTTCAAATGGCAATGGTATTTATCCTATTTGTGGTTGTCCTAAATGTTGTAGCAAGTAGGTATGTTCTCTAACAATACCATAATACCTGATGATAGTTAATTAATCCAGTTTGGACATAAAAAGAAGGCCCGCCCACCATGGAAGCTGTGGCCCAAATGCAGAACACTTCAGTGAAGTTCGTTTTACCTATTTATATGCATACATCATTTATTTTACCACCCCACAATCTGATTATTCTGATACATAAATTTCTTTTATCTTTTTTTTTTGTGAACTTCACATCATGTTCCCCAACCCCACGCATCACCCCATCCTTCACACCTGCCCTCTGCCCTTGCAATCTCCCCCTGAAAAAGAAAACTTAGAAAAAAAAAAGAACAAAACAAAACATCTCTCTGTGGGAGCTGTAGTGTGTCAAACAGTACACCCTTTTGAGCATACAACTTGACTTGCAAGTGTTCACTGTAATGAGTCACTGGTCTGGTTTGAGGCCTCTGGCTTCTGCTACACTATCAATAATGAATCTTCATAGGAACTCCTCTCTGATATTCTATTTTCCTGTGCCATGGAGATTCTACAGCTTTGGATGTGCAGGACTGGCATCTTCATGTACACCAGCAGGTCACAGAAGGGCTAGATGATGGTATGGGCCAATTCAAAGGCCTGGATCTGGACCTGGATATTAGCTGAATTGGTCAGCCCACCAGCTTTTCCACATTCATACCACTGGGGTGAGCTCTTTAGCACTGTCACAGCTAGCTTATTGTATGATATAGCCAGCAAGGAGCAGGGCCAGCCTTCTACTGTCATGACACTGAGGCTAGCTCTTCTAACAAGGGGTGAGATCGGGGTGTGGGGTGGTGGTGGCATTTCTCCTTCACCCACTCATTGCAAGACAGATCAGTGGTGAGACTAATTCTTCAGAGCTCCTGCCCTCAGGGTTGGTTCATCTATGCTCTCACCACCAGGGCCAGCTTTACTGCATTACCCAAGCATGGTGTCGCCAGTGAGAGGCGGGCCTACTCTACACTGCACAGCTCTTGGACATCAACATGGTCCCAGGAGGCAGCCTAACCAGGGAAGTCTGCATGGCCTTTGGTGGTGATATGAGCCATGGACTTTGACACCCCCCACCCCCCTTCTGCTGTGTGATCATGAGCCCAGGCACGGACGGCCCTTAGTGGCAGCATGGGACAGGACTTTAACATGGTCTCAGGTGGCAGGGCAGACTACTCATATCAGGCTATTCCTCTCCATCCTCGCATCTTCAGTTCTGTCTTTCTTCATAATGCTGAGACCATTGTGACTTTCTTTTTCTCCCATCTCTCTACCATATACTTGCACATGATATGTGTGTGTGTTTGTGTGTGTGTGTGTGTTTGTGTGTGTGTATTTTGAGAAGGTATAACTGATTTCCTATTTGTGGAGTTCTTATCATGTTCAAAGAATTAAGTGCATTTTATGAGAGTCAAAGAGAGAGGAGAATTATAGAGAGGATATTATGTAGGCAGAATTACAGATTATGCATTGGTTTCTTCATTTAACAAATATTGATGATATAGCTACTATGGGTAGGTTAGGGCTAGGGATGTGGGGCAAATAATATCATATATTGTAGCTAGGGTCATGGAACTTATGGTTTATGGATTTGAGACAGTCTCATATGAAAGGAATATATACACATAAACGTATAACGGTAACTTAGATAATATCTTGAAAGGACAGTGTTATCCTCAGACTGCAGCAGTGGTGAGGGAAAGATGTTACAGTTGAAATTGAATGAAATATGAGTTCCCTACCAAAGACAAGACATCATGTAATCAAGTGGCTGAAAAAACTGGAATTTTGTTTTGAAGGTTAGAAAAAGTTGTGAGTGGTGACTGAGTTTGGGGCTTTTAGAATCTCTGGCCTGTCAATTAATGATTATTTTGTCATTCTTCCTTTGTTGAGTTTTCATTCACAGATTCAGTTGATTATTCATAAACCTTGGAATTCTAGGAATATTCATGGTTATATAATAGAAGGGGATTGTGGGAGAAATAAAGAACATCATGAAGTCATATTTTAGGTCACTTCCTACTTATCATAGGAAAGCTGTCAATTTTAAAGAAAATTACTTTACCAAAGGGAACAGAGTTAGTTTTCTCCTATTAGAATTCCATGTCCTACCTCTTAAATTCCTAGCTCCTATGTGCTTTTCCAATTTAAACAAAAGGAAGGAATTTCGGAAGAAACAAGGGAGATCATACATAATCTATAGATCATGTTCTTAGGACCAGTGCCCGCCAGTGTAAATCATGACCATAGAATGAAAGAATACATGCGTGTCTTCTGTCACAGGTACCTGGTTGAGAGTCACAGGTATCTCCTTATCCCCATTAATCCACCACTCATTCAGGTCACTTTTGTCCTTTGACAGGTTTGTTTGTTTATATATGTATGTATTTGTATACACATACATTTATACACACACACACACACACACACACACACACACACACACACACATACACAGAGCTCATTCTCTTTGTGTGTGTGTTTATGTGTGTTTCTTTTCCTATAATTTTGCATGCCTAAGAGCTCTGAAAGCAGGCATATATTCCCTTGCATCAGGAATAAATAACATCCATCTGATGGGGGAAGATTTGTCTTCTACTTCTTAGAATCATATGGGCACATGCATTTTTTCCAAGTCAAGCTCTCTATCATTAATTTTCCCTTAGAAACCTATTCAGGCTGTTAAAAAAATAAATTATCAGTAATTGCTAGTAACAGCTGATTCGTCTGGGATTATCACTGAAGTATAAAATGCAATTTAGAACCTCATTATGATTATTATTCCATTTCGTTCACTAAATATGGTGACCTTATAATTTCGAGTTTAAGGTGTTTATTAGATAGATGTTAAAATACCACTGGTCTAATTGTGGTTATCTTCTTTTAGTTTTCCTCCTGGTTGCTTATATAAAGATTTATCTTCTGGAATTAGGAGTTGCATTGGGGAAGCAACTGTCATGTCTATACCCTCCTTTCCCTGAAGTCCAGACTTTAAAGAAACCTAATGAACAAAAGGGTATCATTCTTCCACTATTTTACTTTTGGGGAAAAGTGCTTTTTTGGGTTATTTGTTTGTTTGAGCCAGGGTCTTGCTATGCAGCCCTGCTTGGCCTGGAACTCTGTAGGTAAACTAGCTTATCCTTACCTGTATCTGCCTGGCTTTGCCTTCCAAGTGCTGGGATTAAAGACACGGGATAATACACCTAGCTAAAAATATGGATTTTTCATGAAATATTTTATTCATGTGAGCGGGTAATGATTTAATATTTTTAATGAGGTAATATATTTTATTTTTTCCTCAATTTTAATTTGTGTGTGTGTATGTGTGTGTGTGTGTAGGTAAATACAGGTATCTAAGTTAGTGTGACACACAGTTGTAAGCTGCCTGATATGGATGTTAGAATTGAGCTTAGGTCCTTTGAAAAGCTGTCTGTTGTCTTAATCACTGGGTCATCTCTCCAACTCACAATTTTAATTTTTAATAATGTAAATATAGACATACAGAACACTTAAGATGTTTTAGAGAACCTCAATTATTTTTATTAGTGTATGTATCAAGTGTGTAGAGTCTAGATCAGACTCCCAGCCTATGACTGAGCACTGGAGACTAAGCAAGATGTATGCCATCCAGTGTCAGCCACTTCCCCCATGAGATGGATGGGCATCTTCTGTTGTGACATATGACTGAAGAAAGGGTTGACGTGGAAGAGCATGGGGCGTAGTGAGTGCTCAGTAAATGCTGTCCAGTAAGGTTTGCCCAGTCCCACATCTGTGAGATCATAAAGTTGAGGTGATCAAAGTGCCTTCCTTGAGGTTACATGGAACATCCGTGTCTGAAGTTGTCTGCTGATTTGCACTACATTTTGGAATTGACTTTCCAGCAATTTTATCAATCATCAGAGCCAAATTTGCTCCTAACAATGGATTTGTCCTGTGGTAATTGAGAAAACGACAGATTATTTTTTCCATTAGATGTTTCTGGAAGTTTTAAAAATGATTCTAGTCTGTGTGGATTATGTCATGCATATAGTTCTCTAACCCTTTTCAGTGTGATTATTTTCAGCTTTGCAAGAGAAATAGAGAAGGGACTTTTAGTCTCCATTTAGTAGGTAAGGAATTCTGGGACTCAGAGAAGGTTAAATATTTTGCCTAATATTTCACAGTAGAGCAGGCATTAGACACCAGACCTTGTAACTCCCCCGTGTTACATCATACAGCTGTTCACCACTGTAAATACTCTCTAATCTAACATCTTCATTTCACAGAGGAAAATGAGGTGGAGAGAAGTGAAGTGACTTTTCAAGGACACAAGTGGGCTCTGGGAGGGAAAACTGTAAGTGTGGTTTTCAGGTTCTTTTGTTTTTTGTTTTTTTGGTTTTTTGTTTTTTTTGTTCCAAGTTTCAGTCTATTCTCATTTAATGATTTCTGTTTTGTTTTTTTTTCCTTTTCTTTTTTTCTTTCTTCATGACTCTGAGTTGGATAAACACATCAGGGTTGTTGTTTTAGTGATTAAATATCACAGGATGGGTAATGGGTATTTTGTCTCATCAGCTAGGTTCCTTAATGGTCCTTGTTCCTCTGTCCTCTGTGTGGATCTTGTTGGGGGCAATTGGTATAACTTGCACCAGGGGACACACTGACTGCTTTTCAGGGCTGAGCTTTACTTCAGACATTGTCAGATTTCAATTTGAAACACTTTCATTAGTTTTGTATCTAAAGGATGATGTTCCTGTCCTTTCTTGGGTTTTGTATGAAAACAACTATGTTTCTCATATTCATAATTCTCTGGTTAAAAAAAAAAATCAAAGAGCAAAGTAGAATGAAGGGCTCTGAGTCTCCTTAGCATTGGCATTGCCACTTGACATGGGTGCTGTTTTGAGTCTTCAGGGTGGGAGGGACAAGGAACACAGAATGGAGGGTTGTCTAGGCTTACTCGACACTCTTAAGGCTTCATGACTGCGTATGAGAAAAAAACTCAAAAGGACTCTTATGGACTCTCAGGATAATAACTTCATTCCTCTTTAATAGTTGCAAATAGTTTTTTTTTTCATTCAGCGTCTGAAAAATCTAACTGTGTAACAGACTACTGTGATGGGATCTTCTCACTTCATCTCTGCTGTTCAGATTTCTGTTCTTCCCTCAGGAGAATTGCAAGTCTGAGATTCTCATATCCTTTGAGGCTGCCATCTTGGATATACTTCTGAGAACACTCACACAGCAGCCAAAGAAGGCTGTTAGATAATTATTTGCAGTCACTCATGTGGTTTCCCTGCTTCAAGTTCTTTGAAACATATATTCTTCATAAACTTGTATTTCAAATAATAATTTTGAATCCCAGGAACCATGTTTTAATTCCAGGACTCGATGGGGCTTGATTACCTCAGTGGTTGTCACACTCCTCATCCATCTCTGAGTTGATGATCTAGGAGCAGATGCTTTCTCTACTATTATGCAGAGAGCAGATAGGCTTTGTGCATTTCTTGAGTGAGTGACTCAAAACAGAAGACAGGAAAGTTTTATTTCATTGGCTGGTAGTCACTTCAAGATTCAGGATGTGGTTTGAAACTTGACGAGTTATGCTGAATACTACAGACCAACACTTCTGAAGCATAACTGCAATTCTTTCATTAATAAATAAGATTGCCACATGCCTGTGTGTTATGTGTGTACAGTACCTGCTGAGGCCAGAAGAGAGTAGCATGTCTCCTGCAACTGGGGTAACAGGGTTATGCTGGGAATTGGACTTGGGTCCCCTAGAAGAGCAGACAGTGCTCTTAATGCTGAGCCATCTTTCCAGTCATACATTCTGCTTTTCTAGACTCTGAACCATAGCCATATTCTTTTTCAAGGCACAAAACAAAACAACAATCCTCAAAACTACAAGCAAAACAAAGCAAAAAAACCCAAAACAAACAAACAAACAAACAAACCAAACCAAACCAAACCAAAACCCCAAAACACTGATAAAATTATTTACTTCTGTCTATTGTAACGTTATAATATAGTAGGGGGTGAATTGATTATGCTCCCAATTTATAGAGTAATATTGATTAAGCTTGAGAGCAGTTCCACATACATGTTATGGTATCAAAGCCAGGGAAACTAAACATGTCTACATTTCTCAATTCTGTGCTCTGTTTGCTTCATCTCTCTGCTTCATTCTGGAAAATTGTCCTTCTTGCCAGTCAGGTAATTATGGTGCACACTCTTTAGAGAGCTCAGCCTGGAAGAGTTCTGTTGTAAGTCAGTTCTCTGTCGCAAAGGTAAATTACTTCCATTACAAGGCACTATTCCTGTGGCTTTGATGATTGCCAAGGCAAGGGACACTCAGGCCAACACAAGCCCTGAGTTGCTACTTACTGGCTGACATTTGCTCTTAGGCAAATTATGTTCCTTGAAAGATTTCCTTCAGTGCAGCCTTCTGCATAGTCCAGCTGTGGTGTTTGATGATTTGAAAAGTCCCTTAGCTCTTATGCCTCTTGCAAGTTCCTAGACTTTTCACAACAGAATAAAGGGTTTTCAATGGGTAATGTGGACTCTTCATGCTTGCACTGTGGGTACTTGGCTGAATGTGTCATTCACTCTAGCATGCCTCATTATGAATGCTCTTGTACTAAGGTGGTGTTATGTCTGCATCTAGTGCATATTTGTATGTTTTGTTTTTCCCTAGATGATAAAGTCATTGAGGATAAAAATAGTGTCTCAATGTCTTTGTAGCACTGTTATGATCTAAGCGATGGATGCTGCAAAGTCGCATCATGCAACAGATTTCATGTGGGAAGTTTATTGGGGATGGGGTGTACAGAGGCTGCCTCTGGGTGAGGGTGGAGGGATAAAAGAAAATGGAGGAGTGAAGGCACTGGCTTTTTTTAAGGGGATATAGTGCACATGCATAGGGAGGATATGCCATGTATGGGGACAGTAGGGATGTGTGACATCTTGGCAGATAATGGTGAAGTGTCCTGATGTCACTAGGTCCCTGGGGCAGATGATAGAGATGCCTCATTGCTAAAGGGTATGTTTATTAAGGTATTAAATATTTAGTAAGTTTTCAAAGAATACTTTTGAGAAAAAGAAGGAGAGGTAAAAGTTCTGTTGTTAAGACTAAATTTGAATGGAATGTGCTCTTCTGGGAACAGAATGTAGATGGAATCTAGTGATGATAAAGGACTGGAGGAATCTAGTAGAGTAAGTGTAGATGGTTCTTTGTTTCTCCTGAGTATGTCACTGTCATCCTGGAAGGCAGTCTAGCGTGCCCCAGTGATGAGCTGTCTGCTGATGTATCCTTGCAATGCAGGTAGACCTCTTCACTTTGGGCTTTGAGTGAAGGCAATCAGGATTCAAGGCTTGATTGCTGAACCATCCCTGCCTTCAGATTCCAGCGATGCTTAATACAGTGTGTCTTGGCTAAAGGACAGGATATTAACTCAAGTGTCATGTTTTAAAAGTAGATAGGTTGTCTGTAAGGTGCCAATTGTGTAATGGCCAACAAAGTTGGGATATGGTATTAATAACAGTCAGCTTGTGATCCCCTAATCAAACGTGAGGGGTGAGAACAAAACAAAAGCAGATGGCTCAGAATTCCTGACCTTTCAGTTTGAGCACGTTTATCCATGGGGTGTTCTTTGATGCAGCAGAAAGGCCTGCTGCTGTCTTTAATATCCTAGACTCAGGAGACCTGTAGGTATTTTCCAAATAAACTACTTATTATTATGCCTGGGAGGAAGGGTTTTTTTCAACTGCAGATAGTGTCCTGGTCCAGTCATTTATCTGCTGGCCACTTATTACATAACCAAGAGTTTGAACAGACAGAGTTCATCACCTAAAATAAATGGATTAATTTATCCTCTTTCAGGTGTTCAAGGAAACAGCTTTCCTCTCTCCCTCCCTCCCTCCTGTCCTCCCTCCCTTCCTTTTTCTTTCTTTCCCTCCCTCCATCCCTCCCTTCCTTCTTCCTTTTATTCTTCTCTTAATGAAATCATTCCCACCATCTTTCTAACTCTCTAAGCAGGATATAATCTCTACTTCTCTCAGTTTTTGTCTTCTGTTCATCAATGATTCATAAAGATAATATTGCACAACTAAAATATGAGCAATTCAGTTTACTATATAATATCAGTAATTTTAAAAGTTAACAATAAACATACTAATTTTCAGTAGTATAATGAAATATACTAATTGGCTTAGTTCTCAGAACTTTGGCTGTAATTGGAGTAAATCTGTTAAAAATTTTTGTTAGTCTATTAATTTTTATTATGAAAAAAATACCTTTTTATTTTTTCCTGAGGCATGGGGCAGTGGTTAAGAGCACTTGCTGTTCTTGCAGAGGGCCTGAATTTGGTTCCTAACGTGCATATCAATCAGATATCAGAACCATCTGTAATTCTGGTTCCAGGGGACCCAAAGTTCTCTTCTGACTTCTGCAAGCACCAGTTACCTACGTGGTGAGCATACACTCCTGCAAACCAAATATTCATATCCACTAGATGAAAACAAATCTTTACAAAATACTTTACTATTTTATTTTCAAATGAGTTTACATGCAAAAATATTCCCAAAGCATTACAAAGAATTCTTCTATATCCTTTATCAGGTTCTATAAATGTTAATATTTTCCAAGATTTTTTTCAAAATCTTTATATAAAATTCAGTTGCAGACACAATTCCTTCAGAGAAGTTTGAGGCAATGAAAAAATATATATCTAATAGCTGTTGTTATCGGGTTGGTTTTTTTTGTTCAATAAATTATAAAAATATTACTATTAACAGTTAACACTCACAAGTGCAGTGGGCTCTGCATGTGCTTTATCTAGACTGTATCACTTCCATCAGAGGAAAAGGGCCACTGTTATATCCATATATACATATACAAACATCTATATATGAGACATGCACAGAGAGGGTAGGGCTGCCTTATGATCTCACACTGGCATACAAAGGTAGAATTTTTCTTTCTTTAAAGAGACCTCCCTTCTTCTTCCACTGCCTTTTATTGGCTGGATCAGATCTATCTTGTTTTAAATATATAGTCATTTTTACTTAAGACAACCAATTATACAGTTTAGCTAATCTATGAAATCTTTGAAGTTGTGTTGCCTGAATGAATTGTTGAGTATTACAAGATAGCCAACTCTGATGCATAAAGTTCATCATCAACTATTATCCTATTTTATTAATTATAATATTATTATGGAGATAATGCCATAGCCATTTTATAGCAGAAAAAAATTGAAGTGAAGTAGCTAGCTATGACCAGATTGGTTAGTCAGTGGTGAATAAAAAAGGAAATGGAAAGGAAAGGAAAGGAAAGGAAAGGAAAGGAAAGGAAAGGGCAGGGCAGGGCAGGGCAGGGCAGGGCAGGGCAGGGCAGGGCAGGGCAGGGCAGGGCAGGGCAGGGCAGGACAGGACAGGACAGGACAGGACAGGACAGGACAGGACAGGACAGGACAGGACAGGAAAGGAAAGCAAAGGAAAGCAAAGCAAAGCAAAGCAAAGCAAAGCAAAGCAAAGCAAAGCAAAGCAAAGCAAAGCAAAGGAAAGGAAAGGACTGCTTCTAGGAGGATAAAGTTTATTATAGACGTGAGAGAACACAGCCAGAGGCAGAGACATCTGGGAGAGACCAGAATGGCCATGGCCTTGAATCATGTGGGGAGATGGGGAGCAGAAGGGAGAGAGGGAAGCCAAGTACAGCAGCCAGGAGACCAAAGGTACCAAAGGAGGGGTGGGTAACCAAAATACCTGGATTATATATGGAAGAGCTTCTGAAGGACAGCCCACTGGAGAGTTCAGGGTAGAAGGCTGCAGGGTATGCCAGCCATATCCTCTAACAGGTAGGGACTGAGGGCTCCTGGAGAAACATGGAGGCCAGGTCCACTTTGATATGTTAAATGGGCACCTCAGCCAGGGAGTTCTGAGTTTGAAACATAACAAGTGGCAGATGTGCATTTTGAGCCCTTACTCTGCCTCAAAGTTCTCTAAGTGACTGTACTAAACTGATTCCCTGAAAACAAAACAACTGTCCGCTATTCTCTTTGCAACATCTTAAAGAGCTCAGCTGTGCAAAGAACTTGTGGATTTTGCTCATTTAGATTTTCCCTGCAGCCTCAAGTCTCACGAAGATTAAGTTCATCTTCTCCCACTGAGGCCAGATCAGGCAAAGTTCTGCTATATTTGTGCCAGGAGGCCTTGGACTGACCCGGGTATGCTCTTTGTTGGTGGTTCAGTCTCTGGGAGCTCCCTGGGGTCTGGGTAACTTGAGACTAACTTAAGACTTCCTATGAGGTTGCATGCTCCTTCAGCCTCTTCAATGCTTCCCCTTATTCAACCATAGAGGTCCCTGACTTCAGTTCAATGCTTGGGTGTAAGTATATGCTTATGTCCCAGTCAGTTGCTGGTAGTATCTCTCAGAGGACAGCCATGCTAGGTTAGGTTACTATCTGTAAGCACATCATAGCATCAGTAATAGTGTCAGGCCTTGGTGCCTTCCCATGAGATGGATCCTGTCTTAGTCAGGGTTTCTATTCCTGCACAAACATCATGACCAAAAAGCAAGTTGGGGAGGAAAGGGTTTTTTCAGCTTACAATTTCATACTGCTGTTTATCACCAAGGGAGTCAGGACTGGAACTCAAACAGGCCAGGAAGCAGGAGCTGATGCAGAGGCCATGGAGGAATGTTCTTTACTGGCTTGCTTCTCCTGACTTGCTCAGCCTGCTCTCTTATAGAACCAAGATTACCATCCCAGAGATGGTCCCACCCACAAGGGGCCTTTCCCCCTTGATCTCTAATTGAGAAAATGCCTTACAGTTGGATCTCATGGAGGCATTTCCTCAATTGAAGCTCCTTTTGCTGTGGTAACTCTAGCTGTGTCAAGTTGACACAAAACTAGCCAGTACAGATCCCAAGTTGGGCCAGTCATTGGACTACCTTTCCTTCAGTCTTGTCTCCATTATTGTCCCTGCAGTTCTTTTAGACAGGAACAGTTTGGGGTTAGAAATTTTGTCTGTGGGTTAGTAATCAGAATGGCTAAAATAAAAAACTCAAGTGACAGCACATGCTGGTGAGGATATGGAAAAAGAGGAACACTTTTCCATTGCTGTTGGGATTGCACACTGGTACAACCACTCTGGAAATCAATCTGGTGGTTCCTCAGAAAATTGGAAATAGTTCTACCTGAAGACCCACTCTTGGGCATATACCCAAAAGATGCCTTACAATACCACAGGGACAGGTACTCCACCATGTTCATAGCAGCCTTATCTGTGATAGCCAGAAGTAGGAAACAACCCAGATGTTCCTCAACAGAAGAATGGATGCAGAAAATGTGGTTCATTTACATAATGGAATACTGTTCAGATATTAAAAACAAGGACATCATAAATTTTGCAGGCAAATAGATAGAACTATTAAATATCATCCTGAGTGAGGTAACTCATACCCAAAAGGACTGATTAGTGGGCATTAGCCAAAAAGTACAGAATTCCTAGGATACAACCCACAGACAGTAAGAAGTATAACAAGTAGAAAAGCCCAAGGGAGGATGTTTCAATTCCACTTAGAAGGGGGAAGAAAACAATCATGGGAGGCAGAGGGATGAAGGGACCTTGGTGGGAGAGGGGAGAAGATGGGGGAAATGGGAACAAGATCAGGTAAGGGGTGGCAGGAGAGATCCTTCAAAGGGCTGAGAGAATGAATGGAGAGAGGCAGCCTTCTTGGGAGGGAATGTGGGGGGCCCTCTAGAAAGTACCAAGACATGGGAGGTGACCTTAAAGTACCAAGAAACTCTGTGACTCAATGGAGGTAACCTTAGCCAAAAACTTTTTTTTTTAAACAGGTGTCTTGAGATAGGATGTCACACCATAGTCAAAACTAGCCCGGAACTCACTATGCAATCTTGAAATCAGAGCAGTCTATCTGCTTGGTCTAAGGACTGGGGTTACAGGCCTGAGCCACCATGCTTGGCTAGTAAAATCTTTGAAATGTGATTAAAAAATATTTATTAAAGCAAGGTCTCTATGTAGTCCTGGCCTGGATCTCTCTATGTAGCTTGGAATAGTTTTAAATTTGTAGTGATGTTCCTGACTCTGTCTCCTAAATACTGGGCTTACAGGACTGTACCACTATGCATGGTCCAATATTGCTTTAGGCAAGTAAGTACTGTTCTCTGAACTTTAACATATTTGTAAAATAGGAGGGGTGAAAGAGCCTAAAACTCAGAAGGTAACTATAGGTCTTAGTACTTCAAGAGGCTTGAGATGACCATCATAGTTAAATGCCAGCAGTCAGCTGGTTAAATGCTCAATGTGTGTTGTCTCTTGAATCTTCAAACAACTCTTGGGAGCTAGCCCTCTTTAGTCCCATATTGTAGCTAAATGGGCAAAGACAGGCAAGAGACTTGACAAGCTCGGTCATGGTCAGCGGCTGAAATGGAGGGTCAGGATTTAACTCCAATAATGTGGCTGCAGCATCTTCCTTCTTTACACCTGCATTGTACTCTGAAATGTGTAGGAAAGGTCTCAGTGAGATCAGAGTGTGTGATATCTGGTTGACAAAAGACATGCTGTAATCCCATGCTATGAAGACTCAAAAGTTTCCAAATAGGGTCCTGGGAGGCTGGTAGAGTACCTACTGTATAAATGTGAAGAGCTGGTTTCACATCTCCAGAACTCATGTAAATCCAGGCATGGTTGAATACACCTTTAGTCCCAGCACACCTACAGTGGGATAAGGAGGTAGAGAAAGGTGAACCCAGAAACACACAGGTCAGCCAGCCTGGTTTACACAGTGGCAAGAGATCCTCTCATGGGAAAAAGGACCAATGCCTGAGGTTGTTTTCTAACCTGCACCCCCAAGCTCCCCTTCCCACATTTATAAAAAATGATCTAGTGCAAATATGTTTTAATAAAACATATATATTATTTTTATTTTGTCTCTCAGAACATGGATTCATACTTGTATTTGGACTACATGTGTGAGGGGGCTTGCTGTACAGACATGGTTCTCTAAGTTTGATAATTCCCCAAATTCACTTAGAAGATAGCATGAGAAAACTCATAAAGTTGTTTCCTGTCAGCCACATGTATGCTCTGGTACCTGCACCCATATACATCATGTGTTCACACATATCATAAAAAATAAAGAAATGAAAAAGCCTCCAATTTGACCATTATTTTGGGATTATTCCTCATTTTGGAAGCATGGTACTCAGGTATATAGCCCCAACCAAATCAGGAAAAGACTTGACTAGAGTGGTATAGCCAACATGTCTAAACATGGAAAGGTAGGGAGCCAAGATGATAAAAATATATTAGCACCACACTGGTCCTTGGCTGAAAGAGCACAGAATGCCACTATGCTGGGTCACAGCTTCTTAGACTGAAAAATTATTGGTGTATTTGTTGTTTGTTTTTGTTTTTAGTATCCTCTGTTAATAAAATAAAAATAACTTTCAGACCAGAGATGACAGAACAGATATGTGTATTTGTACAAGAAATACCAGAGTGGCTAGTTTATAGTAAAACTGTCAAAACTGGAATGAAAGAATCACCATTTGCAACCTCCAATGAACTGTGGTCCTCACCCCTGTGAATTCCGATGCCTGGGAATGACCAACCTGTGAAATCAATTGGATTTTAATTTCTTGATTTTACAGATCAGGAAATTGGGGTCTGGAGAGCAGCAGCTTGCTCAGGGTTCCATGCTTTGGGGAGCAGAGAGAGGGCAAGCTCAGGATAATCTGAGTGCTTCCAATTTTGGGAGAAACAGAACTTTCTTTGGGAGAAGTTAAATATTGCCACAGTTACAGTTTCCCATTGTATGTTTTAGGAGATGGGACTAGGGTGTAAATGGCATAAAAACGACATTGTTTATGCCACTGTTACCTGTAGGAGGACCAAACGCAGATGACATGAATTTCTATACCCAGTATGTAATAAGAAATATGCTGAGTGCCTGGCATATAATGGATGATCCAATAGGCACATTATTCTTTATTATATATTTCAATAAATCTTTATAATTTATAAGGCAGATTTTATTAAAACATTATTTTTATAAGTGAGGTGGATTCTTAGAAAGACTTTGTTAATTTCTCAGGATTGTACCACCATATATATATATATATATATATATATTTATGATCTATTATATATGTATATAATATATTAATATATATTTTATTCGATATTTTCTTTATTTACATTTTAAATGTTATCGCCTTTCCTTAATTCCCCTCTGAAAACCCCCCTATCTCATCCCCCCTTCCCCTGCTCACTAACCCACCCATTCCCACTTCCCTGTCCTGGCATTCCGCTATACTGGGGCATGCAACCTTCACAGGACCAAGAGCCTCTACTCTCATTAATGTCCCACAAGACCATTCTCTGGTACATATGTGGCTGGATCCATAGGTCCCTCCATGTGTACTCTTTGGTTGGTGGTGTAGCTCTGGGGGGTACTGGTTAGTTCATATTGTTGTTCCTCCTATGGGGCTGCAAAACTTCAGTTCCTTGGGTCCTTTCTCTAGCTCCTCCATTGGGGACCCTATGCTCAGTCCAATACAGAAGTGGATGCTCACAGCCATTTTCTCAATTAGTGATCAAGGGGGAAAGGCCCCTTGTGGGTGGGACCATCTCTGGGATGGTAGTCTTGGGTTCTATAAGAGAGCAGGCTGAGCAAGCCAGGGGAGGCAAGCCAGTAAAGAACATCCCTCCATGGCCTCTGCATCAGCTCCTGCTTTCTGACCTCCTTGAGTTCCAGTCCTGACTTCCTTTGGTGATGAACAGCAGTATGGAAGTGTAAGCCGAATAAACCCTTTCCTCCCCAACTTGGTCATGATGTTTGTGCAGGAATAGAAACTCTGACTAAGACATAGCCTGACTTTCCTTATCCAACCTGTCGTTATTTGCAGTGAGCTTAAGTTAGGGAAGCAACATTTGTTAAAAGGGTGTGGTGGCAGATTGTAAATTGCTCATGTTTCTTAAGAGTTCCAAGTTTCTAAGAAAAAAGAATGTCCTGAATTTGAAGCAAACTGTGGCTCAAATCAAAACGTGGCCTCTCTGGGCTGTCTGCATACTCATGTGGGGAACTTGTCTTGTACTCACTGTGAGTCCTTTTGGGCTGTTATGTATTGTCTGACTCCTGGGATTCTCTGCCAATGAGGTAGCATGGGTGCAGCTGAATAAGAGAAAAATAAAGGACACATGTTCATCTTCCATGCTACCTGTATCTCTCCTGCTCACACACAGTCTGGGTTGTCTTCCAAACGCACCTGAAAACCACAAGTTCAGTTACAAAATTATTAAGACTTATAAGACTGTGACAGTTGAACAATAAAGGAAGAACAGAGCCCTTCTGAGTGCAGGGCCTGTATGGGTGTCACTTGTCTCTAGGAAGTGGGTTCTACTACCATTTGCAAGTGTGTGTGCCCTGTCTTTGCTTTACAGAGCACTAAGGATCAGTGTGTGTGTATGTGTGTATGCATGAATATGATGTATATGTGTACATATGCATATGAAGGCCAGACATCATTGTTTTTCTTTTCTAATATTTTTTACATCCTTTGAGGTTACAACAGTCCTGATAATGAATTGTAATGACTTACAATTATCCAAGGCTGTAAACCAGTAAATCTACCACTGCTTTAATATTTTTGTTATCATTAAGATGACTACTCATTGTTATATCACAATGAACCAATTTTATGAAAATGAACTGTGTATTCATGAATATGTCTTGAACATATTGAGTTAAGATATACTATTAAAACAAATTTCAATCATTTCTGTTTACTTTTAAAAACACAGTCATTTGAAGATGTAAAAACACTTAACGCACATCACATCTATTAGACATTGCTGTCCTAATGACTGATTACAGCCAGCAGTGATTAGGAGTGAAGCCATCTTTAAGAATATATTACACAGAGTGAGCTAATAGAACTCTTTCAATCCCTTGCTCATCATAATCTTTACGTTTTAATTTTAATGACCACAGGAGGGAACTTTGGATTTACTTATCAATGTAACAAAGTGTTTTCAGCTGATAATTGGTTTGCATGTATGATGAGCCTAATTCTCATTGACTGCAAGCCAAAAAAACCTTTTCCTTTTCCATGTGATGTTAGTGGCTTACAGAACAGCATAGGATTTAGATTGTTTGGCCTGAGGCATACTCTTTCAGACACTTAATTTCTTTTTTTTATTTAATCTTTAAACTCCATGTGTATGGCTGTTTTAGCAGCATCTATGTCTGTATACCACATACATGTCTGGTGCTTCTCGAGATAAGAATTGGTTTTTAGATCACCTGGAACTAGAAAACAGATGGGTATGAGTCTCCAAGTGGGTGATGGGAACCCAAGTCCTCTGAAACAAAAGGCAAATATTTTAACCACTGAGTGCTACCCCAGGTACCGTAACTTCTTTATCTGATAAAGGTACATTGATGCCCATGGAGCCGAGTGCCCCGTTCACAGGTTAGGTGCCATTGTCTACATTGTTCTGTGTGCCAGAAAAACAATCTTATCAACCAAGTCAGGGGGTGTTCTTGGCCCTGGGTATAGGCTGAGTTTGTATGGTGGATGTGGATGTCTATGGGATGTAAGAGTTCTTGAAGAGAGGCATATCGGTAATCTTTTTTTTTTTAAGTGAGAAGGCATGTGTGTGCTATGTTAATGACAGCAGAGCACTCACTGAGGATGAGGGTCAGAATAATCAGTTAGATGCAGTCTTCTTGTCAGTAAAGAACACAGAAACATGCAGAGGGCAAGAGGAGTGTGGAATGGTGGAAGGAGGTCACTGCTATGCTTATCAACTAGGACCTTGGGCTCAGTTCCAGACACTGCAGGGGAACATTGTAACAGTCGCATGTTATGGCAACTAGTTATTCTTGTTGCGCTTTTGTGCTTTCAGTGTCTTACTAAAAGGTTGTCCTTACTCCTCATGTTTTAGGTTCCAGTTTTCAAGAGACTGGATCGTCCGTTCTGACTTGGAGTGATTTTCAATTGTATTAAAGATACAAGTAGATGATGGGAATTGGTGTATCAGGAAAGAGAACTTTCTAGATACTCATCTAGACACACTCACATCTAGATACACTCTTCACCTTTCCCACCCCTTGCTGTGTTCATGAGGCTTGTGTAAAAGGTTGTCTCAGCATTTGGCCCCTTTTCTGTTCAGTCAAGAGAGGGAAGGCAAACAATAAGCCAGAAGGGGCCAGGTGAGTGCATAGCATTCCCCTAGGGGTCCAGTGAGCTCACAGGATTTCTCTAGGGGCCCAGTGAGCAAAGTATTTCTCTAGGGGCCCAGTGAGCACACAGTATTTCTCTAGGGGCCCAGTGAGCACACAGTATTTCTCTAGTGGCCCAGTGAGCACACAGTATTTCTCTAGTGGCCCAGTGAGCACACAGTATTTCTCTAGTGGCCCAGTGAGCACACAGTATTTCTCTAGGGGCTCAGTGAGCACACGATATTTCCCCAGAGGTTCACTGACCAAATAGTATTCCAGTAGGTTTCTTCTGTTGGCATCGCAGGGTTTGCTGCCTCACTGCATGGAAATCTATGACCCCTTGTTGTCAGTCACTACCCTTTCTAAGTTCCTCTGTTATTACAAGTCTTAGTTATTTTAGCAATTTGTGTTGGACAACTTTAAACTCAGCTGTAACCCTGACAGATATGCCTACCTTGTTAGGTTGTTGTGAGAACTAGAGATAATAAACGCAAGACCCTTAGTTCAATGAGTAATCCTTTGGGGCTATTCAAAATCATATTTTTCTTACTAAATCCTTTGAGATTCTAAGTTCAAATGATCGATTAATGAATGAGCCTTGCTTTAGTAATAAACAAAATAAGATACAGAACATGTCCTGTTTATAGTAAATCATACTATAAATGCAAGGTGTAGTATGTCAGGCTTTGTTAATCTTATTTTAAAAGTTTATTATTATTTCAGATTTCATTGCCATAGTCAGAGGCAATTAAGCTTTCCCACTGAGAAACTGAGGAAGGTGAAAACTTTAGCTGCACATTTCCACGCAAATCTCACTGAATTAGAAACTTTGTATTTCCTCCTCACGTTTTAGGTCTTCGGTCTTCGGCGTTCTCGTTCTCATTTCCTCTTCTTTCTGGCTCAATGAAGCATGGGCCTCGAGATGAGCAGACGGAGAGGTAATTGCTTCTCTGTCTCATTGTAGGAAAAAAAAAACCCACCAAGCAACGGGAAGAAAAAGGGTGTTGAAGTGCGGCAGAAAGCATTAGGTCAGTATGGCGGCTTTCCACAGCACCACTGACACAGAGAAGGAGGCACAGGCCAAGGCAAACTGGAGTTGATTTCCCTTCACTGAGGCATTTTACACGCCATAAATCAGAGTTATTAGGAGGACTGAAGGGGAGACTAGAGAACTGCACCAAGGTGCGAGCCTTGCTTTTTCCTTTCCATGGGGCCATTAGATTGTCTCTTTCTCCATGCTTCAGTTTGTTACACCGGTTTAACGACACTCACCACGTTCTGTTGTGTCCCATGCTGTTTTATTTTCCTTCCAAATGAAATAGTTGGAAGAAATTATCTGAGCAGGGAGATTTAGTCCTTGCTCATTAAAAATCTGGGTTGCAGCATAGCTCTTCCTGAGCCTTTCTACAGAGACTCTAGAGTGCAGTGATTGAGAAAATGCATTGTGGGACTGGGAAGATTGCTCAGTGGTTAAAGCACTTCGAGATGGGTTTGGATTCTTAAAATCCCACATAAATTCTAGATGGGTATGGTGGACACTTGTAACCACAGCCCCAGAGCAGAGACAAAGTATGGCTAGAGCAAGCAGATTAGGGAGACTAGTCATATCAATGATCTCTGAGTTTGACTGAGAGACCTTGACTCAATGAATACTGTGAAAGAGTGACTAAGGTGATTCACAAGAAATCCACCACAGGCCTTTACAGGCATGAGTGTATATGTTTCTCTTTATATAATCTACATATATAACTATGTCCACATGTATATCCACATATATGCAAGCATAAATGAGCACATGCGTAACACACACACACACAGACACACACTAATTGAAAATGGAAAATAGTGCTTTTTAAAGACCTGAGTCTATTCTCCAAGTTTCTTACTTTTATTGATCTCTGTCTAAGTTTCCCTTCCTGATGTGAAAGACTGATAACTTATGTTTTATTAGGACAGACCTCTGCTCTCCATAAAATGTCAATCAATATAGTTATTTGAGGGATCATTACTTCAAGCTAATCATCTGTTATAAGAGAATTTGACTTTCATAAACTAGATTCAGCTGAGATAAAGACTAGAAGCATGCCAGGTAGTGGTGGCACAATGCCTTTAATCCCAGCACTTGGGAGGCAGAGGCAGGAGGATTTCTGAGTTCTAGGCCAGCCTGGTCTATAGAGTGAGTTCTAGGACAGCCAGGGCTACATGGAAAAACCGTGTCTCTAACTGCACCCCCCCCCCAAAAAAAAAAAAAAAGACTAGAAGCACTTAGTAATTGAATAAGGCACACAAAGACATGGTTCTCAAAGCAGATCTTCTAATTGAATGATATACTACACAGAAAGTAGTATCAAATTGAGGCTAGCCTGGGGTAAATACATGATTATCTAGGCTTTTAATAAAGAGCTGACAATGAAGGTTTTTTTTTCTGTTTTTGAGGATATTTTCCATTTCTAGAACATCTTTTCCTGCTGAAAGAATTTCAAAGATAAAATAGCAGTTGATAACAGCAAGCCATACACTTCAAGGTAGCTTTTATTTGCATGGTATCTTTTTTTTCCCAATTTTTTATTTCTTCATTTACATTTCAAATGCTATCCTGAAAATTCCCCATACCTGCCCCCTGCTCTCTTACCCACCCACTCCCACTTCTTGGCCCTGGCTTTCCCCTGTACTGGGGCATATAAAGTTTGCAAGACCAAGGGGCCTCTTTTCCCAATGATGGCCGACTAGGCCATCTTCTTATTTCATGGTATCTTATCTAATAGTTTCATAGCCCATACGAAGGAGGAAATACAGCTTCTACTGATATTATTATCTGGATATTGCTCAAAAGGAAATCAAAGTTCTAACTTACCTAGACCCATAAAGGTAGCATCCATGATGTTAACTTTGGCTCTTCCTCTGGTTTATTTATTTATTTATTTATTTATTTAGTTACTTGTGTGGCTTCTAGAGTATTAAATTATATTATTTGAAAGTATCACAGCAATAACTTTCACATGTTACATGGTAATTTTTATAACTCATAAACCTTTAGGATAAATATAATTTTTTACAATGTTCTATTTTAACACAAGTTACACTAAATTTTTTTTTCCTTTTTTTTTTTATTACGTATTTTCTTCAATTACATTTCCAATGCTATCCCAAAAGTCCCCCATGGGTGAACTCAGAATAACTGTTGGCTTCTCTTCTTTGGCAAGTATTGTGTTGGTCTAGCTGATCCTTCTTTCTTGGATCCTGGTGAGTCATATCAGTGACTGTGGAACCTATGGGCTGATAGAATTCATGGTGATGGTTCTATGAGGGAGGTTGAACCTGCTGAGTCTTAAGGTCTAGGACAATGGCATTGGGTTATATTATAGAAGAGGTAAATTCTGAATGGTTCCTGCAGTGATCAGTAGAACAAACACAATGAGAAGGTGAGAGATAAAATTCTTACAATATCAGCATCACCTGGTCAGGAGTGGTTTCCATATCCTCTTGCCCGCGATTGTTTACAAAGTCTGGTAGGTGTACACTTATGAAGATATTTGAAGTTCTTCTGGATATTGAAGACACATGAAAAGTGGTTATCAAGTTGAGCATATGTGAACTTAATTGTTTCTGTGTATCACTGGGGTGGGTAGAGCAAAGTCAGTGAAAAGTAAAAGCCATGTTGAAATGTAGCAGAAACTATTAAGTATACACAGTGACTAGAAGGGACACAGTGTACTAGAGCTACTATGTATGTAGAGCTCACTAAAGGAACAGAATTGGAGGCTATGCTGCCCAACAATGAAAACTCTGAATTCTTAAGAACCAGAAGACCAGTTGAATACTCAGTTAAAAGGCTGGCAGCCTCATGACTGGGGATGCTGAACATTTCTTTAAATGCTTCTTATCCATTTGTGTTTTTAAAAAACTCTGTTTAGATCTGTACCTCTTTTTGGGTTATTTGGTTTTTCGATCTAGCTTTTCTTTTCTTTTCTTTCCATTTCTTTTTTAAAGTTATTTCAGATGTGCAGTTGGTACAAATCTTTCTCAATTCTATTCTGTAGCTTACTACTTTGTCTATTTTGCCAAACAGAAGCTTTTCAGTTTCATGAGACCCCATTTATGTGTCTGTGCTGTTGATGTCCTATTCAGATAGTCTTTTCTTGTTTGAATGAATTCAAGGTTATCCCCTGCTTTCTCTTCTATCAGGTTCAGTGTGTCTGGTTTTAGATTGAGGTCTTTGATCTCTGTGGAGTTGAGTTGTGTAGGGTAATAAATATGGATCTATTTGCATTCTTCTACATGCAGCAGTCCAGTCTGATGCTGGTGTTGAAGATTTAAAAAAATTTCCTGTGTGTATTTCTGGCTTCTGTATAAAAATTTCAGGTATATGGACTTAGTCTGAGTCTTCAATTTGATTCTATTATTCAATATGTTTTTCTTGGGGCTAATAATACCATGCTGATTTTATTATTATAGTTTAGTAGTGTAATTTGAGATCGGGGATGCTGATACTTCCAGAAGTTCTTTTATTATTCAGGAAATAGAAATCAAGACAATTTTGACATTTCATCTTCTCTAGTCAGAACAGCCAAGATCAATAGAACAAAAAACAGTTCATGCTGGTAAGGATACGGAGTAAGGAGAACTGAACCATTACTGGTAGGACTGAAAACTTATATAGCCACTATGGAAATTAGTGTGATGATTCCTCAGGTATCAGGGAATAGATCTACCTCAAGATCCAGTCATTTGATATATCAAAAGGATGCTTCATCTCACCACAGGAACACTTGCTCAATCATGTTCATTGCTGCTGTATTCATAATAGCCAGAAATGGGGAAAAGTGTAGATGTTCACCAATAAATAAGTAGATAAAGAAAAAGTGGTAATTTACACAATGAAATATTACTCAACCATTAAAAAATGAAATAATGGAGCCGGGCGTGGTGGCGCACGCTTTTTTTTTTTTTTTAATATTTTTATTACATATTTTCCTCAATTACATTTCCAATGCTATCCCAAAAGTCCCCCATAGCGCCCCCCACTTCCCTACCCACCCATTCCCATTCTTTTGGCCCTGGCATTCCCCTATATTGGGGCATATAAAGTTTGCGAGTCCAATGGGCCTCTCTTTCCATTGATGGCTGACTAGGCCATCTTTCGATACATATGCAGCTAGAGACAAGAGCTCCGGGGTTCTGGTTAGTACATCATGTTGTTCCAACAATAGGGTTGCAGATCCCTTTAGCTCCTTGGGTACTTTCTCTAGCTTCTCCATTGGGAGCCCTGTGATACATCCAATAGCTGACTGTGAACATCCACTCCTGTGTTTGCTAGGCCCCGGCATCGTCTCACAAGAGACAGCTATATTTGGGTCCTTTCAGCAAAATCTTGCTAGTGTATGCAATGGTGTCAGCGTTTAGAAGTTGATTATGGGATGGATCCCTGGATATGGCAGTCTCTAAATGGTCCATCCTTTCATCACAGCTACGAACTTTGTCTCTGTAACTCCTTCCCTGGGTGTTTTGTTCCCAATTCTAAGAAGGTGCACAGTGTCCACACTTTGGTCTTCATTCTTCTTGAGTTTCATGCGTTTAGCAAATTGTATCTTAAATCTTGGGCACGCCTTTAATCCCAGCACTCGGGAGGCAGAGGCAGGCGGATTTCTGAGTTCGAGGCCAGCCTGGTCTACAAAGTGAGTTCCAGGACAGCCAGAGCTATACAGAGAAACCCTGTCTCGAAAAAAAACCAAAAAAAAAAAAAAAAAAAGAAATAATGAAATTTTCAGGTAAATGGATAGAGCTAGAACAAGAATCATCCTGAATGAGGTAACCCAGAAGACAAATTTAATATATATTTGCTTATATGTAGATAGTAGTTGTTAAGTCATTGATAAGCAAGCTATATTCCATAAAACACAGAGGTTATGTATAAAGTAAGTGAATATAGCTCCTTAGGAATGTGAAAAACTATAGATAATTATGGTTAGACAAGGGGCAGGGGGCACAATGGGGAGGATCAAATTTGGGGGATAGGAAAGAAGAGATAAGGAAGGAAATATGGAAAGGGACAATGAAATTTAAAGGCCATTTGAAGGGTTGTATGAAAATCTAATATAGTAGAAACCTTCTAAAGTATATACATGTTTTAAGTGATCTAAATGAATTTACCAACAGAGGGATGGGCACATAGTCCCAACTGGACATCTCTCATCACCAAATGAAGCTTCCAGTAATGGAAACAGGTTATAGCCAACTGAATTGTTGGGCAATTGTGTCCCATGGGAACACCTACACAACCCAGTCTATTACCAAGGATATTGGTTGCTTCCACAAGCTGAGAGTGAGCCCCATTGCCAAAGAACACATATACACCTCACTGAACTCAGAGAAGTCAAGTTGGTGCCTTTGTAAAGCCTTCATCCTTACAGACTAGTGCTGATGGTACTAGAAGGTACTCTGCATGCTACCAAAAGAAAAAAGGTGAGCACCAACCCACCTATAAACTCACAACATACAATTGTGACCTGCTTAAAAGGTAAACTGGTACAAAAGTGACACGAATCTTGTGGAAAACCAACCAATATCTAAATTGCTTAATGCCCATCCCATGAGATAAAATCCAAACCCAACACTACTTGGGTGGTCATGGACCTAGAGGAAAACCAAATACTACTGATTTGCTAAAAGAAAACAGCAATAGAATGACTCTAAATGACATTCTGCTATATTAATACATATGTGCCTTATTCAGCCTTGACCAGAAAAGCTCCCTCCTGTAGTAGATGAGAACAGATACTGAGACCCACATCCAGATAACATACAGAGAGCAGAAAACATTAAAACACTCAGTCCTAAGTGAAATGTCTCCATCAGATTCCTCCCCTCTGAACTTAGGAAACATTTCAGAAGAGAAAGTTAAAAAAAAACAAAAAACCAAGTATGGTAGGAGCCAAATGGCATGAAGGACACCAAGGAAGAAAGGCCTTCTAAACAGCACAGTGTACACACTTATGAGCTCACAGAGACTATATACCAGTGTGTATACATGGTCTAGATAGGTTTATATTACGTGGAGTCTCATCCCAGACAGGATAAGTGGGCCTAAACCCCCATGCCTAACCTAGAGGCTATCTCCAATTGATAACTACTCTCAAATGGAAGATTAGTTTTCTACAATGGAGTCTATGTGGACTTACAAACATGAGCTTTAAGGGTAAGCCCCATGCCCAACAGTAGATGGATAGCACAAATTGAACTCAATGGAATTTTTATCAGGGATTTTTTTTTAAACCTTTTGTGTATATATTGTGGCTTCTGGTTTTGTATTCTTATGGGGTTTTTGTTTGTGCATGTGTGTGTGTCTATGTGCCTAGACTCTTTGGCTCTTTTTCTTCTGTTTGCTTATTTTGTGATATTCCAATTTATTTGTTTTTGTTTTGTCTTATTTTACTTTACTATTTATTCCATAGATGCCAGTTGGTTTTATAATAAGAGACAGAAAGGGTGTGAATCTGGATTGGAGGGAACATGGGGAGGAACTCAGAGGAGTTGGTGGAGGAGAAACTATTCAGAATATATTGTATAGAAATTTATTTTCAGTAAAAAAAAATAGAAATTTCACTCCTTTATAAAGTGGTTACATTAAAAAGGGATCTATAATTACCGCTTAATCGCTTTTCTCCAAATCTTCCTCAAATCTGTAAGTAGAAGTAAAAATAAACACACAGTACATAAAAGAAAAGATGCTGGCAGCCTCAGGAGAAGAGATACCAATGAAGTAGTTCTAGTCTATGAGCTCCATAGAGAGTTGCTAGTGTGAGTCCCCTTTGAAAGTGAGCAGAGTTTACAGTTTGATGTCCACAGGCAATAGCAGCAGCAGTAAACATGCTTATTCAGGAAGAACGAAGTTGGCATATGGCTCTTTTCAGGCCGAACTTGACGTTTTTCAAACCTTCACACTCTCAAGTTCTCTCTATAAATCTGGCTAAAGGTAGCCAGTAATAACCATACCACAGGTTGAATGCTAGACTGCCTTGTTCATTCCAATGCTTAAGTAATTAGATCATCAGCTTTAAACTCAGCTTTCTATAAGATTGTTTCTGGAGATGGAAAGAAATATTCTTTGCCACAATGTAATGAATGGATTCTAGTCTTCAATAGAGCCCTCATTCTCACCTGAAATATCATGAGCTTGGTGTTTACTGTCTGCATGCTTATCAGCACTCCAGTCTTCTGAACATAAACATGAATTGTGCATTAAGATCTACTTACAGCATGTAAAGGCCTCTTGAGCCCACACTGCCAGACTTGTCTAAATCCTGCTCATGAATCAGTTCAAAATGTTTGTTATGGTCAGTTTTAGTCACAGCAATGGTACTGCTACCTGTTAACATTTTGTGTGTGATAGGGAGGGGGTGAGTCAGATGTTTTGTAGACATGAAACAACACCCAATAGAATAACTTAAAAAGAGGAGAGATTTATGTCGATTAATGACTTTAGGTGTTTCTGTTTGTAGTTAATCCACTGCTTTGTTTTTGGGCCATGAAAAGGTGAAGCATCATGGTGATAAGGTTGTGGAGTAATACGATTATTCATCTCATAGCTCAGGAATGAAAGAGAGAGGGGGAGGGGGAGAGGGAGAGAAGGGAGAGGAGAGGAAAGGAGAGGAGAGGAGAGGAGAGGAGAGGAGAGGAGAGGAGAGGAGAGGAGAGGAGAGGAGAGGAGAGGAGAGGAGAGGAGAGAGACAGAAATACAGAAACAGAGGCAGAGAGATAGAGACAGATACAGATACACAGAGAGAAACAGAGAGAGAGAGAGAGAGAGAGAGAGAGCAGGTTAAGATACTCTATAAAAGCATACTCCAGTGACACATTTCCACCTATCAGTCCCTATTTTCTTAGTTTCTATCACCTCCTAGTACATTTTAAGTCCAATTAATTAGACCATTGATAAGGCAGAGATCATATGATGCAGTTATATTAGCCACTATCACCTGGCCCCAAGCCTTCATACATAAGCCTCTAGCCTTTAGATACTTTATATCCCAAATATCAAATCTTACCTTTGCTTGCATTTTACAGAATAATAACTCCTAAATTTATTTGCCATCCAGTTTGGAACACTGGCAGGCCTGCCTGCCCCCCCCCACCTCTCCGAATTCTTTTATAGCATTTACTACTTGCCCAGACTCTGAACAAAGGTTTATAGACAATGATTCATTGGTTCCTCCTGCTTCTTAGAGAAAGGACTGTAGGTTCACATTCTCGTTGCAATTCTGATTTTCAAACAGCTCTGAAGGAATGATTTTTTTTTAAGTTGGTGCAAAGGTATTCAATGTCATAAACCTAGTCTGAATTGACACAGGCTGTTTCAGTTACTATTCTATTGCTGTTAAGAGACACCATGACCGATCTGGCCGGATCAGCACCGGAGTAGCTAGAGCGCAGGGTCGGCTGACACCCGCCAGCTACCCACGACCCCCGCCACAGGATTTTGAGACTGCTGGTGAGTGGAACACAGCTTCTGCTCCAGTCCAATCACGCGGGACCTGAGACTGCTCTGGTTGGGGAGAGAGAAATCCAGCCTACATAGGGCCACAAGCCTCTTCCGGTCAGAAAAGCACCGGGGTAGCTAGGGCGCAGGGTCAGCTGACACTCGCCAGCTACCCACAACACCCGCCACAGGATCTTAAGACTTCTGGTGAGTGGAACACAGCTTCTGCTCCAATCCATTTGCGCGTGGGACCTGAGACTGCATTAGTTAGGGAAGCAGAAACCGGCCTGAGTAGGGCCACAGGCCTCATCCAGCCGGATCAGCACCGGGGTAGCTAGAGCACAGGGTCGGCTCACACCCGCCAGCTACCCACGACCCCCGCCACAGGATTTTGAGACTGCTGGTGAGTGGAACACAGCTTCTGCTCCAGTCCAATCACGTGGGACCTGAGACTGCTCTGGTTGGGGAGAGAGAAATCCGGCCTACATAGGGCCACAAGCCTCTTCCGGTCAGAAAAGCACCGGGGTAGCTAGGGCGCAGGGTCGGCTGACACTCGCCAGCTACCCACAACACCCGCCACAGGATCTTAAGACTTCTAGAGAGTGGAACACAGCTTCTGCTCCAATCCAATTGCGCGCGAGACCTGAGACTGCATTAGTTAGGGAAGCAGAAAACCAGCCTGAGTAGGACCACAGGCCTCTTCCGGCTGGACCAGCACCAGGGTACCGCCAGCTACCCACGACCCCCACCACAGGATTTTGAGACTGCTGGTGAGTGGAACACAGCTTCTGCTCCAATCTTTAAACAGTGACAACGACAACAACTAACCCCAGAGATTACCAGATGGCGAAAGGTAAACGTAATAATCTTACTAACAGAAACCAAGACCACTCACCATCATCAGAACCCAGCACTCCCACTTCGCCCAGTCCAGGGCACCCCAACACACCGGAAAAGCTAGACACAGATCTAAAAGCATATCTCCTGATGATGGTAGAGGACTTCAAGAAGGACTTTAATAACACACTTAAAGAAATACAAAGGAACACTGGTAAACAGGTAGAAGACAGTAAAGAGGAAGCACAAAAATCCCTTAAAGAATTGCAGGAGAACATTGCTAAAGAGTTACAAATCCTTAAAGAAAATCAGGATAACCTAATCAAACAGGTAGAAGTCCTTAATGAAAAACAGGAAAACACATCCAAACAGATGATGGAAATGAACAAAACCATACTAGACCTAAAAAGGGAAGTAGACACAATAAAGAAAACCCAAAATGAGGCAACACTGGAGATAGAAACCCTAGGAAAGAAATCTGGAACCATAGATACGAGCATCAGCAACAGAATACAAGAGATGGAAGAGAGAATCTCAGGTGCAGAAGACTCCATAGAGAACATCGGCACAACAATCAAGGAAAATGTAAAATGCAAAAAGATCCTAACTCAAAACATCCAAGAAATACAGGACACAATGAGAAGACCAAACCTACGGATAATAGGAGTGGATGAGAATGAAGATTTTCAACTCAAAGGACCAGCAAACATCTTCAACAAAATTATAGAAGAAAACTTCCCAAATCTAAAGAAAGAGATGCCCATGAACATACAAGAAGCCTGCAGAACTCCAAATAGACTGGACCAGAAAAGAAATACCTCCCAACACATAATAATCAGAACAACAAATGCTCTAAATAAAGATAGAATACTAAAAGCAGTAAGAGAAAAAGGCCAGGTAACATATAAAGGCAAGCCTATCAGAATTACACCAGATTTTTCACCAGAGACTATGAAAGCCAGAAGATCCTGGACGGATGTTATACAGACACTAAAAGAACACAAATTCCAGCCCAGGCTACTATACCCAGCCAAACTCTCAATTAACATAGATGGAGAAACCAAAGTATTCCACGAAAAAACCAAATTCACACATTATCTCTCCATGAATCCAGCCCTTCAAAGGATAATAACAGAAAAAAACCAGTATAAGGTCAGGAACCATGCCCTAGAAACAACAAGAAGGTAATCCCTCAACAAACCTAAAAGAAGACAGCCACATGAACAGAATGCCAACTTTAACAACAAAAATAACAGGAAATAACAATTACTTTCCCTTAATATCTCTTAATATCAATGGACTCAACTCCCCGATAAAAAGACATAGACTAACAAACTGGCTACACAAACAAGACCCAACATTTTGCTGCTTACAGGAAACTCATCTCAGAGAAAAAGATAGACACTACCTCAGAATGAAAGGCTGGAAAACAATTTTCCAAGCAAATGGTATGAAGAAACAAGCTGGAGTAGCCATTCTAATATCTGATAAGATTGACTTCCAACCCAAAGTCATTAAAAAGACAGGGAGGGACACTTCATACTCATCAAAGGTAAAATCCTCCAAGAGGAACTATCAAACCTGAATATCTATGCTCCAAATACAAAGGCAGCCACATTCATTAAAGAAACTTTAGTAAATCTCAAAGCACACATTGCACCTCATACAATAATAGTGGGAGACTTCAACACACCACTTTCACCAATGGACAGATCATGGAAACAGAAACTAAACAGGGACACAGAGAAACTAAGAGAAATTATGAATCAAATGGATCTGGCAGATATCTACAGAACATTCTATCCTAAAACAAAAGGATATACCTTCTTCTCAGCACCTCATGGTACCTTCTCCAAAATTGACCACATAATTGGTCACAAAAGAGGCCTCAACAGATACAAAAATATTGAAATTGTCCCATGCATCCTATCAGATCACAATGGACTAAGGCTGGTCTTCAATAACAAAATAAATAATAGAAAGCCAACCTTCACGTGGAAACTGAACAACACTCTTCTCAATGATACCTTGGTCAAGGAAGGAATAAAGAAAGAAATTAAGGACTTTTTAGAGTTCAATGAAAATGAAGCCACAACATACCCAAACTTATGGGACGCAATGAAAGCATTTCTAAGAGGAAAACTCATAGCTCTGAGTGCCTCCAAAAGGAAACTAGAGAGAGCACACATTAGCAGCTTGACAACATACCTAAAAGCAGTAGAACAAAAGGAAGCAAATTCACCCAAGAGGAGTAGAAGGCAGGAAATATTCAAACTCAGGGTCTAAATCAACCAAGTGGAAACAAGAAAAACTATTCAAAGAATCAACCAATCAAGGAGCTGGTTCTTTGAGAAAATCAACAAGATAGATAAACCCTTAGCCAGACTCACTAGAGGGCACAGGGAAAGCATCCTAATTAACAAAATCAGAAATGAAAAAGGAGACATAACAACAGATCCTGAAGACATCCAAAACACCATCAGATCCTTCTACCAAAGGCTATACTCAACAAAACTGGAGAACCTGGATGAAATGGAGAAGTTCCTAGACAGATACCAGGTAGCAAAGTTGAATCAAGATCAGGTTAATGATCTAAACAGCCCTATATCCCCCAAAGAAATAGAAGCAGTCATTAATAGTCTCCCAACTAAAAAAAGCCCAGGACCAGATGGGTTTAGTGCAGAGTTCTATCAGACCTTCAAAGAAGATCTAATCCCAGTTCTTCACAAACTATTCCACAAAATAGAAACAGAAGGTACTCTACCCAACTCATTCTATGAAGCCACAATTACTCTGATACCTAAACCACAAAAAGACCCAACAAAGATAGAAAACTTCAGACCAATTTCCCTTATGAATATTGATGCAAAAATCCTCAATAAAGTTCTTGCTAACCGAATCCAAGAACACATCAAAATAATCATCCATCCTGACCAAGTAGGTTTCATCCCAGGGATGCAGGGATGGTTCAATATACGGAAATCCATCAATGTAATCCAGTATATAAACAAACTCAAAGACAAAAACCACATGGTCATCTCGTTAGATGCGGAAAAGGCATTTGACAAGATCCAATACCCATTCATGATAAAAGTCTTGGAAAGATCAGGAATTCAAGGCCCATACCTAAACATGATAAAAGCAATCTACAGCAAACCAGTAGCCAACATCAAAGTAAATGGTGAGAAGCTTGAAGCAATCCCTCTAAAATCAGGGACTAGACAAGGCTGTCCACTTTCTCCATACCTATTCAACATTGTACTTGAAGTCCTAGCCAGAGCAATTCGACAACAAAAGGAGATCAAAGGGATACAAATTGGAAAAGATGAAGTCAAAATATCACTCTTTGCAGATGATATGATAGTATATATAAGTGACCCTAAAAATTCCACCAGAGAACTCCTAAGCCTGATAAACAGCTTCGGTGAAGTTGCTGGATATAAAATTAACTCAAACAAATCAATGGCCTTTCTCTACACAAAGAATAAACAGGCTGAGAATGAAATTAGGGAAACAACACCCTTCTCAATAGTCACAAATAATATAAAATATCTTGGTGTGACTCTAACTAAGGAAGTGAAAGATCTGTATAATAAAAACTTCAAGTCTCTGTAGAAAGAAATTAAAGAAGATCTCAGAAGATGGAAAGATCTCCCATGCTCATGGATTGGCAGGATCAACATTGTAAAAATGGCTATCTTGCCAAAAGCAATCTACAGATTCAATGCAATCCCCATCAAAATTCCAAATCAATTCTTCAACGAATTAGAAAGTGCAATCTGCAAATTCATCTGGAATAACAAAAAACCTAGGATAGCAAAAACTCTTCTCAAGGATAAAAGAACCTCTGGTGGAATCACCATGCCGGACCTAAAGCTCTACTCCAGAGCAATTGTGATAAAAACTGCATGGTTCTGGTATAGTGACAGACAAATAGACCAATGGAATAGAATTGAAGACCCAGAAATGAACCCACACACCTACGGTCACTTGATCTTCGACAAGGGAGCTAAAAACATCCAGTGGAAGAAAGACAGCATTTTCAGCAAATGGTGCTGGCACAACTGGTTGTTAACATGTAGAAGAATGCGAATCGATCCATTCCTATCTCCTTGTACTAAGGTCAAGTCTAAGTGGATCAAGGAACTTCACATAAAACCAGAGACCCTGAAACTTATAGAGGAGAAAGTGGGGAAAAGCATTGAAGATATGGGCACAGGGGAAAAATTCCTGAATAGAACAGTAATGGCTTGTGCTGTAAGATCGAGAATTGACAAGTGGGACCTCATGAAACTACAAAGCTTCTGCAAGGCTAAAGACACCATCAATAAGACAAAAAAAACACCAACAGATTGGGAAAGGATCTTCACCTATCCTAAATCAGATAAGGGACTAATATCCAATATATATAAAGAACTCAAGAATTTGGACTCCAGAAAATCAAATAACCCCATTAAAAATGGGGCTCAGAACTGAACAAAGAATTCTCACCTGAGGAATACCGAATGGCAGAGAAGCACCTGAAAAAATGTTCAACATCCTTAATCATCAGGGAAATGCAAATCAAAACAACCCTGAGATTCCACCTCACACCAGTCAGAATGGCTAAGATCAAAAATTCAGGTGACAGCAGATGCTGGCGAGGATGTGGAGAAAGAGGAACACTCCTCCATTGTTGGTGGGATTGCAAGCTTGTACAACCACTCTGGAAATCAGTCTGGCGGTTCCTCAGAAAATTGGACATAGTACTACCGGAGGATCCAGCAATACCTCTCCTGGGCATATATCCAGAAGATGTCTCAACCGGTAAGAAGGACACATGCTCCACTATGTTCATAGCAGCCTTATTTATAATAGCCAGAAGCTGGAAAGAACCCAGATGTCCCTCAACAGAGGAATGGATACAGGAATTATGGTCCATTTACACAATGGAGTACTACTCAGCTATTAAAAAGAATGAATTTATGAAATTCCTAGCCAAATGGATGGACCTGGAGGGCATCATCTTGAGTGAAGTAACACAATCACAAAAGAACTCACACAATATGTATTCACTGATAAGTGGATATTAGCCCAAAACTTAGGATACCCAAGATATAAGATACAATTTGATAAATGCATGAAACTCAAGAAGAATGAAGACCAAAGTGTGGACACTGTGCACCTTCTTAGAATTGGGAACAAAACACCCAGGGAAGGAGTTACAGAGACAAAGTTCGTAGCTGTGATGAAAGGATGGACCATTTAGAGACTGCCATATCCAGGGATCCATCCCATAATCAGCTTCTAAACGCTGACACCATTGCATACACTAGCAAGATTTTGCTGAAAGGACCCAAATATAGCTGTCTCTTGTGAGACGATGCCGGGGCCTAGCAAACACAGGAGTGGATGTTCACAGTCAGCTATTGGATGTATCACAGGGCTCCCAATGGAGAAGCTAGAGAAAGTACCCAAGGAGCTAAAGGGATCTGCAACCCTATTGTTGGAACAACATGATGAACTAACCAGAACCCCGGAGCTCTTGTCTCTAGCTGCATATGTATCGAAAGATGACCTAGTCGGCCATCAATGGAAAGAGAGGCCCATTGGACTTGCAAACTTTATATGCCCCAATATAGGGGAATGCCAGGGCCAAAAGAATGGGAATGGGTGGGTAGGGAAGTGGGGGGCGCTATGGGGGACTTTTGGGATAGCATTGGAAATGTAATTGAGGAAAATATGTAATAAAAATATTAAAAATTAAAAAAAAAGAGACACCATGACCAAGACAACTTATAAAGAAACCACATAATTGAAGACTTGCTTATAATTTCAGAGGGTTAGTCCATTTCCATCATATCAGGAAACATGGCAGCAGGCCACACACACACACACACACACACACACACACAGAGACAGACAGACAGACAGACAGACAGACAGACAGACTGGTTTTGACACAGGCTTTTGGCTCACCTCCTGTGTCATTTATCCTTCAATAAGGCCACATTTTCTAATCTTTCCTAAACAATCCACCAACTGGGAACCAATCATTCAAACATATGAGCCTATGGACAACCACATATGAACAACCACACAAGCCTACCCAATGTCTTTATTTAATCCATGTAGAGTTAGTGACTATATGTTTTGATTCAAATATATTAATGTGCTTGATCATGAGCTCCTTCCCAGAACCTGCTGGGTATATTATGGACTGTTTAGTCTAATTTTGAGAGGTTATAAATTTTAACAAACACCTGGCCCTAATAACTTTGGAACTTATACAGAAAGAATATAACATTTGCTTAAAAGTACAGAATTGCACAGAAGAATCAGATATAAAGTGTAAAGTGTGTGTGTGTGTGTGTGTGTGTGTGATTTTTATTTAGTGTGGTGTGTGCTCATGAACATTTAGATGCACATTAATATGTTTGTGCAAGACTGTGGAGGTTGACTTTGGGTGCCTTTCCTTCACCACTTTTCATCTCCACTTACTTAATTAGTCTAGGTGTGTGTGTGTATTCATGCATGCATGTATATGAGTGTAGATGGCTAGAAGATAATTTGGGGGAGTTGTGTGATGGTTTGAATATGCTAGGTCCATTGGGAGTATCATTATTAGGAGGTATGGCCTTGTTACAATAGGTGTGGCTTTGTTGGAAGAAGTGTGTCACTGTTGGGGTGGGCTTTGAAGTCTCCTAGCTCTTGAGCTCTGACCAGTGTAGAAGAGAGCCTCCTGCTTGCCTGTGGAAGAGAGTGTCCTGGCTTCCTGTGGAAGAGAATCTTCTGGCTACCTTTGAATCAAGATGTAGAACCCTTGGCTCCTCCAGCACCATGTCTTCTGTACGATGTCATACTTTCTAACATGATAATGGACTGAACCTTTGAAACTGTAAGCCAGCTCCAATGAAATGTTTGCCTTTGTAAGAATTGCCTTTGTTATGATGTCTTCACAGCAACAAAACCCTAACTAAGACAAATTGGCTCTCTCTTTCCATCTTTACATGGATTCTGAGAGTCATAAACACATCACCTGGCTTACTTAGCAAAAGCTCTATCTGCTGAGTCATCTACCTTAATATTTTTGAGCTAGTATCTGTCATAGAACATGAAGATCATGGATTAGGCTAAGGTGACTGGGCAATGAGCTTCACCAATCTTCCTATCTACCCCATGTACCTCCCTAGCTGCAGTTACAAGATTGAGACACCACTTCTTGCTTTTTATATAAGTTCTGAAGATTAGGTCCTTATAAAAGAACTGGTACTTCATCAACAGAGTCATCTCCTAGCCATAGGAGTTTATGCTTGTAATCACTCTATGCTCTAATCCCTACCATACATTTGGCCAAATATGGGTTATAAGGCTGCCATTCATTGGTGTGAGAATTTTGTGTACTTTAAGACTTGGCTTAAGATTCTTAGTATCTCTCAATGCCCTATGGTTTAGTTCTGTTATCTCTTGATCTACTAGTATCCTCACCCCTGAGCAGCAAATGAGTGATTTTTCTAAAATGCAAATCTGATTCCTAACACACTTCTACCAACCATTGGTTCGAAGCCTTCAAATCACACCTATAAGAACTGAAACCCTCTACTCAGCATGGTTTGACAATGTCTGTCTTGTCAGCTTTAGCTCGTGCTGCAGTCTTTTCCATGCAAGGTTGCCTGCACCCCAGATACCCTTTCCTTGTATACATTATAGTATTTCTGGCTACAGGATCTTGACACATGATGGCTCCTCTTCCAGACAGAATATTCTCCTCTCATACTCCAGCCCTGTCTTGCCTTAGTGACCCCTGACCTACTTTGCCAAGCCCACCACCACTACCTAAGGGGATGTGATTTTAATTGTGACAGTGCTCACAGTTTTGATTTACATTTATTTGTGTGAGTATTTCATGTGCATACATCTTTGCTCTATATTGTGAATACTATAAAGGTGGGAATGATTTCTGCTTTTTGTGACTATTGTGATTCTTTCCATATCATGAACTGTAGTCAACCAGTAAGAGATACATACACATTTGTTAAATGGAATCAAAGACTGGTCAGATTACAAAGTTCAAGTCTTTTTTTTTTATTGAGACAGCTGTAGAGGTTTGAGAGGTCTGTGGTTTTGGCCATTGGCAGAACTACCACCTTCTTGAACATTACAGAGTTACATTTTCAGATGGTCTTTAAAAGTTAATGACAGCCTGGAGAATTTAAGCTTTCAATACCACAATGACAATTTCCAAGTGCTTTATTCTGACATATAAGAAACAGTTGAAGTGGGCAACAGTGCAGAGAAAGGGCACTGTTTTCTTGGAAACTCAAATGGCAAGCCACCATGTGTTCAGTACTTGGACGAGGGCATCACAGCTCTCCCATTGAGATGCATTGTTCATTCATTTTTGTGCCTTGCTGAATTTAGCAAGCTGGAGTTCTTTGAAGGTAGCACAGCTGCCTTTTTATTATTGTTTTTTTTAACACAATTTATTTTTGAGATTATTCTATAGTCCTATCTACATCTATCCCATAAAAGCTTATTCTATACTTGGAGTGGCCAGGTTTTCCAGTATGTCCTGGATGCCCTTTTCCTCTATAGCTTATCCCTCTAACAAAAAACAAAGTTTTTTTGTTTTTTAAATTTAAAAGTTTGTCAAACTCAGCAATCTATTATTTGAGGGCAATTGCCAGAGTAATCCCTCACCTCATTGGTTTTCAACAAAGCCTCCCAGATTGACATCTCAGAAATTGAAAAATAAATGCGGTATAAAAGCTATCACCTAAGCATGATTGGTAAGAGGGCATTAGGTTAATCGTTAGAAATTAGTTAGTGTTTTCTGTTTGGTTTTTTTTTTTTCCATATGTACTGTATGGGTTTTTTTTTTTTTTTTCTTCACAGGGTGTCTTTTGAGGACTCATGCACATCCTGGTTTATCTCTAAAATGCTATTACCTCAAATTTGTGTTTTCTTTCATATGGAGGGTAGATATTAGGGATTAGAGAGTAGATGTGAAATGTTGTCCCCAGTGTCCAGTTAGAGTCTCAGCTTATGTACCAGTTGATAGCTTTGTTAGGAGATGATGAGAATTTCAGAAAGGGGGTGCCTGACAGGAGGAAATAGGTTCTCAGGGCTGTGTCATGGAAGGGCTATCTTATGCCTGGCTCTTCTATTTGCTTCCTGGTCCCTGTGAGCCAGGCATCACTGTTCTACCACATGCTTCCTGCTCCACCCCAACCCAGGCACAATGGAGCAAATAACCATGCTCTAGGCCTTTGAAACTATGAGCCGAAAGCAATCTTTTTCTTTCGGTTTTTCTTGCTCTTCTTAGGTGTTTTGATTCCTCTTAACTTATTTTGCCATTGTAATTCAAGGCTGTGTGCACACTATGCCAGGGTAGTTTGAGGAACTCATCTGTGTGGTGATCAGGTCAGTTCCCTAGCTTCTCCTTTTTCTTTGAATTGGTTCTCTCTTACCCTCTCAGCGATCTTTCAACAGAGTTCTCTATTTTGGGAATGTCTAGACAGATCTATGGTTTTGTAGCCTGGATACATTTATTTATTTTTCAAAAAGATTATTATTTACTTAGAGTCAGGTTTTAAATTTTTTATGCATTTGAGTGTTTTGCCTGCATGTATTTACAAGTACTGTGTGTGGATCTGGTGCCTCTGGAGGCCAGAAGAGTAACAGGATCCCCAGGAGCTGGAGGCATGGATAGTTGTAAGCTACTGTGTGGGTATTTGGGATTGAATCCTGGTTTTCTGTAAGAGGAATGAGTGTTCTTAACTGCTGAGCCATCTCTTCAGGAACCTAGTCTAAAACAACATTCTGTGGTAGAACTTGATAGAACTTGTTTTCAGTCTATAGGATATAAAACCTGGCCACTTGTGGGATTTTGAACATCTGACAAGGAAATTAAATAAGGACACTCTCACGCGAATGGCAACTCAGAGACTTCACCATATCCCTCATGTTTTTTTTTTTTTTACACCTATCACCCATAATGTCTGCTTTCCCATCTCTCTTCATTTGACATGCTCCAAGGTACTGCTACATACCAAAGCACTTTTCTTTTCTGAACTTCATATTTAAAGAGCCCCTGTTAGCGTGTGACTCTTGATAATGGAGGTAATCATGGATAGTGTTTAGGAGGCAGTCTGAGGAATGTGTGTGTGTGTGTGTGTGTGTACCTGCTCATGAACCATGTAGCTCAGTTATTGTGCATATGGATTCTCGTGTGCCTAATTACCAGGTTTTAAATTTTGAATCATGCTTCTCTATCATCTATGTGATCTTGAGTCTTATTAAACTATCTCAATGTTCCTGTTTCTTTATCTGTAACAATGGGGGCAGTTATATCACATGATACTTGGTAGGGTTAGTAAATGACTATATAAACAAAGTGTTGTAAACAGTGCTTGGTATGAAGAAAACTGAGTTGTACCTATCAAGCTCTCATGTCTTTTCTCAGACTCTTGAAAGCCTTGCCTCTTTGCTTCTTTAGAAAATGTAGAAAAAGTAAGAAGCATAGAATTTGAACTGAGAGAACTCCAAAGCATTTTATTGTTGTATGTTGAGACAAGTTAATTAGCTTCCTGGTACTTCAGTGTTCATATCCTTAAAACTGGTACATCTTACACAGCTATTAAGATGCTAGCCTATCTATGCCCCAGTATAGGGGAATGCCAGGGCCAGGAAGCTAGAATGGGTGGGTTGGTGAGCAGGGGGATGGAGGTTTTATGGGGAAAACCAGGAAAGGGGATAACATTTGAAATGTAAATAAAGAAAATACCTAATAAAAATAAAAAAAGATGCCAGCCTATGTTCTACTCACATGCAACTCACCACCTCCACTTATCTCAAGGACTTTGATGTGTAAGCCCTGACCCTCCTGCTGTAACCTCTGCAGTGTAGGATTACATTCTATCCACACATCTGTTTTACCTGCAGAATGCTACCTTTATCTGACAGGGTCACTTCAGCTTCTGCTCTATCGATCACAAGTTCCTTTTGTCCTCCTGATGACTCCTTTTCATGTAGTAAGTACTCCTTTTATATACTATGGAATTTGGGTCTCATGACAGCTGTATGAAGCACTAGACTATATCTACATTCATATCTCAGAGTTATAGACAGCAAGAGGCAGAGAAGCAGATACAGAAACCTACATTAAGAAAGCCACAGTGTGAAGGTGGGTCTTAATCTTGGTTCTTGGTGTACTTGCTTCTATTTAATGCAAATGGGTCAGTCTTTTTTTTTTTTTTTTTTTAAGGACCTATGTCCTATACCTTTCTCAGATCTACCCTTTTAAGAATAAAATCAGGTATAAGCTTCTAGTTGTGGGATGATTCTTCCCTCTCCTGATTCATCCTCTTTTAAGTGATTGATGGAAAGAAGGATGCAAGAACACTGATAACCAACCTCTGGTCATTGTATTCACTGCCCTCTCCCTTTTTCGGTTGGATTGGATTCAAGACTCATTAACACTGATCCTCCAAGTAACCTCACTTTGAATAAGAGCATGTATTTTTCACCTCACTCCTTATTTTTCCTCCTGTTCTGTACACTCATCTGTTTGTAGTCATTTCAGTACATTTCATTTTTTTTTTTGTTTTTTGTTTTTTGTTTTTTCGAGACAGGGTTTCTCTGTGTAGCCCTGGCTGTCCTGGCACTCACTTTGTAGACCAGGCTGGCCTCGAACTCAGAAATCCGCCTGCCTCTGCCTCCCGAGTGCTGGGATTAAAGGCGTGTGCCACCACGCCCGGCCACATTTCATTTTTAATAACATTTTTCTGATTATGAAATGTGCCCATGATGGTAAAAATTCCAGAGACCTTAGCAAGAAAGAAGCAACACATAGAATTCTACTATCCAGAGGTGAACATTGTTAATGTTTTGTTATTTAACCTTCCAGTTTTCTTCATACTACATGAATTGACTTGATTTCTGGGTTTTGATAGCCAGATTATAGAAAATGTTTCATTGATAAGAATTACCTGGTATAAAGTTTTAGGATGGATGTTAATTGGAGGGTCGGTGGCAGGAGATATACTGTGGTAGGCAGCATAATGGCCTCCACAGATGCCTATATTTGATCTTTTATCTGTGAATAGATAAGGTTAAAAGACAAAGAAGAATTAAAGGTGAAAGTAAAATTATAGTTGCAACCAGCTGGCCTTAAAATAGGAAAAAATGTACTAGATTATTAAAGTGAGTGGACCTAGAGTCTATTCACTAGAGTCTTTAAAAGTAAAAGAAGAAATTAGAAGGTAAAACCACAGAAATGTTAGAAGAAAAACATGGTGTAACACTGATGGCTTTGAAGGTAGAGGAGGGTCACCCAAAGCCAAGGGGTATGGACAGTCTCTAGAAGTTACAGAGGTCAAAGAAACAGATTATCCCTGAGAGACAGTAGAAAGGGAGGCAGCCTTGCAAGCATATGCACTGCAGCTTAACAGACTCTGTAATAGATTTTGAAGCTATAGATTACAAACTAATAAATTTGTGTTGTCTTATTCTGCTTTTTATGGAAATTTGTTATAGCAGTCATACAAAATTAATGTATGGTATATGAAAACCAATGTATTAATACAGAAATATAACAGAAAAGCTAAAAGAGACTAGACAGTAACATCTATATCCTACCGAATTTTTAGATGGATTTATTTTATTTTATGTGTATGAGTATTTCACCTGCATGCATGTCTATGCACCATATGTATATATAAATGTAGTGCCACTGGTTGCCCGAAGAGGGCAGCAGATCACTTGGAACTGGAGTCACAGATAGTTGTGAACCTCCATGTGGGATCTGGGAACCAAACCAGAGTCCTTGGCAAGAGCAGCCAGTGCTCTTAGCTGTTGAGTCATCTCTCCATCCCCAAGTCTACCTAATATTAGTTTTTAGTTCTATATATAGTTTGTCTCCCTTTCCAATTTCAGTAATTTTTATAATAGCATCATCCATACTATAACAGTTTTGAACCATTCCTGACTTTTTTGATGTTCCTTTCATTGCTTATTGTCTGTCTGTCTGTCTGTCTGTCTGATTATCCATCCAGCTATCTATGTATCTATCCAGCTATATCTCCATCTTTCTCCATCAATCCATCTATCCATCCATCTATTCATCCCTCTATCTATAGAAATTATCTACCTCTCTAATTCTCTTTCCCTATCTATCTATCTATCTATCTATCTATCTATCTATCTATCTATCTATCTATCTCCAGTCAGTGTTTTAACTTGGCAGATGAGTGATGGTGATAACACAGTGTATAACAAAAGGTGTCAACATTTCTTTTCAGTGTCTGTTTCAACATCATGAATACAAAAAGGCGGGTAGGGGAAGGTGAGCAAGCACAGTGATAAATGCTGTTTGATGATACTGGAGGTGAGAGTCCTAGGGCATATTTGTATGACGTGGGGATCCTGACCATCCTGACTCTAGCTTGGTTTTCTGTAAAATATGGTTAGTTCCATTATCAGGATCTGTGTTTGTTGTGCTGATCAAATAATAACATTATACATAAAGCCTCTAATACAGTATCTGTTTAAAGAAAGAACCTAGTCCCTATTAAGCAGAATTGTTATTATTTTTTTACTGTTGTTGTAGTTGCATATTTATCAGTTTCTCTGAGTTCTGGGTCAAGAAGGTTGGGGATAGATCTTCAGTGTGTTATCTGCTAGTGCACACCATGTCTCATGAATATTACATGATGTGAAGACAAGGCATGTCCTTGATGCTAAATGACAGTGACAAATCAGAGGAGGGTAGAGGGCAAAGAAGCCTTTAGAAGCACGCACAAAAACATACACTGGAATGAAATATTTAACTGTTTGCTACAAGAATTTGGACACTTTCAGACTGATGCCAGAGAGCTCATAAAAGAAATGCAGTTTGACAAGATGGTGGGCTGCCACGCCATTGTGCTGCCGTAGCACATTTTCCTGGTTTTGTTCATTTTTTCTTTCCTTGGATGATTTCTAGACCCTTGCTGAAATTTCCAAGGAGGTTTTTGGTTGTTGCTAACGTTGCTTTATCGTTTGTTTCACACATTATTAAAATTGAAGCTTTGTTTGTTGCTTCATAAGAATATAATAATATGATTGGTTTGAGAGCTAAACCAAAAATAAGTGTTAAAATACTCTCAGATACACTCCCTTTATCGCAGTAGGCCTGAGTTCATTTATTTAAAATGTTATTTATCTTAGAGAGTGTCAGCTAAACAAATGGTGTTGCTCAAAAGGTCATGCTTGAGTTTTCTCTGAAGTGATTAGTTTTATCGGTCTTTATTATTTCTCAGTCATATTCTTTTCTGAGTGTGTGACTATTGATTGCTTTGGAAATTGATTTCATAGAGACTAATTTGGTGAAGATGGCAGTTTTAAGCCACAGAATAAGTGACTGCAGACCTTGAAATTACTTTAGAGATGGTGATTATGATGAACCTTTGCTCTACGTGGAGGGACTTCAGAGGCATTATACTATTTCCTAACCTTATACACATTTCATATTTTTCTTGTTTGGAAAGATGAAATTATGAACTGACACAGGTTGTTGGGGGCAGTGACAGTTCTCCAGTATTATAGCATATGCCTTGGGACTCATTTGTCCTCTAGTCTCTCTTCATTCTACTTGATAAGATTAATTTTCTTCTAGCTCTGGAATCTTATGACTCTGCCCTTTCTGTAATGTCCAAGTCCATGGCACTGTGGGTAAGGGAGAGTGACAGTCCCTTTAGGGGAAGAAGAAATTCTGAGATTCTAGTCACTTTCTAAATTGTGTTGCAAGTTTTGCTTTTTTGATCCTCTTGACCTTTTGGACTCATTTGTTCTCATTTTTTGCAATTAATAATTAATTAATAACTGTCTCTCAGTGGTAAGGCAAGAATCAGATTATGTGGAGAACAAGCAGACGGGAAATTCAAAGATAAATAATAGCTATGTAGTCTGTGTTATGTTAGTGCCTATGATAAGAATTTAACATTTGAGAGTGGTATATGTTTGCCTCCCAAGATGTTGATGTTACCACTGAAAATACTGAGAAAATTCTATTCAAATGGGAAGCATCCAGTGAGGGGAAGAAGCTTTTGAGTTCATAGCAATGAAGTGGCCTTGACTTTAGTCTGATGTTAATTCCAGGATGGGGAGCATAGATGATTATGGATTCTTTGCTATGGCATGAATGTTGCTTTTACCTCTACCCATCTATATGTTGAAGTCTGAAGCCCGATGATAAGTTTAGTAGCTAGGGACTTTGTCAGGTGACAACAGTATGAGGGGAAGCCCTCAGGAATACGGTTAGCACTCTCGACTTCTGGGGCTGAAGAGATGGCTTAAAAATTAAAACCACATTATTCTCTTGCAGAGGACCCACATTTCATTTCCAGCGCCTGTGTAGGGTGGCTCACAACTGCCTGTCTGTAGCTCTATCTCCAGGAGAGACAACACACACTTCTGGTCTCCTGCGATAAGAGTACACACAGACATACAAATAATTAAAAATAAAATAAAAATCTTAAAAAAGAGACCCCAGGGAACTTTCTTGCTTCTTTTATAGTGTGAGAGCATAGTGAGAATACATTATTCTCTGACCAAGAGCCAGGAGTTCTTCTACCAGGCATTGCCTTTGCTGGTGTCTTTACAGAAGTCCAACAAGAAGTTAGTATTAGAACTAGCCATACTCGGCATGAAAAAAAAATTCTGTTTTTTTTTTTTTTTTTTTTTTTTTAGGACTGCTGGTTTGTGGTACATGGCAGCCCTAAAAACAAATAGGATTTTAATGAGGATAGAGTGAAACAGAAGATCAAAAACACTTCCAAATTAAAATATATTTGTCAGCAAGTGTTGGTAAGGATGCAAAGCAAAGAGAACCGGACCCTAATCCTGCTGGGAATGTTAAAGAGTTCAGCCACTATGGAAATCAATAAGAAGAATCTTTAAATTCCTTAAATTCAAATAAATCTACCAAATGACACAGCTATAGGACACCTTAGTATTTACTTCAAGGACTCCAAGTCAATATGCCACAGAGTTGCTTACACAACTGTGTTTACTGCAGGTCTGTTCGCAGCAGTTAAGGAACCAAAGTAGGTCTCCAACAACATTGCCATAGAGAACACAGGGAATAGATTTTACTCTGCCTTAAAGCAAAACAAAATTACGTTATCTGTAGGAAAATGGATGCAACTTGAGATTATCATATAAAGCACTTTTAGTCAGTGTCAGAAAGATAAGTACCCAGGTTTCTTTCTATTTGGGATCCTAGAATTGATATAGATACATTAAATCATGTAGTAGGGGAATGAGAGGATTAATGCGAGCAGTGAGCAAAGGCAGGTATCAGGGATTGGAGGGCATGCTCTCAGTGCCTCATATACTTGTATAAAGATGATCTTATGAAATGAATACCACATATAATGAAGATATGTTAATAAATAACAAACAAGGTCATCAGCTGACACGCTCCTGTTCTGTGTTCCGCATGATCCAAAGTATAGTACTGGCCTGACTCTGAACCAGTTTCTCTCTCTCTCTCTCTCTCTCTCTCTCTCTCTCTCTCTCTCTCTCTCTCTCTCTCTCTCTCCCCCCCTCCCTCCCTCTCTCTTTTGTTATAGAAGAATAGAACATGATGTGATCAGAAGGCCCAGTCTTGAGTTAGATAGATGGCGAAGGGCACCTAATACTCTTGCACACAATCTGTACTTTGTTCCTAGCAGTTACACTGAGCAACTCACAACCACTTTAACTCCAGCTTCATGGGATCTGAGGCCTGTGATCGCCACAGCACCTGTACTCCTGTGTACATAGAAACAAACACACGCACCTACACGCAGAGACATAGCTAAAGAAGAAACAAATCTCAAATTACAGAAAAAAAAAAAAGGCAAGGTCTCTTTCTGTAGGTGACAGTCTATATTCTCATTATTCTAACAGTCAGAGAGGGGAGGAGCAACTATAAGCAGTGACCTCTTGTTGCCCAATATCCACTTTGGATGGAAGATGACATGGTCTGCTGTTCTGGGATCAGGCTTTGTCCTTGAAAACTATCAATAGGGTGGGAGGGAAGAAGAGAGCAGTTGGCTTCATTTTCCTTGGGTATTTGCATGGTGCATCTATTTAAAAACATTACAGCTTTAACATCTGCCTCTCCTCTCATCCTGAGAATGTCTTTAGGGGGTTGAATTGGACTGGGAAATAGCAAAACAGTGCTGTGCCATTTGGCAACATGTGCCTTTTGGGAAATAGCAGAATAGCGCTGTGCCATTTGGGAACACGTGCCTTGTAAGGTGCATTGAACCACACACTAGGTGACAGTAGGAGAGCGAGGGTGCTGTGTACCATGAGAAGTACCAATTGCATGTGGCCCCTGGTCCCCAGGCTTAGCCAGAAGAAAAAAAGAGCAGAGGCTTGAGTAGCTTGGTACAAAGCTTGTACATAGGAGAGATGTGAGGACAGGAAGTGACACAAAGGACAGAAGAGCTGTGCCAACCTGTACAGAGAGGCATTTGGGTCTTCCTGTTTTAACTACCTTCCTTCTCTGAACTTTTTGTTTTCTTTAAAGAGTATGGTATATTCAGCCATTTACAAATTACTTGGATCCTGGTATTTGGAGAATGTGTGGGTGGCTGTGTGAAGTAAATCATTTTAAATGGTTGATGGTCATTAATATCAAGAAAATGAAATTGTCAACCTTAAAGGGTGAGTGGTAGTTTTATCTCATTAATATCTGGATAAATGATTTTTCCAACATTTCAGAGAAGACACTTAGATAAGATTAACATGATCTGTTGTGGCAGGCTGTCTGATGGGCACATTAACATACATCATTATCGTTGCTTAAAGCAGCTTAGGAATTCTCTTTTTCTACTCCCTCTTTACAGACAGGGACACTGAGGCCTGAAAAGGAACTGCTGAGGACCCGAGAGAAAAATTGTAGCAGTTATATCATTTTAGTGATAAAATACTGATCTGAGTACATATTTTTCTGAATTGTATGCCAGGTCCTTCTGGTTGGAAACATTTGCATGTGGGTGTGTTTGCATATGTACATGTGTACACACATGCACAGAGAGGGGGTCAGAAGTTAGGCACAGGTGTCATGCCTTGGGAGCTATCCATCTTGTTTTTTGAGGTAGGCCTCTCATTGGCTTGAAACTCTCTAAGAAGGCTATTTGGATTAGAAGCACCTGCCAGTGTGCTCTCTGCTTGGTTCTTAAGATCAACCTCAGGTCCTCATATTTCCATGCCAGGCAGTTCATTGCTGGAGTCCTGTCATTAACCCATGAGTTTCAGGTTCTATCAGGATCACTTCTCAGTGGATGTGTTGTGTAATGTTAGGGTCATTACTATCAACACCAAATTCGCTGACTTCTGATCCCTAGAGGAGCGCCAGTGCTAGCTCACTTCCTTGAATGCAGATTTAACCCTCATGAAACCTGTTTCTTCCAAGTTGATGCTTTAAGGGCTTTATGTGATTTGCCTTGCTCCAGTTTCCTCTGTCACAGTAGCTGGGGATGCTCCCTGTGTTAGCGTGGGTTCTGGCATTTGGATGATATAGGACAACATGCTAAGCCAGCCTATATTTATGTGTAATGCAAGTGAGAAACAAACCCAGTCTTTCAACGACTGGGATGGAGAGGTGTACTGGATAGCAGCTTAGTTCATGGGTTCTGACTAGCACTAATTACCTGACACTGGTTTTAGGTTTCAGGTACATTTTCCTTTGTTTTCAAATTTAAGACTGTTAGATTACAACCTTCTGCTAAAAAAATTATGCAGCCTTCTTTCTCTGTGGTTTTTGCACAGTGCCTGCTTGGGGCTTTGGATAATGGAGAGTTTTGAATGGGAAAAACTGAATGATAAACTGCACTCAGTAAAGAGCATCTACAGTGTACAAAACATTATCAAGGACCTGAATAAATTAGGTAGCCTGTCTCAAGAATTTATAGTTTAGCAGAGTTAGCTTTGTTCATTTATTCAATATATGAATGAAGGGAATAAAATTTATAAATTTATATAAAAATGTTTGTTGAAGTTCATGATTGCTAAATTGGCTAAGTGCTAGGGAATCTAGTATAGGGAGTCCATTTCTTTATGAAGTTAGGTAAAATCAGAGATTATATTAATCATGAAAATATGAAATTATAGGATAAGGGATATAGGAAATTATAGGGTATTGGAAATTATAGGATAAAGGCTACCAGGAAACAAAGGTGGAGCACTTATTTGGCCTAGAGGAAGTTACTGGAACTTTCTGGAAAGAAAGTGGACCCAGCAACTCTTCAGGTGGATTTCAATTCTGATTTTGCCCTTTGAGGTTTAAGATCTTAACCAGGGCACCCAGTGTTTCTTCCAGAAAAGAGTTGCCATCTTTATAGGTTAGTTTTGAGGGTTACATAGATTTTGTCTGTGGCAATGCCTGGGATTTCATGAATGCTCAGTGAAGCTTGGTAACTTTCTATCTTTCTCCATGACCAGTTAGTTCATCAGAGGATGTGAAGGAAATGGGTCTGACTGAAGGGTTAGAGAAGGCTTTGTGAAAAGGTAGGTAGCATTTGAACTTAGACTTGAAGAATAGAAAAAGGTTCAAGAAAGAGAATTGTATTTACCCAATAAGAAAATAATGATAAGAGACTAGAAGTGTTGTCCAGCTAAGACCATGGCTTCGTGAGACAGAGTCCAGTTCCAATTAAGGAGTCATCATTATTTATCCTGCGACCTTGACCAAGGTGCTCCCTTTCTCTACATGAAAATTTCCTTATCCAAAAAGTATGAGGATAATGTTACAATAATTTCTGTAATATTATGGTAAATATTTACAAATAAATATATGTTTAGGCACTCATAAAGAGGGGGTAATTCAACATAGATAGCAACCAATATTTTGTCTTATAAGCAAGAAAGGCACAATCTCTAGGTTCGTATTTTTTTTTGTTTTGTTTTGTTTTTTTCTTTTTTGTAACTTTAGATCCAAACTCCAGATGCTAGTCTAACTGCAAGGCACTGATGGCACTGAGTTCAGCATGAGATTTACTGTCCCCTTAGAGTATTAATACCCACCAATTAATAGTGACAGTCACTAAACATTTAGTACCTAATGAGCTGCATCTCCTCGGGATGGGTGTAGCATGGAAAAGGAACTGTGTAATTTAACTTGCCAGACTTCCTTCTTGCTGGCTGGCTGTGACCTCCCCACTGGGCTGCCTGAGGGGTTGACTCCATTTGAAAAATACATTTAGAAATGTCAGTGTCTAGAAGCCCTTAGCTCTAAAGCTTCCTTGGAACCACAGAAGCAAAGACTATCAGACCTGCTCTCATTTGAGGTGATGGGGATACAGCTATGGAGAAGTTAGGGAAGTAGGCAAGATTGTTGCTCTTGGATGAGGGGACAGAGAGACACAGAGAGAGGGGAAAGGGGAAGAGGAAGGGAGGAAGGGAGGAAGGGAAGGAGGGATAGAGGGAGAGAGGGAGAGAGGGAGAGAGGGAGAGAGGGAGAGAGAGAGAGAGGGAGAGGGAGAGAGAACACTATGTACTCTATGCAAGATGTCAGGAATACAGTTTCTAGTATCTAATTCTTTTTCAAAAATATTTTTATTAGATATTTTCTTCATTTACCTTTAAAATGCTATCCTGAAAGTCCCCTATACTCTCCCCCTGCCCTGCTCCCCAACCCACCCACTCCTGCTTCCTGGTCCTAACATTCCCCTGTACTGGGGCATTTAATTTTCTCAAGACCAAGGGCCTCTCCTCTCAATGGTGGTTAATTTTAATTTTTGAATATATAAGACTTGGAATATATAAATGCACTAGCAAAGATCTAAGGCAGGAATGTCCCAGGTAGAAAGAATAACATACTCAAAGTTGGTGAGACAGGAATACGTTTAATGTGTTTAAAGCTGTGCATGGCAGAAGCCCAGTGGACAAAGGCAATATTGGTGTGAGATGGGGTCGGAGAGGTGGATGAGGAAGTGTTTATAAGGTTTAAGCAATTTGTAAAGGTTCAAATTTGATTTTAAGTACAAAGTGAAGAAAGCCTCCTGGAAAGTCTCAGGCAGTGGAGTGACAAAGTTTGATTAATGACCTAGATCATTCTGCTCTTCTATAGAGAATACACTGTTAAGAGGATGATTACAGAAACAGTGAGGCCAGCGTGGATGTAAAATCCTGCTACCTAGTCCATAGCAATAGTCCAGTTGGTAGATAGTGATAGAAGAGACCAAGGAGCAGCCTTAAGGAGAGGAAAGAATGAACAAAGCAAAGACAGATTTTGATGGTGGTGGTGAATGAGGAATGGGGAACGAATAATCAAGACTAGCTTTGCCTGTGCTGTTTTGCCCCCATCAACTGAGTAGGGCCATTTAGCATGTTGAGGAATGATGGGAAAAGATCCAGGGCATAAGATTGTATCACAAGGTAAGGTAGCTAGGGGCATTGTGAAGTAGCATTTTGCTACTTAAACCTTAGTCTTTTACTATCCATCCACTCACTATAAAATTGCTTCAAATTCCAAAATTTATGAATTTATTTTCATACTGAATGTTCTTACAGACATTGCTAGTAGATTACAGAACTCATTGAGAGAGCCTAGAGATAGCCTTACAGCTTGTCTAATTACAGCCAGGGAACCATCCTGTTGGGCTTAATGCTTGTCTTAGGGTTTTCATTGCTATGAAGAGACACCATGACCAAGTCAACTCTTCCAAAGGACAGCATATTTTTGGGCTTGGCTTATAGTTTCAGCGATTTAGTCTATTATCGTCACTGTGGGAAGCATGGCAGTGTCCAGACAGAAATGGAGAAGGAGCTGAGGGTTCTACATCTTGATCCATAAGCAGCCAGGAAGAGATTGGATGTGTTTCACACCGGGTGGAACTTGAGCATAGGAGACCTTAAAGACTGCCTACACAGTGACACACTTCCTCCAAAAAGGCCACACCTACTCCAACAAGGCCACAACTTCTAATAATGCCTCTTCCCATGGGCCAAGCATTCAAACACATGAATCTATGAGGGCCAACCCTATTCAAACTGTCATAGTGCTCAAATGTCATCTACTTGCCTTTCACGATGTGTTATCCCAGCACCTCTTTTGCCATCTCAGAATATTCACTGTCTTACTGAAAAAATTGAGGAGGATGTAGTTCATAGAGTACGTGCCCACCCTACACAAAGCTTTTGTTTCAACCCCTAGCAGCATATAAAACAGAGAGTGTGCTTGTAATCCTAGCACACTAAAGAAAGATCAGACATTCAGGGTCATTCTTGGCTATGTAGAAATTTCAAGGCTATCCAGTGCTGTATGATACTGTGTTTCAGAAACAAAGAAAAAAACAGAGTGAGTGAAATACAATTTATTTTTGAAAATCCATGTATTGTGTGTGTGTGTGTGTGTGTGTGTGTGTGTATGAGAGAGAGAGAGAGAGAGGGAGAGAGATGGGGGAGGGAGGAGAGATGTACATGCATGTGTTGGGGGGTGTATGTATGCACACATCTGTGTTGGAGATGAGATGAGATGGAGAAGAAGATACTGGATATCTTTCTTACACTCAGTATCATTTCTTAGAGATAAGGTCACTCACTGGACTTGGAGCTAGGCTCATAGCCAGCAAGCTCCAGATATCCTCCTGTCTCTCCCTACCACAGGGCAAGGTTACAGGTACATAAGAGGCCATGCCCAATAGATTAGACAGGCTCTAGGGATTTGAACTTGGGTCCGCATACTTGCACAGCAAGTGCTCTTGCCCACTAAGCATCTGCCTAACCCCCAATTTATTTAGTTTTGCAGGTTCCTATTTGCATTTTAGATTGTAATATGATTACACTATTTCTCCCTTTTCTCTCTTCCCTCCAAACAGTACCATATTCCCCCTTTTTGCTCTTTTTCAAGTTCATGACCTCTATTTATTACTTGATGTGACTGATATATATATATTTTTTTTTCCTAAATACATAAATACAACATTCTGAGTGCATTTAATGTTACTCAGAGCCCAGTATGCGCTTTCATGACTGCAGGATTTGGGTGAGGGAAAGATAATTCATATCTGATTTGGTTACTTCTCAGAAAAGTTTGTGTCTTAGCTAGAGCATTTGGCAGGAGTGATCAGAAGCTGGTTTGGTTAAATATCCATGCAAGTGATCTAAATATCATGTTTAAAAGGGGGTAGCCATAGTTAAAACAATTCTGAAGTACCGTGGAGACATGGGGATCACCTGCCCCCTTCCCCGAGGAAGACTAGTGTTGGCATGGTTTATTAGCCACTTTCTCATTACTATGGCCGACTACCTGATAGAAACAGCGTAAGGGGAGAGTGATTTATTTTGAATCGTGGTTTAAGGTAATATAATCTATCATGGATGGAAAGGCATCACAGTGGAGATTAGTATTGCTATGATGAAACCCCATGACCAAAGCAACTTGAGGAGGAAAGGAATTGTTTGTCTTATACCTCCACATCGCTGTTTATCATTGAAGGAAGCTAGGACAGGAACTCACGAAGGGCAGGAATCTTGAAGCAGGAGCTGATGCAGAGGCAATGGAGGGGTGTGGCTTTGCTCCTCATTGCTTGCGCAGCTTTTTATATAGGTTCCAAGATCACCAGCCTAGGGATGGCACCACTCAAAATGGTGTCGGCCCTATCCATTAATCACCAAGAATGTGTCTTACAGGGTTGCCTTCAGTTTAAGCCTATGGAGGCTCCCACCTCTCCAATGACTTGAGCTTGTGTCAAGTTTTCATAAAATTAGCCAGCACAGGGAACCTCTGGCAGAGGCTTCTTTGTATCTTGGCAGTTGACCAGGAAGCAGAGAACCCAGCCAGAAGTGGGGCTAGGCTATAATCACTTACTCCCATGGCTCTGTGTCTGCCAGCTGGGTCCCATGACAGAAGGCTTGACAACTTCCTGAAATATTTCCACAAAGCATACACACACACACACACACACACACACACACACACACACGCACGCACACACACGCACAGATGTACAAGCCTGAGTGTGACATTTCATGGGTGACCAACCATAACAGAAGAAAAGGTGGTAGCATCTATTGGGCTAAATAAGTTGTGTAGAGAATTGAAGGTAGGCAGGGGAAAGTTGATTTGAAAGAAAAAGTTAACACAGTGGCCCTGTTTTCATTCTGACTTCAGGACACACCTTTAACTGGTTGACTGACTGGCTCTCATGATTTCTAAACTGCCTTTGGTGCCAGGTTGGTGTTTTACTCAAGAGTGTGAATTTCTGTCTTTTCTGATTCCACTCCCGATTTCCTTGCCATCAGCTGCCTCCCTAAGCCAGTGCTGTACACTTGATGTTTTTGTTGTGACCATATGCCAAATTTGGTAATGGTTTTGGTTAGCTAGTTCATTAGAGATAAATTCTCAAATAGCAGTGGCTTGATGCAAGGCCAGGTTCCTTCCTGGCTAATGATCTCGTGTAGGTTGTCTAGGGAAGCTCTCCTGGAGGAATGACTTCAGCTGTGACTCAGGCTTCTCACGTGCCCCCTCCTCCCACTTCCATTTTTCCTTATGGAGCTCACAAGGCTCCATCCTAGTCAGCCAGAGGGAAAAAGACAGGAAGTTGTGGCAAGGTAATTATGGGCTTGGCCAGTGGAGAGCTGACTCCCATTCTTCTGTCATTGGCTAAAACTCAGGAATGTATCTTAATCTAATACTAAGGAAGGCTATGATGTGTAATCCATCCCTGTGACTCAACAGAGAGGAAATACAGTGTTTCAGGATCAGATTCTCTGAGAAGTTTCTGAGCCTGGGGCTGATGTGGCTGACAACTTGGGGCCATATCCTCCTGTCTCATTTTCTCAACTCCACCCACCACTAGACAGCTAAGCCAGCTCATATTCAGAAACCACAAAACAAAAGAGATGGTGTCTAGAGTAGGTCCCTCATTTACCCCAGTGATTTTGTCTAACTTTCCTTTATCCTTGACACTGAACTTTTTTTTTTCTCTGTCTTGGTCTTATCTAAGAATCTATTTGAACTTAGTCTCTACCTTTTTGATTTACAGTTGCTCTCTTGTACCTTGTGTATGGTACAAGTTCTGTCTCAAGTTTGCTATCAGTTTCTTATGAGGAATATAACCCTTAATGCTTTGAGTATGATTGTCTTAGTCTTCCAGTGTGTAAAGCTAGGGTTGCTAGCATTACAAAATGAGCTATATTTCCTGGTATGGTGGCTCATACCTTCAATTCCAACCCGTAGGAAGCTGACCATGAGGGATTGCTAAGTGACTGAGTCTTGGTTATGGCTTGAGACCCAAAACAAAACAAAACAAAACACCAAACCAAACCAAGCCAGAATGTAAGCTTTAGAGAAGTGTGTATCTGAAATTATTGTTGGATTCGAGTTAGTCATATCAAATACTAAATCATACAGACATTGACACTTACTTAAATAACTTTCATGTTCATAATCTCATTTTATTCTCATAGTACTTATGTACAGGAGGCATTATATTCTCATTTACCAGTCAGATATAACCAGAGAAATACCCTGTGCAGTGTACAGTTAATAGGTAAGTGATAAGTTGATTGATAGATCTGCAGAGGCAGACTGCAAGATAGATACATAGATTTGTACAAGTGGAAGCTGCTGGGTAATTCCTAATTCTGTAGGGCGGATTATCATGAAAGGGAGTCTGGAACCCTCAGATGTGAGCTGAAGGTACAAAGAATTTCTTCTTCAGACAAGATAGGTCTGCTCTGAAAATGTGGATTGAAATAGGCTCATACAGATGACAATCATACAGATGATTCATCTGTTTTACTTGAAGTCAACTGTTGATGAACTTTAATTACATCTACAAAATACATTCACATTGATTCATAGATTAGTGTTTGACTTAGCAATGAGACCAGCAGCCAAGCTAAATTGCTATATAAAACTGACCATTGTAGCCTGTCCTCTACTTTTAGGAAATAGAGACTGAAGTTATTACATTGTGTAGTTAGCTATGGAGTTTCCTTTATAATGCTGAGATATTTTCCTAGGAATGTATTATTCTATACATTTATAGCAAAATCTAGAAGAAAACATCAGTATCAGTTTATCATAGGTGATCTCAAATAAGTGACACCATATCTGAAATGTAATCCAAGGGAAATCTAACTGCAAGCAGCAGAAGGCATTGGGGAATGGTATAGAGTTTCCTTATCTAGGTCTCTCATCATGAATAATTTTCAGTATGAATAAATCCGTGATTTTTAAGTAAGTCAGAGATAGCACCATTTGCTTCTTTAATTCTTTGTACAGCATTGCAAGAGACACAGATCCTTAACATTTAATTCCAGCCCTGAGGCTGAACAAGTTATTGGTTTAATCATAGAAAGCTGAACTTTCATCTTTCTTTAATTGAGCATGGATAATTTCTACCTGTGATCAGTTGCCAAAAATGTCATCAAATCACTTTTGAAGCCTCATTCTCTTAGACTGTAGGGGGGAAGAAAAGGAAAACAGTTATTTTGGAGACCTGCACTGTGATCATTTGGGACCACTGCCTCACTGAGTTGGTAATTACTGTCAGCATTTCATGACTAACATGGTTTGGCAAGTGTCAGTAAAAGTAGTGTTTCTCTTTTAGTGACAGCCAGTACATTGAGGGAAGAAAAGCCAATGAAGAGACAGATGCTGGCTTTGGGGCCATGGTTTGAATGACTATTAGAGATCAGCGGATCATTATTTTTCACAGCAAGGAGAGGATAAGGACTCTAAAATCCTGAACTAAATGTCCCTTATTAGATGCTTTTGGTTATGGATTCTAATGGAAGGAAGCAAAGGCATTCATAGAACTCATGGTCTTTAGCAAGAAGGTACTCTAAAGGTCTGAATGACTATTGTGGGTGTTTCTGCTATAAATTTTGATGGTGGGAAAGAGTGTTGGAGCCCTGATTTATTACAGCCTTGGAGATAGTTAGCGGCCCATGTGCCTGGTAACAATTGTAATATACTCAGGAAAAAACGATTGTCCTGTCAGTGGAGGAACAGTCTGTATAACCTTGAGGGCAAAATTGATCAGATGGTTGTTTTTATATCCCTTTTGTGCAGAATTACCCCTTTTTAAATGATCGTTTACAAATTTAGAGTTGAAAGAAACACATAGACTGTATTGTGTATGTTTCCCTAAGGTATTCAAAGGCAGATTTAATGCTCTATTTCTCAATCTGAATTCTACAGCAGAGAGGTCATGAGTCCATGTTCTTTACTAGAGGAGAATCAAATGATGGGTAGAGGAAGAAGAAAGCGTAGAGCATAGCAGCTAAGAAGGCAGCTCTGCAGCTGTTGAATTAATAAAGAACCGAGCAAAGGCAGATCTAGATGCCTGGAGAATTAGCTCCTAGGGAGAAGGAGGTGGCTGACAGTCTCCTGCAGACAGACTGTGTAAATTGAGGAGAATGCTGAGAGAGGACTTGGAGATGAGGCAGTAAAAGCCTTCCTGGGCAGATTTGGAACAAATAGTTTGGAAAAGAGGAATTTCTCCATCAGGAACTCAGCAGAAAACAGAAGGTATGCTCTACTGGAATTCTGGAGAGAATTCACTGAAGACACAATTTAGAGACACAGGACAATAAGATGAGGAGCTCAGATTAGCAGTGGCCCAAAGCTTTTCTACTGTCTAGGTCTGAGGGACAAGGCATTAACATGAGGACCCAGACATGGAGGCCCACAAGGTGCATCACTGAGAAAGGAGTCTCAGGGCAAGAGTAGAAGTTGTAAAGGAATCCAGCCATGGCCAGTGTCACAATGCAGAGGCAGGGAAAACAGGGAAGGAGCAAGCACCCTAGTACCTCTCTCCCACTTCTGAACTCTGTAGTCTAACACCAGGCTTAGCCTGAGGTCATCTGAGACACAGAGCCTATGATATAAAGATGATCCAAGATAGTCTGTGCAAACAGGAAAGGTAAGAGAGTAACCTACCTTGGTAGCCAACTAGCTGAAGGGTTCTAAGGAATCCTTTTTGTTTCACTTTTTGCTCCTTATCAATAAGAAGGAATAATAACATTTAAATTTTCTTGACATTGCTGTAAAAATTAGAGGACAAAACAGAGGTACCTCATCTCATTAATTTTGTATTCATGTCACATTTTATAATTTGTAAGCCTTTCTTATGACTCCTCAATCACATCTGAAAACTACCTTGCAGGGCAGTCAAGATAGGTTTTATTATATAGATGACTGAGCTGAAAAAATGAACTGCTTACCTTGAGACCAAGGACTCAAGACTGAGATCTTTTCACTGAAAAATGTGACTATCCTTTTCTTCTCACATACTTTGAACGTTTTGAATATTACTTAATTCAGCATTGGACTTAGTTTTAAGGGGCTTGGTATTGTTATGAAGGCATCAGCATTCCGGGGGAGAAACCTGGGGTATCCATAAGCCATGAAGGCAGTCTTTCATTGCTGCACAGGCATTGGGGAAGAGAAAAACAGGAAGGAAAAAGGCTGACTTCCAGTTCTTTAATTGACTGTCACTTCTTTTTGTAGAAAAAGCAAAAGAAAGCATAGCTCCTGTGGTTTACACATCAGCAAAATAGAGTTGCCTTATCTATACATTTTACACTCTCTTATAACTTACCTGAGAATGTTTCCTTACCTCTAAATGTGTGGCTATGATGGGTAGCTTCCCTTTCCATGTAGGACAGTAACTCATACTTACATATTATTTGAGGAGAATTTTAACATCAGCTGCTTTCATGTGACAGAGTTAGAAGAGGAATGCAAGGAGGGATTCTCAACATTTTTAAAAGGTCATATGGAAACTTACTACTGCAGAATTTTCTAAGTATATGTAGTTTGATTGCACATACATTTGCTCTCTATGGCTTGGTGAGTCATGAGCTTCTGTATCATTTTATTTTTGCATAAAGATGCTGATGAAGATTGAGAGCTACACTAATCTGTGTATGTGGAGAAATATGTTTGGAAGGCACTTTGATATTATGCCTATTTAAATAATAAAATAATAGGTATTAGATTAATTCTGAGGACCAATAACAACTCAACCACAGGTTCTTGGTCAGATTTACATAAGCATGCATGCATTTCCTCTTGTGGAAAAGCCCTTAAGTCCATTCTGAAAATGGATGGTTGCTGCTATAACATTCACGCCACTGTTGCATCTATGGATACATCTTGCCAGAATGATCTCTATTATAGCTCATAGGGTTCATAGTTGAGTAATACCTTTGGTGACTTTTCTCCTCCATCAGACTGTGAAGCACGTTTTGGTAAAATAGTTAATCCATCAAAGAAGCTTCTAGTTTAGTGCCAGCTTGATTTCCTCCAGTCTTCTAACCAAATGTATGTATGGTATCTCCAGCAATACGATCTTACTATCATGTTCTGGTGGGTAACCCAAAAAAATGGGAATAGCCTGTGTTATTTGGTAGGTCTCTGGAATGTCCCTGGACCACTATTTCCAGGGAAGTACTCCACACTTGTCACTGAGCTTTTTATTTGACAACTTATGGTTTCTTGGAAGTAACTCCATTTGAACTATTAGATATATACTTTATAATATATATGTTTTATATATATATATATATATATATATATATGCACATATACACTTATATATGAATATATGTGTATGGGTATTTGTATATACCCATATATATTTATATTTACCCATATATATGGATATTTATGAAATAATATGTCTCTATATGGCATTTTCAAACATATTTGCTGTTAGATAATCTTCCCCCATGTATTTCTCTTCTCTACCTCTTCTCTCTCTTCCCACTTAAATCACTCCCCCAGGGTTCCACTTCCACCTTCACATCACCTGTGTTTCCTCCCCGTCTCTTAAGATCTTTCTCCCTGCTCTGTTTCAGTAGCCTCTTATGAGTTTTTCAACTTTTGTAGACACTTCAAGTTAAACACACAAATCTGAAGATGTGATACTAGGTCCACATATGAGAGAACATGAGGCTCTTTCTGGGTCTGGGTCAGCACACCATGGAGTTTCTTATCCCTATCTGAAATTGGAATGAATTGCTTCTCTGGCTCTAGTTATTCTTAGTGTATTAACACAGGATTAGATTTTGTTAGCAACAATGCTACATACTGCTGCATTGAGCTCACTGTCTAGTAAAATCAGCTACAGTCTGTCATTTTACAGGACGTGCTGCAATTAAATCAAACCCTCAGCACTTTTACTTCTTTAGGTTTCATCCGTGTCTTGTGTCCATGTCTGTTAAACTTCGTCCTTTGGAGACTATCTTAGAACCATCATGATTATTTGGAATATGATTTTGTCATCCATGTATTTCCTGGATGTGCTAGCAGAATTTCAATATTTAGATCTTGAATATCTTTTTTCTACGTAATTGCCAAAATATTAGACTGTGTTGGGAGAAGGGACTACTAGATGATTCTAGATTCTGAATAAGTAAAGTAGGAAGACATAAGGAAGAACCAGTTAATACAGGGTGATCATGTCATCAAATGAAAAATGTAGTAACAGTGGGCCTAGAAAAGTAGGCTGGCAAGAGCTCATTGAACAACTCACTGTCAGTCCAGTGAGATGGCCAAGCTTGATGGCCTGAGTTCAATCCCTGGCACCTATCTGTTATAGACGGAGGGAATCCACTCCTAAAGTTGTTTTCTTACTTTCACATACATATCATGGCATGTACCACCCCAATAAGCGAATAAAATGTAATAAATGTTCATGCACACACACACACACACGAGACAGAGAGAGACAGAGAGACAGAGACAGAGGCACATACAGCGTCTCCCTATGTAGCTCTGGCTGTCTTGCAACTTGCTAGGTAGACCAAGCTTGTCTCATAGAGCTCTATGTGCCTCTGTCTCGCATATCTTGGGATTAAAGATGTGTGCCACCATGCTCAGTTATTTTATTTTAAGAATTTTTATTACTATCTATTATCTATCTATCTATCTATCTATCTATCTATCTATCTATCTATCTATCTATCTATCCATCCATCCATCCATCCATCCATCTATCTATCTATCTATCTATCTATCTATCTATCTATCTATCTATCATCTAAGTGATTATTTTATGTGCATATGTTCATATGTGGGGGTTGGTGCCAGGACATACATGTCCAATATGCATAAGGAAGTCAGAGGATACCTTGTAGGAATTGGTTCTTTCCTTTCAATATGTGGGTCCTGGTATTGAACTAAGGTAATCAGACTTGGCAATGGCATATTTAACATCTAAATCATTTTGCTAGCCATGATAAAATAATTTTACAAGAGAAATTATGGTCAATATGAATGATATAGCATTCAGCTATTGCTTTTATTTATTTTCCCCAACTTTATTGAGGCATATATGACAAAAATTTTATACATTTAAGGTGTTTGATGTGATAGACTGAGTATTTATAGACTGGATAATTACTATAATGAAGACATATATACATATGTATGTGTGTGTATTATATATATATATATAATATTTTATACATTTTATTGTTTATGCACAGAGTCTACTTTCTCAACATATTTGCAGCTTTATTAACTGTAATCATCAGGACCTATTGGTTTTAGGATATTGACTTTCTTTGCCTTTGATGATTTAGATGTTATGTTTCATGTTTCCTGTATGCTAAAAAGAAATGATAGACCCAGAATATGAGTCATGATAAACTAACTTCCTAAATTATTTTAATTTTCTGTCTTCATTTTTCCTGTGAACTGTTAAGAACTAGAGGGAATACTGTAGCGTTTACCACTGCTGTTGTAATTAGGTAGGCTTCTCCCTTCTAACAAACACTAAATGCTTTCATATGAGGCTACTTGTTTCATAAATGCTCAAGATGCAGTCTTAATTATGGATTATCAAGTTAATCTGTTGATCCTCTGTAATGCGTTTTCCTTGAATTGAGCTTTGCCTGATGTTTCTCTTAGAACTTTTGGGCTCTACTAATCTGCATTTGCCTGGTAGCCATATTTTCTCTTTCCACCCTTTGACATCACTCTGCTGTAAATTCTCTATGCCACAGTGTTTACTACATTCAAAACTGCTAGGAATTGTAAGTTTTATCGCTAGTTGAGAAACAGTTTTTCATAAAAAAATATATCACTTTTGAAATATGCACATAAAATATTTGACATTGTGAGTCCAGAAATGTATAAAAACCATATGTCTTGGCTGCAGGAAAGATCACAGTTAATGTTAATTTTTGAGCCCAGTTGAAATTATTTTCTTTCTGCAATATTTGAAATCATAACATTTATATGTCACTGAGGTAGACATGTTTAGTTTTACTTTGTCATTTTATTTTATTTTCTGGTGTTATCTCCATTGCTGATTCTGTCACCTTGTCTGGTTTGTGTTCTTTTTTAGTAGTAATTTCATAGGTTTTTTAATAGTAATTTCATAGGTTTTTTAGTAGTAATTTCATAGGTTTTTTTAGTAGTAATTTCATAGGTTTTTTAGTAGTAATTTCATAGGTTTATTCCCTCTTGGTTTTTCTAGAGTTTCTATTTTCACCTTTATATAACACGCCATACATGTTTCCTAATGTCTCATCTTTAGGAAATAAATGACTCTCCCTCTAGTGAATGTAAGTGATTTGGGGACTCCCTGTTCCTTGTTTCTTTATTGTATTGGCACACATTCATTTTTATACCAAGATACTATCCACTTATACTTTTTAAAAAGGGATCTTGGGAGCTTGCCATTCATCTATTCTAGCCTAATTGGTGAACCTCAGGTGAAGTGAAGGACCCTGTTTCAAATGATGAGATTAAGAGACCGGAAAGATGGACCAGCAGTTAAGAACATGTACTGATCTTGCAGAGAATAAGAATTCCATTTTCAATACCTGAAATAAGTGGCTAGCAACCACCTGCAATGCCAAGTCTGACACCCTTTTTCTGGCCTACTTGGCTACCTACACTCAAGTATACATACCCCAAACACAAACATCCTTACATTTACTTTTTAAAACAACTTTTATTGGTTCTTTGTGAATGTCACATCATGCACCCCAATCCCACTCATCTCCCTGCTCCCCTGATACACACCCTCCACCCTTGCAGCCTCCTCCCAACAGAGAAAAATAGTCTCATTGTGGAAGCTGTGGTGTGTCACAGTATGTCCCACAGTGTTTCCTTTTGTCCACATTTCTTTGCTTGCAAATGGTCATTGTTCTGGTACAAGATCTCTGGCTTCTGCTCCTCTGTCAGTACTAGAACCTCACTGGGACTCTTCTCAGATATCCTGTTGTTGCCCTGTGTTACAGAGAGCCTGTAGTTTTGGATCTGTACAACTGGTCCCTTCATCTACTTCAGCAGATCTTTGGTGGGGTAGATGTTGGGATGGGCCAATTCAAAGTCCTGGATCTGGGCCTGAGAGGTATCAGAGATGGTCATCCTCCGGCTCACATGCTATCATGCCTTTGGGGCCAGTTTACCCATTACCCCTGCAGCTAGGGCTAGCTCTACCTTGGTGCATATGCAGGGCTGCTCCCCCTAGTGTTGTAGCCAGTGAGGGACATGGCCAGTTCTCCTAATCTCATGGCCCACCCTGAGGTCAGCTCTCCTATATGGTGCAGACTGTGAGGAACTAGGAAGAGGAACAGAAGGACATCTCTTCTTTATCTCAACTAGGGCCCAGCAGGCCTAGCTCTCATGTATTCATACTCTTGAGGCCACCTTATCTGCAACCCCCATATCCAGGGACAGTTCTACTGTGCTGCCTGCCCAGCAAGGTGTAGGGCCTGCACTCCCAACTCCTGTGGCAGGTGGGGGCGGGGGTGGGGGGAGGAACTCCAGGGCCAGCTCTCCTGACTGTTGTAAATGACAAGGGGCAAGGGTTAGGGAGGGCATCTCTCCTTGCAGACAAGAAGCAGGATCAGCTCTTCCAAGCTCATCCCTCATGACTGACTCACTCATACCCCAGCCATCAGGATCAGCTCGACTGTGTTACCCAGGTGAGGTGCGGGGTCTGCTCTCTCAAGTGCTACAGCAGGTAAGGGCAGGGACAACTCTCCTACTATGATGACCTAGGGATCAGCTCTCCTACCTACCATAGGTGGCAGGGGGAGGGACATCTCTCCCTTACCCTCATCACCACATAGCAGACAAGTGACAGGGCCAGAACTCTCCTGCTCACACCCTCATGGTTGGCTCTCCTGTTCTCATGACCTGGAGGCCAGGTCTCCCCCTTTCCACGGGTAGCGATGAGCAAGGGGAGGAAGAGGATAATTCTCCCTCATCCATGTCACTTGAAAAGGTCTAAGTCCTTAGACTGTTTCTTTCATCTAGTCTAACTTAAGCAGGCTTGAATTTACTTACTCTCTTTTTAGTAATGATACAGGTTCCTGGTTTGTATCTCCTTGAATGTTTTAATGCATGTTGTTGGAAACATTGGCACCTTTGTACTTTTAAGTATACAGATCATTGTGAAGGATGCTCATTCACTGAGTTGTGCCTGCCTCTGTGCGTTTTTACTGCCTCTTCTTTCTGCCTCAGTGACCTGAACATCAAATGAAAACAAGAGTTTTCAAGACCTGATTTCCCAGAACACCGTGACAGTTTATTAGGTTTATTTTTATTAGAGCAGGTCTCCTGTTTGTTAAAGTGTAGACTGGCATTCAGTATCAGAGTGGATATTATGTAAGGTCCTTCTCCACAGGGGCTCTGTGTGGTGCCTGTGGTCTTGCTGCATAAGTATTCCTTAGCCTACTCTTTTCCCTTCCAAATTCTTTCATTCACAAATACAGTTAAGGGATATCCTAGTCCTGCCGAGGTACAGAATCCTACATACAGAGCTTGCCTCACAGGACCCACTTTTCTCCTATTGTATCCTCCAACATTGCTGGCAGTACTGAACTTGACAGGAAATGTGGTCTAGGAAGTCAGTTTTCCTATTGGCCGGCAGTTGTCTTACCAGAGCAAAGCCACAAACTATCAAGATGATGAACAGTTAGTGGGAGACCTAAATGAGCCTCTGCACTTAGGAGTATTTTATTTACATTCTAGGCACTAGCTCTCTGTGTCGCATACATGTATCCCCTTGTCCCATCCCCACAGCATAAAGCAGCTTAGGTGCTCTAGCTGGGTGACTTATGTACACCATTTCCTTTAATGCTAACAACAATCTATTGATATAGTACTATAAATTATACTTCATAAACTTTAGGTTAAAAAGTCCTATAAGGTAAAGGAACTTTCTCTGTGACACAGAGGTCATTGTAGGGACTCAAATTCCACCCAGGCTTCCATTTTCAACCCTGTGCATTTTATCCTCAAGCTACACTCTTGAATATAATCTTGCACCTTGTGGTTCTTTTAATGCCATTGTCACTGGTAATAGTGTGTTGAGAACCCAACTTTTTCCACGTATACTTTCAGGGATTCCTCTTGGGATAAAATGTGTGAGCTTTCTGCTTGAGGAAAAAAAGAATCAAGTCATCTTCTAATACTATGGTCCAAGAGGCTATGCACTCTGTCTCAGGCCACCTAAAATGCATTTCATGTTCCCTGAGATACATAAGATCTTGGATTGTTTTCCTTATTTAAGACTCACATACTCTGGACTTAGTAGGGATCTAGCTAGGCTTGTGTATATATATATTGAGAGAGCGAGTTCCTATAGAGCTCTTGCTCTGTCTCAGAAAATCCCAAGTCTTGTGAGCCTCTTGCCATTGAACAGTTCCCAAGGGCTCCAACGCAACCACTTCTGGCTCAGGAGAAGGGCTGTGTAGGCACGTGTGCACATTATGCTCTATTTCTGTCTGGGGACATTAAAAAATTTCTCCTCTTCTACTTAGGAATTTGTGTCCTTGATAATTCCTGTTTAATGCAAACCGCTTAGAACAGAAATCAGTACCAGGAAAATTAACTTTTCTTATCTGTGCTCCAACCTTATCTTGAGCAAATGGTGATAATTGTATCTACTTTGTATGATAGTTTTGAGGATTGATAAAGCAATTTACTATATATGGAAAAAAATTAGTATGATAAATAACCAATAGCAAGGTTAAAAATGTGAATATTTTCATTTTAGAAAAATATTTATCTTTTCTTCTTTTGTTTGGTGAAGGATACTGTACTCAGAACTTTGTGTCTTCTGGGCAAACACTTGACCACTGAGCTAGCTATACCTACAGGTCTATAGGTGGTATTAATATTTGTAATGTCACAAGTAACCTAATAGTTCATTGTTACCGTCCTAATAAACATCATCATTATCCTTAAATAATGGATCTGAATCAGTCTTTACTGCATATTGTAAATGCCAGTTTAAATGCTTGGCATTCTTAGTGTGGACATTAGGCACCAGTTTTCGTCAGTGACCATAACAAATCACCACATGCTTAAAGCATCATACACTAAAAATGTGGCTGAATACTTCAGAAGTACACCACAAGTCTTGTTGGGCTAAAAAAAAATCAAACTGTCAGAAAGGCTGTGTTCTTCCTGGAGGCCCTAAGGAAGCTTCGGTTTTTCTGTTAGTTCAAATTGCTTCCAGAATCCAGCTCCTTGCTCTTGTAGATCTGAAATCCCTGTTTCCTTGCTGACTGACAACTGGTGGTGGTTGTCAGACCCAAGAGGCCTCCAGGCTTGCTTGGTTAGTGATTGCCTCCCTTAGTCTCCAAAGCCAGCATTGGCGGATTAGTCTGTCTCAGGATTGAGAACTTCTTTGCCATTTCTTTATCTCATTCTTCTGTTTTCATTTTCGGCTGTTATGAGCCCATGAGCTTAAACTGAACCTATCTAGATAATTCATGGTAACTCCTCTATTAATCGATTCCATTAAGAACAACCTTTTTTTTTTTTTTTTTTTGCTTTGTGACTCAATACATTCTTGGGTTCTAAGAATTAGAAAATTATTCTGCATTATATTATTATATTCTATATTTACTCTATATTATATTAATATATATTCTATATTATATTATTTATATATTACACATTCAGTGTGTTGTTGAATTCAACCAGTGTGTTATTTCATTATACACATTTCATAGGTGAGTGTAGACAGGCTCTATGATAGTAATTGATAGATCTGGGATTGAAATTTTGGAACTATGGCTCTAGAATATTCCTACTAAAGAACTATACTAAGTTGACTATGAGATGGACCCTGTGTAATCCCAGATACCCAGGATACAGGAAGACAAGTTTAAAGCTTGCTGCTGATGCAAAACAACTTCAAGACAAGCAAGGGCAACATAATGAGTCCCTTTCTCAAAACAGACAACAACAAAATGTCTCTAAATAGAGCCCTGAGATTGCAGCTCAGTGGTAATAGTTGCCTAACATACATAAGGCCCTGAGTTCAAACTCCAGTATAAAAGAAAAAAGGCTCTGCTGTCAGTACCAGAATACACACACACACACACACACACACACACACACACACACACACACACACACACGGGTGTGTATGTATGTGTGTGCTCATAAAACCTAGGAAGACCACTGTCCTGCATTCAACATCTGGGGAGACTTTATTTTCCACAGCAGATCTGAAAGCAAACCCACAAATTCTCAAGTCTGTCTCAAAGAGTGTTTTTGGTTTTGTTTTGACCAGACTAATTGAAACAAGACACATAACACTTTGGCTTTCCTGTAGCCAAATTCACAATGTTTATCTGCTATCATTTTATCTTTTTACCTAGCACAAGTCTCCAAGGAAATCAGGGGAGTATTAGTAGCAATATCTTACCCCAGCATGCTGATGGCAGGGTTTTATCTATTGCTCACTTAATACTCAATAGTATGATGTATACCTCATCTCACTTGTGATCTTATAAAGCACATATTTTACATGTGCACATTATAGGTAAAGGAACTGAGATAGGGAGCTACTGAGACGGATTATGGGGTAAGAGCACCCGTTTCTCTGCAAAGGACCTGGTTTTGGTTTCCAGCATTACATGGTGGCTCACAACTCTCTGTAATTCCAATTGAACTTGTTGGCATTTGGAAGTCTGGCATAAATCTAGTCTACTGTGGTCAGCTTTTCTTCTGAGAGGGGAATCCTTGAATCTTTTCTTTTCTGCTATTGTTTATAGCTACCCTTTACCTTTAGTATGATGGGAGGTACCGTGTCATTTGGGATCTTCTCTTAATGTCTAGATGAGTTGAATGATAGAGAACTTCTGTGGCCCATAGGTCATGTAAAGGAAACTAGGTGGAAACTTCAGGTGACTGCATAGCTAGGTTTTGCTCATATGTAAAACTAGGTAGAACAGTTTGATACTAGTTAACCTGGAGTTCTCAAACTTCCTCCTAATTCCAAATGAGTCTTTATTATAATTCTCCTAACATGGGCTTTATGTATATTCTTTTTTATGATTGTATGGGTATTTATTGTTTAAAATAAATTTTATAGGCTTTCTCATTCAGTCTTCAAATTATCCAGAGAAGTGTGATAGAAAATCATTAACTTTGTGGGTACCAAAATGGTGCAGTGTTTAAGAACACTAACTGCTCTTGTTGAGGATCAAGGTTAAATTCACAGCATCCACATGGCAGTTCACAATTGTCTGTAAGTCTAGTCCTAGAGGGATCTATGCTGCATTCTGGCTACTGCACTCACTGCATACATATGGTTCACATACATGCATGTGAACAACCATCCTTTAAAAAAAAAGTACCATGTCTTAAAGACAATGTTATAGCAGTGGTAGTGATGAAGAGGAAGAGGAGGAGGAGGAAGGCTTATTATACACTGATATCAAGTAGTCTCTATATTGTGTTTTACTTAAACCTATCAACAACCTTTCTGGGGGTAGGTACTGCCACTTTTTCCCCACTTTAGTGATAAAGCCAATTGACTCCTTCAAGGTCACACAGATAGAAAAGATGTGACAGGATTCTCAGCCCTGGTAATTTGATTCCCAGGACTGAATCCTAAGCTAAAGCTCAAAAGCATTCTTTTTATTTTTATAGCTGAATCAATTGAGACCTGGGATGACATTACATAAGTTTTGTTAAGGCTGCCCAGCTGGCAGCTCTAGGACTCAGACCAAATTTCCTTCCTTCTATTTGGAGGAAGTACCAATATAGCAGAATTATGGAATCAGAAAGGCTTCGTGCTCTAGCAGACACTAAATGTGTAACCTTGAGTAAATCATGAATCTACTCTACTCCAGTCTTAATTCACAAAACTCAAAACCAAGAGTAGTCATATCTGCTCCCCTAGGACTAGCAGAGTGGTAATGAATATAAAATATGTGGTGTGCAGTGTGTAAACAGTAGCTATTCTAGTCAGTGCTCTTTCTCCTACACCAGCTCTAGTAAAGTTTGCTCTGGTTAAATTGTAGCTGATTGGCAGATCAAACCATTGGCTATTGGCAGGTGCTGTGGTACATTATAATTAGTTTAAGGGGAGCTAAGTGATAGGTTATAGGTCTGAAAAATGTAGTATGCTATCAACTACCCAGATTGAAAACAATCATATCTGAGAGTTAGGGGCTTGTTAATATGCACCATGCTTTCACTAGATCTGTTACCCTAGGTGAGCAGCTGGTCACCATGCTATTTCTTTTGTTGTGTATACATTCCCCATTGAAGAGTGAGATTCCCAACACAGTTCTGGAAAGTTGAACAAAATACAAAGGTTCCGAAGAAAAGTGTGAATGCCAGAGATGATTCTCTATGTCATGCTGTAAGTGCCAGAGTGTGTGTGTGTGTGTGGGGGGGGGTGGGTATGTGGACTACTAAGCTACACAACGTTGAGTTGTTTTACAGGGTTGTTCTTCTGAATAAACACTGATAGGCATCAGAAACAGTCCTGTTCGGGATGATTTATGACCTTATGCAGTGCTGTGATCTGAGTTACTTTTGAAGGGAGCAGCAGATACCAAATGAATTTGACATTCAGTGGATGAGCACAGATGCAAAAATGCCCTTGTCTTTCTCTTTCCTCCAAGGGAGTTTACAGGAACATTCCGAGGAAAGTTCTCCTCTGGTGCCTTCTGGCAGTGAATGTTGAACTGTAGAACTTTGTGACTTTGTTGCTGCTGAGGTTTGTGTCTGTTTCCTTCCTACTTGGAAAGAAAGCAAAGCAACAGTGGCAGCGAGCAGCTAAGAAATAGATGGTGATGTCTAACCTGTCTTGGTATTTCTCCAGCCCCCATAGATTTGAACTAGGGTATAACTGTTTCAGATGATCTCAGGCAGAAGAATGATCAAGAAACACTCCACTTGAATATTTCCATCTAAGAGACTTAAAAAGAAAAATCTAGAGGCTGGCCTAGGCATGTGTACAATCTTTGTATTGTTCAGCAGTTGCTCCTACTTATAAATCTCACTTATATCTATATTATAAGTCTATGGACAAGTTGCTTCATTTCTCTAAATATCAGTTTCCATATTTGTATGACAGCAATGGAAGTAGTATCTATTGTATAGACTCTTTACATAGATTAAATTATCTATAGAAACTGTTTGCTGTGGTCTAAGTATAAGCTGCTACCCAGAAGTTTGTGCTCCCAGGTTGTGATATTATTTTGGGAGGTTCTTAAAACTTTAGGAGATGGGACCTATAGAGAAAATTATCTCAGGGAAGGCTGTGTTTTGAAGGTTATTTTTAGTCCTCAATTCCCTCATTTTTCCTACTCCCTGGCCACCACCATTTTGAATATCTTCCTCCCTTTCAAGTTTCCACTACCATAGTGTGGTCTCACCACATGGACCCAAGGACTGGAGACCCAAACCTTTGATGCACAAACCAAAACACATCTCTCTTCTAAGTGTGTTTATGTCAGTTAGTGATAATGATACAAAGCTAGCATACTTCATCATTTCACATCTGTTGCATTTTAGAATCTTCTGCTCAAACCTTCTGAGACTATTAATGTTGGTAATTTATGATGAGACCACTTTTTTTTCTACTTTCCCTCTATTTTAGTATTTAATAAAAGGTCAACTTTCATTCGAAAAGGCAGATCTCTAGCTAGGCCCAGCCATGCTAACCCCCAGAGCTATGTCCCAAGCCAAGGGGCAGGAGCCATATAGCCTTAGCTGTGGGCAAGCCCCTCGGGTATCTTCTGGATCAGTCACTAGAGACAGGACGCCCAGAGAACACCATAGGCAACATCTCTCACTTCTAGCCTGCTGCTAAGGCAGGCAGAAAGCAGAAAGCTTAAGCCAGCCAGACTGCAGGTGCAAAAGCCACTGGAGAGGAGAAGTGCATCCAGAGCTGCCGGGCACAGCTGGTGGAAATGAAGGTCAGCCAGATCCATGAGGCCTCACCTCTTTAGCGATAGAAGATGAACAGGGAAGCAGATGGATCGGAGGGGAAGAAATAGTCTGATGTGAGTCTTCAAGGTGGTCAGCTAGGGCACTTTGAAATTATAGAATTAGATAAAGTGGGAGCATCAATTTCTTTTACTGAGGCAGAAACGTAGAGCGAGAGGGAACTGTCCTCTCCTACAGGCGTGTGTGCTGAGGAGGGCTATTGTCTTGTATTTTCCTGTACATTGCATTGCTAGGCATTGCCTCGTGGTGATTTGATGGATCAAAGTTATGTAAAAATCTAACACACTGAGTTACTTAATGGTAAGTTTCTTTTTTTTAAAGCACAGTTTGCTGGGGAAATAATACGCTCAGTGTTAGAGCATTTATCTTGCAAGCTCAGGGGCCCTGGGTCCAATTCCCAGCATCACAAAACATACTTTTAGAAAGTGATATGAGTTCACAGTACATAAATAAATGCTTTTATATATGATCCCTTAAATCTCCTAGATGTATAGGATTTAGGTCATCTAAATATGGACCTTTTGTAGCATGAGGAAGGTTTTTCTGGAAGGAAATGAGAGAACAGATTTTTTTTTCCCCTAAGTTTTTGCCATTAGATTTTGAAAATTGTGGCATATCTAAAGCTCTTTATTTTTAACCAACAGAAAATAATATGCTTTCTTTCATATGTCAGGGTGATACAGGTGACTCTGCCCCTGCTGAGGAAGAAACTAAGCTGATTTTGTAGTAATGAGATGGATGTTCTAAGCACTCAGTGCCATTGTTTCACTGACCCTGTTGTAACCAAGAGTGTGTTTTCAGGAAAGCAAGCCCAGGTGTGAAGTGTATCTCTTGTCCTCAAAAGGCTGACCCAAGTGAATCTGGTTGGATATTGAGCACTTGACCTTATATTCATCAGCACCATGTTCTAACAGCTGACCTATAAGCATTTTCCCAAAGTGGTGAAATCGAATGGCTGCATGCCACATGATTCAGATCCCTGCAGATCAGTTAGGCCAACAGTGTCCCTACGGGAGGCAATGGGAGAGCAAACTTCCCCAAATAGCAAGACACACACATGCACGAACATATACATGTACACACACACATACACACACACACACACACATAAACACATACACACACACACACAGAGACACAAACACACAATTTTCTGTCTTCTCCTTTCAAAGCCTGTTGCAAAGTAAGGAAGCAATTTTCAGCTTAGCTCTCAAGGCATTAAAATAGGACACTTATACCATCTCCCTTTAAGCTTATCTATAGGACTTAAGAGAGATTTAAGGGAATTAGTATATGGCTGCAAAATACACAGTCCCATAAAAACATGAAGCAGTTCGGACACGTGAACTGAGTTTATAATTTTGATTATTCTGAGTGAATACAATTTTCAAAATAGGTGAAATGAATATATTTATTTAGCCATCTATTTTAGTTAAGCCATTTGTTCAGTTACTATTAATGTAATATGTACTTGATATAATGAATTATTAATGTAATATCCTATATTAGTTTATTCTAGTATTAATTTAGAATATTAGAATATTAGAATCTAATAGTCTAATACATATTTGATATTATAGATTGTTAATGTGATATCCTATATTCTTTTATTGTATATCTTCTAATTCTGCTGTGTCATTTGGACATGAAGACTAAGTCCTCCTTATTGTGGTTCCAAGACTTGCTAGAACTATTCAACCCTGACTTTTAGAAACAATTGGTTCTCTTAGTACAATGAGGAAAACCAACTCAATACCAAGTAAGCAAGAGCAGAAAGACTTTGTGATAGATTTTTCCATCAGAACTCTATGAATTTATTCTATTTTGGGGTGTTTGTATGTGTGTAAAGAAGGATAGCATACTTTTTCCATCCCAGGGGTCTGTCCTTTCTGTTCAAACTCCTGTGTTCTTCTGGCACCTCCCTGTGGCAGTGGACAATTGGATGAGCAGCCTGGGGTCTGCAGAACTCTGTATTTGCCTCTTCTCTTTGGCCATGGGAACTTCATTGTTACACGCTCAAGTTCACTTCTGCCAGTGCTTGCAATTTAACTAGAGCAACGGTATCCAGTTTTCTCCTCTTGTCCCATTATCCAATAATCAAAGGTTATTTCCAAGAGTGAAGCTGTTCTTTCTATTTACTATTAAAAAACACACAAGAAAAAGTGATCTTGTCACTTCTCGAATTGTGTGAGGCTGTTTTTGCCTCTAGGCCAAGAGAAAAGGCCTGCCCCTCCCTTTCGCAGAAGGGAGTTTTTCAGTGGTTACAGTTTTATTGTTGACTCTGTACCTCTGTATTAGTGTGAGCGCAAAGCTCATAAAGCTTGGCGACTTTATTACTCACCAATTAGTTTCCATTGAATTTTACTGTCTTGAATCTAATGGTGCTGTTCATGGAGAAGACTTGATGTTCATAAAGAATTTTTCATGTGACTTCTGCAAGGATGACACAGACACAGACCCCCACACCCATTACTGGCTAGTAATTTTGAATTTCAGAGAGTTCTTTTGAGGTCTCTAGGTACACTTTTTTTTCCTGTTCTCATTGTCATCCAGCTCTGTGGGTGCCACCTTCTTTGTCTTGAGTCTTCACACAAGTGTGTGAAATGCCTTGGAGATGAGATTTCTGTCTGAGCAACTTGACTCTTTGATATAGGACCTTGAACAAGGAGGCTTTAGCTTTCAAAGTCGCAGCAGACCCTCTGTGAATGGACATAAAAAGCTCACAGCACATTTTGTGAATTAAGTGAGACAGTGGACATTGATGTGGCTTGTGAAGTATAAAGTGTTCTGCAGATATAGGAAAGGAATATCACCAAGGAGACTGTATGCCTGTGAAGTGCTGAGAGTCATTCTTGAGATACATCAGTTAGGGAGTGGAGCCTCCATCCCTTTCTCTTTGCAGTACTTCTTTTCTAGTTCATCAAGGCAGTGACCTAGGAAGGAGCAAAGGCCAGATATGCATCCAGCTGATGAGCTAATCCCTACCATTACCTCCTTCCTTTTCCTCTTTCTGTGAATGTATGACACAGTTCATTTCTAGGCTATTGTCGGTGGGCATCTCATCCTGGTTTCACTTGAAATTAAAAGTCTGGATAAGAGCAGACTTTTAAAAAATATTATATTATATTTATTTGTTTTACTTATCCACTTTACATCTTGCTCACTGCCCCTCTCCTCGTCACACCTCCCATAATCTTTCCCCACTCCTTCCTCCCTGTCTCCTCTGAGCCCTGGGTATTCCCCCACCCTGGCAGTTCTGCCTCTGTGAGGTTAGGTGCATCCTCTCCCACTGAGGTCAGACAAGGCCAGCCCAGCTAGAAGAACACATCCCACAGGCAGGCAACAGCTTTTGGGATAACTACCCCTTGCCCCCCACTTCAGTTGTTCAAGACCCACATAAAGACCAAGCTGAGGATCTACTACATATGTGCAGGAAGGTCTAGGTCAAGCTATGTGTGTTCTTTGGTTGACTATGTTGTTCTTTTGGTTCAGACTCTGAGAGCCCCAAGGGTTCAGGTTAGTTGATTCTGTTGGTCTTCCTGTGAAGTTCCTACCCCTTTAGAGGCTGCAATCCTTCTTCCTACTCTTTCATAAGAGTCCCCAAGCTCTATCCATAGTTTGGCTGTGGGTGTCTGCATCTGTCTGAGTCTGCTGCTGAGTGGAGCCTCTCAGAGGACAGCCATGCTAGACTGCTGTCTGCAAGCATAACAATGTTATTAATAGTGTCTGGGATTGATGCTTGCCTATGGGTCTCAAGTTGGGCTGGATATTGGTTGGCCATTCCCTTAGTCTGCGGGAAAAGCAGCATTTTTATTTGTTCCAAATCCAGGACAGGTAGAGTTTCCTCTTCTGCATTCTCAGTCCCTGAGGGAAATCTTCTCTGAATTCAGTTCACATTCTACACTTCTGATTACCCTTGAGCAGATGTGAATTTAGATGGAGCTCATTATCTTGTATTTCCAGGAACTCTGCCTCAGAGATAACCATCTTGGTTTCTACCTTCCCTGTAGTCTTTCGTCCTCCCTCTTATTGATATTAGGGTAATGGGAATTGATATGAGCATAACAATACTTTCAATTCTTTTAAATAACTAAATTTGTTTAAGTATTAATGGCGTTAACCTGAAGGACTTGTGACTGCTGGTATTATACATTCATCTGTCTCCACATCTGTTTCCACAGCTGTCTCCACAGCTGTCTCCACAGCTGTCTCCACAGCTGTCTTTTTGTTCCCAGAACCACATGTGATGATACCTTTTATATTGCAGCTACCTAATCAGTGGCCATGGTTTGGATAGTTAATAGTATAAGCAACGTCATGAAGATTTAAAATGTACTGGAAATCTTATAGAAATGTTTCCCTCCCCTCTCACAGCAGCTGTGCAAATCCCATCTTAAAGATGAGAAAACTGAATGGTGGAGCTCATAAGAGGTTTTCCTATGGTAGTGTACCCACAAGATACATGGGTTAGAAAGTAGGTCACTCCTGCTTATAATTCCATGCATTTTCTGCACCTTTAAATGCCCAGCTTCTGGTCTTAAGCTGGGAAACTGGGTAGCTCTCGTTTGACTATTTTAACTTTTAGAGATAGATATATGTGAAGACACTAAAACAGGCCCAGGGCTATGGAATAAATATATGTAAGTAGGAGAGTGTGATATGGAGATGGAATTCTTTTTCTCCATCCTCATTCTCATGCCATGGTCAAATTTCTGCTTCTACAAGTAAGTAGTGCTTACTGTTTATATGACAGACACTAGGACTGGTGCTCTACCAAAGGTACGTTTGATCCTCACAACCTATGCAGTGCAACACTAGTAATCTTCCAACCATCATGTGAAGAGATTATGAGGGAGAGAATAAGCATCGAGTCCATGTTTTCACTACAGCTGCTTGATTTCGTTTCAGTCCATCTGTCTAACTCTAGAATGGGATCTTATCCATTTGATCCAGAATCCACTATTTCTGGATCCATAGGTTGCATATTCATGTGTTTGCAATAGCCAATGATCTCTACGAGGTTAAGCTCTTTGAGAGCTGGGTATTTTGTGTTTGACTGTAGTGTGTTCCCACACTGTTCAGGGCACTTAGTTCATTTAATACTTAGAAAATTGCCAGGCTTGGGTCAGCTGATCACTCTGTCTGTGACACTGAGAGAGAAGATGCCTCCATTTGCATGCTACCTTAAGCATCTTCTGCCTCTTCACTTTTGCCTCGGGGTTTTTTTCTTAAGCCCTTGGAGCTCTTAGTGTACCTTTTACACAGCACAGAACTAGGAGGGAGTAAATACCCTGGGGCAATCCTCAACTAATGGCAAGTAGGATAAATGCCTAGGCTCCCTGGTCTTCAGAAGTAATTCTTAGGTGGACTTTTCCTGGGCCCTTGAGAATTAGCCTCAGATGCACTGAGCTCCAGTTGACCACAGCGCTTTCCAGTGTTTCATTTCCTCCTTGTTTTTGCACTTGCTGCGTAAACGGGAGGGTCTTCAGAATAAACTCCTTGCACTAAAGTCCCTTCCTCTATTTATTAAATAGTTTTGGAGAGTAAACAGACAAATGGGTCACAGCCTTGTTTTCTTACATTTCATACCAGAGCCAAGTCATAAAAAATATGAATGGGTCATGTGGCTAGATTAACTAGATAAATGTATCTCAGGATAGATAAAGCCTTGGAGGTTCAAGATATAGATATGGTTAAGTTTAATAGAGGTATGGCTTAATTCAGCATTGCTTTTGTTTTGCTCCATTAATAGTCCACAACATATGACCAATTATACTGCTAAAAAATTACAATGTCTAAAAAGTTACTGAAATGAGTAGGTTGACTTGCTGAGGACTAGGATGGCTACAAATTCAGCTTGCCCCCATCCTCTGTGACATCGATTTTGGTGTAAAATAGACTAACCTGCAGTGTACTCCTATGCCACAGAATCTGCTAGTTGACACATTTTTTTTATGACTCTTTCCTCTTGAGTCTCTGTCAAGGATTTATTTTAAAAAGATGCCATATACATATTCATAATCACTGAGCAGTCACTTCACCAACAAAGGTTGGAAAAAAGAGCACGGCAGATGGTGTCGTGAAAATTATATTGAAGAATACCCCTCATGTTGATGAACGATGCCGCAGTGAAGTCCTGCCATATATATAGGTGGCAGGGAGGATTTATGCCTGGTGTGTCTGGGATCATAATAACTAATGTATCAACTTCTTTGAAAACTTTTTAATTAGAGAGATCAGCAGGGTTTGTGGATGAGTCATGAAGAATAAGACCTTTCACTTGCAGTAAATGAGGGCAAACCAACTATCGGCAGCAAGAGCGTCATTTATTTCAGAGCCTGATATAAATGGCACTGTTCTAATTAGTCAGGCCAAGGGTCTAATCCCTGCATGGGTCAAATCAGGCTGCACCATTTCCTCTCCCTGACTGCCCTCTTACTCCCAAGCACTGCAGTCACAGCACCCAATACACACACGTCTAGAAGAATGTGTGGCAAACTACTGTGTAAACCTGACCTTGTCACTTGTGTGATGAAAACCATTTGCTTGTGTCTCAGTGCTGAGTGTAAATTCTGGATTCCTGGCCACAGACCTTGAGGCCCTGAATGATTTGACCCTAACATCTTAGGTCTGTTACTTTTTCACTCCCTAACTTAGCCAAACTGTCACCTGAGAAGAATGTTCACCTCTAGACACTTGCCATTCTGGAACACTAAGTGCATTGTGGTTTTTCTGGACTATTAGATGGGTGGTTTCTCCAGGTCTCAGTTCTAGAATTATTTCAGAGGAGTATTCTCTTACCCTACTATGTTCACCATACCCTCAGCTGCTAAGCTCTGCTTACTCACCTTGTGACACTGATAATAAGCAATAGCATTTAACTCTCCAACTGTTTGTTCTAGGAAGCCAGTATATGTCCCCCTAAACTGGAATCATGCCTGACACTTATCATATACTCCATAAGTATATGTTACTTAGATTGTATATGAAGTTAAGTGCACACAGTAGGGTAGTGGATAGAAGTGCCATCTTTTGTATACAGACTGGAACAATCTAGAGAATTCCCACAGGTTTTAAGCATAAGCCTTTAGGATACTGATCAGTGATTCTTAGGTTAGTCAGTCCCCAATATTAACTTTGTAAGAAATTTGTGTGAAGCTGGGACAGGTGCTGTATTTCGTATTCGAAATCAGTAGTGAATAGGGACTAGCAAGCAGACTTCTAAGCTTATCATGTAGCTCACAATGATTTCTAGGACAAAGAACTAAAACTTTATTGTCTTTTAATTGATTTTGCTAGAGTAGTATTCTAGAATTCTAGATAGTACCTTATAGGCACTCAGTTAACATTTCCCAATCAGAGGGAATGTATATACTTCTATGGTTAGTTAGTAGGCAGTCTTACAACATATAGTCTTTAGTTTAGCAGACTCATGTCCCACACTGGAAAGGCTAAGGGCTCGCAGATGATCTTCCTGAGGTGGTTTCATTGTGGATTGTGGACTTTGATGAATGAGCCCTTGCAGCCAGGCCCAAGGTATGACATGTCAGGATCAATTCTCACTATTGATATGTATTTCCTAACAATATTAAATTAATATATAATCCCTGGGTGTTATATTGGGCAGATTTCTGCAGATCAATGAAGATGTAGTCTTGTAGTGATGCTATACAGACAAATAGATGATTTCTTAATTCCTAATGATGATTCTATAGGTATTCCTAAAATTATGCAAGTAATTAAGCCATTTATAATAGGAATGGAATTAAGATTCTCTGTGATATGAATTATGTAATTAGAACTTTGCAAGTCTTCATGTGTCATGGCCATTTGCACTAAGATAGAAAACAGACAGTCACAATTGAAGAATATATTTCTTAGGGCTGTAAATCAATTAACTAAAGGTCATGAACTTAAAAGGAACAATTTATTATAGGTGTAATGACAGAAGATAATATATTGACAGGGTTTATCAATACAAAATTTCAATGTTAACTTAGACACAAAAATTTTAGTTTTAGACTTTCAATGAACCTGTGGAACTAGTAACAGATAAGGAACGTCTAGCTAGATAACTAGTCTTAATGAAAACACATATAAACATCTCTGTTTTAAAATTCTTATTCAGCCGGGCGTGGTGGCGCATGCCTTTAATCCCAGCACTTGGGAGGCAGAGGCAGGTGGATTTCTGAGTTCGAGGCCAGCCTGGTCTACAAAGTGAGTTCCAGGACAGCCAGGGCTACACAGAGAAACCCTGTCTCGAAAAACCAAAAAAAAAAAAAAAAAAAAATTCTTATTCAATTTATGATTTGAATTCATGTTTAAACTTATGGTGAACTTTTAAAAAGATACCATGTGATCTATTCTCCTTAAAAAGGTACAAAAAAAACCCCAGAAACAAACAAACAATCCAGGAATAATGACATTAGGTGGCAGAAGGGGAGAACAAAATTTGGAGGAGAAAGAATATGAGAGCAGTATGAGAATACAGAGAGAAAGCGAGAAAAAGGAGCTGCAGAGCAGAAAGAGCAGGCAGACTTTTCTTTACTATGGGACATAACAGGTTTTTTCTTAACAGCAAGGCATGCTTCATCTTAATAAAGAGGACAAAGATTTTTTCTTACAGATTTTCATTCAATTCATTTAGCAATAAAAGGGTAGAAGCTTATTTTTCATCTAGAACAAGTGAGTTTGTTCTGTGTTAGCTTTTGCTCCGTATGCATAAGTATATAAGTTTAGGTGTTTCTGTGTAAGTATGTAAGTTGATGAGACCGATTGTTGGTCCCCAAAATAAGTATGTGATGTTGACATGTATGTGTGAATTAGGAATGTTTATGCATATTTGCTTGTGTAAAAGCTTTTCTTTCTGCAAGCATGACTTCCTTCTCCGGGTTTAATAAAACGTTACTGCTCCAAACCTCCCGCCCACTTGGAAAGTGAGAGGTGTGGCTTCTGGGAAAGAGAGAAAGGAGCTCTGGCAATTAATCCATGACTTATTCCCCCATTTTAAAATTTAATTTCTTTTACTTATTCACTCTATATCCAGTGCACTGCAACCCTCCTGGTAATCCCTCCCACAATTCTTCCCTCATTTCCCACTTCCCTTCTCTTTTGAGTGGGTTGGGGCCCCTTGGGTATTTCCCCACCCTAGCACTTCAAGTCTCTGCAAGGCTAGGCACTTCACTTCCTCTCCCACTGATGCCAGACAAGGCAGCCCAGCTAGATGAACGTATCCCACAGACAGGCAACAGCTTTTGGAACAGTCTCCATTCCAGATGGAGACCCACATGAAGACCAAGCCACAAATCTGCTACATATGTGTAGGGAGGGCTAGGTCCAGCCAGTGTTTGTTCTTTGGTTTATGGTTTAGTCTCTGAGAGCCTCACATGCCCAGATTAGTTAATTCTGTTGGAATTCCTATCCCCTTTAGGGCTGTAATCCTTCTGCCTATTCTTCCATAAGTGTCCCCAAGCTCAATTCATTGTTTGGATGTCTGCATCTGTCTGAGTCAGCTGCTGGGTAGAGCCTCTTACGGGACAGTCATGCTAGACTGCTCTCTACAAGCATCACAGAGTATCATTAATAGTGTCTGGGATTGGTGCTTGCCTATGGGTCTCAGGTTGGGCCAGTTATTGGTTGGCCATTTCCTCAGACTTTGCTCCATTTCCCGGGCCCGAATTTCTTATAAACAGGATAAATTTTGGGTTGAAAGTGTTGCGGGTGGGTTGGTGTCTCTATTACTCCAATGGGGTTTTGCCTGGCTGTAAGAGGTGACCTCTTCAGGTTCCATATTTCTAGTGTTGTGAGTCACAGATAAGGTCACCCCATTGATTCTTGGGCACCTCCCTTATCCCAAGTCTCTCTATTGTCCTGGAGATGCATTCTATGTCCTGCCCTGCTCTACCACCACAGTCGGTTGTAGATTCCCATTATTGGCCATAAAATACAGGTACCATGCTATACTCCACAGGCTCAAAGAAGCTAAACAAGAAGAAAGGCCCAAGCTAGGAAGCTTGGAGATCACTTAGAAGGGGGAATGAAATAAATAAAATGAATAAATAAAATAAAATAAGAGACAGATGGAGGGAGGGGACTGGAAGGGACTGGCTATGCGGGGGAGGGATGGGGTTTTCAGGGTCAGGTATGGGGAAGGACAGGAGAGGTAGTTAGATGGCTGTGAAAATGAATGCTAATCTTCTGTTAAGCAACAGCTGCTAACTCGCCCAGAGGTCTGCAGCTTCTGGCTTCAGAGTAACTTGCCCCTTTTGATGCTCTTCCCCCTCAGCTGATTCAGGAAGGACCCCGTCTGGGGCTAAGATCCAGGCAACTGGTACTATGCATCAACATTATAAATTAAAAGATAGGTGATGATAAGTTGCAATCAATTACCCCTGGTTGTTCCCCTACTCACTCTTATGTACTTGGTTTTTCACTTCGTGAAAGGAGGAAATTTACACTGGCCTATTATGTGCCGTTATGTTGACTATATCTGGTATGTTGTTTCTCTAAGATCCCTCTGACTTCAGTTTTAGGCGGTTCTGTCTTGGGTTTGCGATACACATAGGCTCATAGTTCTGACACTCCATATACCTTACTTAGCTTGTCTCCAAGGCCTGTTGCCCACTTCCTACACCATGGAGCACCACCTCACCTCTCTCTCCTTTGGGTTTTCGTTTGATATACCAGTCTGCAATTGTAAAACCGTGACAGTTTCCTTTGAATTAATGCCTTTATTTGAGCTGATGTTCTTTCACCCTCACTTATGAATTTATTAGTAAATCTCCTTGTATTATCCTTAAGGAAAAAAAGAGTCCTTAATTAATCCTGTTAGTATCTTTCAGTTTTATGCAAATTCAAAATGAAAGATCCGTTTTACGGTAGAAGTTTTTGTTGTAACAAAATCTGCTTACAGTTTCTGTTGTTGGAACTGGGCGACTTGACCTTGATGTTGTGGAGTCAGATGTCTGCATTTTTAGTTGTTTCTAGGCAACCTGGTAGCTGTTGTTCTATCATTTTACCTGCACAGTATCAGGTGGGGGCTGGCATTGCAAACTGTTAGTGATTTTACAGTGGGTAGTTCTGGAAAAATGTAATTTTTTTTCCTTAAAAGCTAATCCTTAAAACATGGTGAGCCTTTGTCTATTAGTCTTTCTGGTGGAAGATAATCGTACTTGAAAAAAACAAAAAAGTCATGGTGCTGGTATGATTTTCTTTTTCTGCCTTTCTAATTGTTGTGTAGCATCAGCTAATATTTTGATGGTGTCTTTGTGTGTGTTTAGTTCTTTTAAATGAATCATATGTGTTTATCCTCTCACTCTTTTCTAATATAGTTTGTACTTTATAGTTAATGTGTGCTTGGTGTCTCTTCTATACCATCTCATTATGACTCTGTGACATTCACATCCACAGTTTGTACTTTTCAGTGGCTACTTTTACTGGCCTTTCTGTTCTTCAGATCTGCTTTTTTTCCCCCTGTTGCTATGGAGTCTCAAAGCTGGATGTAATGTAATGCATTTCCTCTTTGTCCTGCCACAAATATAACCATCAATTTGACTTGCTCATAATTAATGTACTTTCTTTAAATGCAATTATATTAATTCAAATATTTAAGTCTCTAGACCTCATGTGTATTCTGATTCTTTAAGAGGTCAGAAAAGAGCAGTAAAAATGATTCTATATAATCAATGACAGTATGAATTCATTCTCTTCAGGAAAAACAAAAACTCCTTGTACTTTGTGGGCCTATGCAAAAACCAAAACAAACCACAGCTACATTATACTTTGGAGTTAACCCAAATTTCTAGGTTGTTTGTTTGTTTGTTTGTTGTTTTTGTTTTCTGTCTCAGAGTAATTTGAGTTATCCCTGGCCAGTGACTGAGATAGAGCTAATCTATAACTTGAGAGTGATGGCAGCCTAAAAGTAGATGATAGGTAGATGTAGATTGCAGTATGCCAATATGTACTGTGGTGGGGAAAGAGAAACGGGCACTATCCTTCTCCAACTGTTTTTTCCTTTACTGCGTTAGAGTTTCCGAGATGTGCCTTGAGGTTTAGGATGTATCATAAGGAGACATTGGATGGAGACTTCGGGGAGGATCAAAGCATTGTTTACAATTATAGTGTTGACATTTCACGGGTGTAGCATCTCTATCATGACTAGCAGCAGAGTTCCTGGTCCTCTGGCTCTTAACATCTTTCTGCCCTATCTTCCACAGAAAAGAAGCTCCTGAAGCTCCTGAACTTGCTTCTTGCAAAAAGCATCAGAAGGAATAAGGTCTTTCGGGCTTACATTTTTGTTGTCACTCTTTGTTTTTTAAAATTTGTGGGCTTCTTTACAGAAATAATTTTGTCATCTGCCTGCACTCCAATTCTGTCATGTCTTTGATAAAGACTTGTTTTCTTTAGTATGAATCTAGACTTTCCTGGGTCTGGAAGGGAGATGTCAGAGTTCACTTTCTAAGTCTTTTCTTTCCTCTGGCATTTCTCCCTGGACACATGCATAGGTATTTGTTTGAGTGACTTCTTTTGGGTTGCAGGAAATTCTGTGTCTTGGTGTAGAGTTAAAATCTCTACCAATGATCCATATGTGGAGTTTCTATATATATTTTCATGATAGCTACCTACCTACCTACCCACCTACTTTTCTTTCTTTCTTTCTTTCTTTCTTTCTTTCTTTCTTTCTTTCTTTCTTTCTTTCTTTCTTTCTTTTTCTCTCTCTTTCTTGGGATACTCTCTCACATACAAGACACACACACACACACACCATTTGCCTAGCATAAATGTCATTATTCCCTCAAAATTACCCTCACAGATTTTTTTTTTCTGATCTTTTGTAGCATTTTGACTACTTTTTATATCACTGATAATTTTCTTTGTATGCAATTTTCTGTGTCTGTCGTATCTTTCCTAGTCAGGTCTAAACATTGAGGGCAAAGTAGAAATGATTGTGATTGTTCTTTATAACCCTCCAATACCCAAGGCATTACTTAATACTCAGTAGGTACTTATTATTCAGGTAGATAGATAAACTAATCTGATCTTTAGTTGAAAAGCCCTATGTCAGGGTGATAGAGAAAAAAACTGAATCTACTTTTCAGACAGTTTTAATAATCAGGCTGTCTGCATCTCATAATCAGAAACAGTGCTGAATTCATGGAATTTAGAGCCAGCAGGCTTCCACTGATAGACAAAACATTACTCAACTCATATTCAAATGAGTTTCCTAACATTAATGTGTAGATTAATTCTCTTGCTTTCTAACTTTGTTATGAAGAATCTGTTCTGTTACCATGGCTCTTGAAAGTATTCAACAAAATGACTAGGGAGGGTATCCCTTACTTCATTCTTTTATGGTTTTTCATGCAGAGGTATGTTAGCCAAATTTGTATCTCAAGTTCAAACTACACCATATGTGTTTTAGACTATCATTGTGGCCTCCTTACATTTGTTAGACTCATCAGAAGCATTTCATGAAGTTCTGCAGTGTGGTGCTATCAGGTGGGAATTTGCCATGACCTTGACCCTATGAGTGCTCCCTTCCTGAGCTGTGCACTGTTTTTTGCAAAGTCGTAAGAAGACACTCAGGGAAATGGGCTTTTAAGTTGAAAACATTATACCTCCCTTGGTGAAATGCATAAATGTATGCTACCATTTGGTTGATTAAACAGTATATATTGCTCAGAGTTCTGGATGCTGTAAGTCTGGCAAGATTGGTTTCTTATTAAGGTTGTAAGGGAAATATCTGTTCTAGGCCTCTCTCCTTAAATTGCAGATGGCTTGATTTGTTCACTTTGTATCTTCATGCACCTTCCTCTGTATATGTCTCTGTGTGTTCTCTGTGTACACAGATTTTCCCCATTTAATAACTGGCATCACTCATACTGGATTAGGGTTCACACTAATGACCTCAGATTAATTTATCAGTTGTTTTTTGTTTTTGTTTTTGTTTTCAAGACAGGAATTCTTTCTGTAGCCTTGGCTGTCCTGTAAATTTCACTGTAGACTACTTTCTATCTCACAATGATCCACCTGCCTCTTCCTCCTGAGTGCTGAGATTAAAGGTGTGCTTCTATAATGATTCTATTTCCAAATAAGATCACACTTGGGGAAACTAGGGGTTAGGACTCCAACATTTTCAAGCCTGTGCACCACATACATTTATTATGGGAAAGTGCAAATGGTTCGGGACCATGAAGAACTAATTTCCAATCCTGTCTTTGCTAGTTCTGGCTATATCCAGAGCAGAGAAGATCATGGTTGCTAACTGGTACTTAAGGAGCTTTGGCAGAAGCTTGGGCTAGTATATGGTTAAGAACAAGACTGTAAATAATAAATGATAAAGCATATATCAAGGAAATGAGACAAAAATTTGGAATATGGACTAATTTCTCCTGATAATGGGACTATGATATTGAGACTACTTTTCAACACAATTTACTGCAGAAAGTGTGTGTCTGTGTGTGTCCGTCCCTACCGACTTAGTAGGGTCTGGATCACTTAAATAGCTTAGAAGAGGGTTAGAGAATTATCTAAGAACTTAAGAGCATATACTGCTCTAGTAGAGAATCTGAATTTTGTTACACACACACACACACACACACACACACACAATTAAATATAAAATAAAACAAAATAGGGAAATGTACAAATATCTGAGCAAAATGACTAGATGGGAAACCAGCAAACTCAAAAGTCATTATGACAGCAGCTCCTTTGCCAGTCCAGTTATCTCCCAGATATCCTATTTCCTGTAGTCTCCATATGGATGTCATAAGTATCTATGACTTTAAGGGCATCCATCTTACAAACCACTGGATTTTGTGGCCAGAAACCTAAGTATACATACACACATACATACAAACTACATACATATATACCCAGGGGGCATTTGAAATATGTGGAATATATGTGAATGTATTTATAAACACATGTACATGCATATATACACATAATTTTACCACATATTTTTGAGAGATTATCTATGTAGGAAGAGAGATATTAAAAGTTATAAAGTAAGTATATACAAATTTATACCTTAAAATTATGTATTTTTAATCTTATGGTCCTATTTTGGTAGCCTCCAGATTTTGCCACTGTGTGTCACTCCTCAGCTTGTAATCCTATCTACCAGTACAGGTGCCACTGTGACTTGGATCCAAAATCACCCTCAGAAGCTCTTTCTGAAAAATCTTGGTTCCCAGCAATTGAGGCTGTCTTGAAGTGATTTGATCCTAAGAGGCCTGACTAGTGGATTTACTCCTTGATGGATTTAGATAGTGATTATTGGGAGTTTATAGAATAACAGGAAGTAGGGCTTATCTGGAGACATTGTATCACTGGGAGCATGCCTTTGGGGGACACATCCATGCTTCATTAAGTTGTTTTCTCACAATAGTGATGAAAAATCTAAGCAACATAGGTATTGTATAAACCAAGGCAAATAACACACAGCAGTTCACCATATCTAGAAGTCAGATTTGGTTGGGAGATTTCCATTCTTAGGCTTTGGGACTTTTAGGTGGAATTTTTAGGGAAATATAGATTCCTCTTTAATATAGTCAGGAGCCACCCAGGATATAGCGGCATAGTACTCTGTGCTGCTGACTCAGCATTTGTGCTCCAAATACTATGCAACTCTCCCCTGGAGTAATTTTCAGGCTGGAATTCAAGCTTTGAGGTCTCATAGCCACCCATAGGGTTTGCCACATCAACTTTTATGGTTGCTGAAGCTGGCATGACCGGAGGCTGATGTGCCCCGTTTAGTTTTATAAGCATTGCATAAGGCCATTCATTGCTGGTTTCCTTGGATCTTTGTGGGAAGTACTCGTCCTCTTGGGAGGGTAGGCTCAAATCTTGAGCATATTAGTTCTTCCTCCTCAAGAAAAATGGTGAATCACAGAGAGAGGTAGTCAGCTGGGGTGCTGGTCTGGGAGCAAACATTGCATATACTGTTTCTTCTGTGTCAAGGGTCCCATTCAGAGCACTCCCCAGAGTTCATATTGGAGTACAGGCATTTTGAATCAAGATTCACTGTTCTCTGCACCATCTTTTAGCTCCTGGCCTGTTTTTATTAAAGACTAATTGTGAAGTATGTCAGAGTTACTAAAGTATATAAATGGTCTCTTACTTTTGATAATAGCAGTTATGTCCAAATAATCCCAAAGTCAAGATTAAGAGTTTGATCTGAGTTCAGAAGTATCCCTTCTTTTTCAGTTGGGGTCTAGGAAGGAACCTTGAAGATACATAAGAATGCTCTTCATTTTTATTGTTTACACTTTAGAAGCCCACTTCTATTGCATGTTATTTTTAGAATAATAAACTTTGCTATAAATATTGATTTAAAGATATAAACATTTAAGGCCACAGTATCTGCATTTTTAGTTTCATTGACTTTATTGGTTGATATCTTGACTTTTCTCATTCCCGGGCAGGCACATAAAAACCCCACCAAAGCTTTGGTTGTGTTTGAAAAAGTACATCTGTTAGCTTACCATAGAGAATTTTTTTAAAATGGAATAGACATTAACTTGTGTATCAGATGCCATTCCAAAGGTTGAGATACCTGTGTGTCTAACATAGTTGTGAACATCACAGGAAGCTGTCAGAAGCTGCACACATTATTTTTGACTCACGGGAGTAAAAGAATCCCCTAGAAGCCATGGGATTAATTGAGGGCAATCTCCACTATTTTTGTCCAACATGGAGACATCTGTGCCAAGCTCCTGAGGAGACACAGTTTAAGAAAAACTACTCATACTGTTCTTTTGGCTTTGAATTTTTTTCCTGTGCTCATTGCCTATTATTATTATTATTACCATTTCTACTTTTACAAAATATCTACTAAAAATAAATAATTCATAGCTAGTAAGAACTTATTATGGTGATGCCAAGACATCCATATGCAGATGCCTGTTGGTTATTGGCTTGTTTCTCATTGCTTTGCGTGCTCTGGGCTTCTGTGGCTCTACATGGGCAATGAATGAGAAAATGGTGCTCCCATTGGCTCCATTTCTTATGATGCTTAGGCTTTAGTGTGGTAGGTAATAAAAAGCCAACAAACAGTGAGATTATTTCATTAAAGAAGTGTCTTGAAGAATACAAAAAAAGAGAGCAATTAGACAAAGAGTGAATTTGCAGGGAAGAACAATTTTAAATAGGATAATCCAAGAAGTCCTCTTGGAAGTGATGGGAAAATATCGGGTAGATGACTGAATATCAGCAAAGGCACAATCAGAAAGAATTTTAGGCTCAGTCTGAATCAGGAATAAATACATGTTTTTAATTGAGCATTTATTATGTGTAGGACACTATGTAGACTTCTTGGATATTAAGATAAATCAAGTCACACCTCTCTGGAGTTTATACTTCAGGTAAGAAGTGAAGAGACAGACAACAAATAAATAGAAAGCAAGTTAGTTAGTTATAAGTCTCTCAAAGGGAAACACAGCAGAGCAAGAAGACAGATAACTGAGTGGGGAAGTATGCTGTTAAGGAAGTTAGAGTCTCCGAGGAAGTACTATTTCTATAGAGACCATGTGGGGGAGGGAAAGAAACAAGGTACACGGACATCTGTAGGGAGAGAAAGAACATTTGGAGTGGAGAGAACAGAACTGAAGTGGTGAGTTCAAGGCAGAAGAAGGGATTTGGTATGCTAGGATGCCTGTCAGAGAGGGAGCAGGAACTAGACTGTGTAGGACCAGGTCATTCTAAGTGATGTGGAGAACCTAGCAAACAGGGATACAGTGGAAATACTGACATTTACATGTCATGTTGGGAGAATGAAGAGATAAGGAAATATCTGGCCTAATACAAGGCCTGCCTTGTATTAGATAGATACTCACTCTATCTCTGTGATTCATATTCTCTCTCTCTCTCTCTACCTCCCCCTCATCCCTGTCACCTTTCTCTCTTTCTTCCTCACCACACTTCCCATCCCTCATCTCTGTCACCCTCTTGATGCACTTCCTCCCCCCTCGTACATCTGTGTTGTTCACAAAATCAAAACATAAGGTACCTTCACTTTCTGTTATTTGCTGATTTGCAACCTTCATGCTGTTATCAAATCCTTGAACTTACGAAAAATATCTTTTTTTTTCCAATTGACACACCACTCCAATGCCTCACAAATTATTGGAGTGCAGCCACATTTCCAATGGAGATAATTTTTGTCCATTAAGATATATGTGCAGTCTAGTAGTACCCCCTTGCATGAGCTGAGATTGGTCACGGCAGATGCACTCTGAAGACTTCAACTGTGTTTCTGTATCAACTTCCTGGTTTGCAGGTAGTTCAGAGCACAGTGCTAATTCCAGAGGGATTTAGGCCATGTAATGTGTCTGAAGCTCCAGTTTCTCATCTGTGCAGCTGAAATAATAATAATCCACATGATTATTGGAGAATTGAATGAAATAATGCATGCAAAACTACAAGCATGTTAGACATCTCTGAGTAACTAATAGATGATATTTCAGGAACGGCACTATCATACTTCTTTTCACCTCCACAATGAAACAAAGGCATCTTCTTTAGAAAAAGAGGAGAGGCTTGTCGCTTCAGCGGCATGTTACAAAAAGTCAATCAGTCTAATGTGGGTTCCTCCTTTTCGTTCTGGCTGTGTGTGACTTCTGGGGGCAAAGAAGTGGTTCTATCTATTTTTGTGGCAAAGAGAATAATTGTGTGACTTAGGAGGTGGCAGAGCAGGCTTTGAGTGCTGGTGACACTTCTTTAACAGTTCCTGGGAAAGATAGAAGGCGCTCACTCCTAGGCAAGGAGAAGCATGATCTTGGCCCTCTGTTGCTTGTCTGGTCTCTTCGAGAAATGCATATATTTTTTGGGAAAGAAGAGGGACGTCACTTCTTGATTCCCAGGCCAGTATCCTTTGGTAGGTTTCATTCACATGAATACTACATGCAGATGATGGCATCTTTGATTGTCCCATATTTTCTTTCTGCTTAGTTTAAATTTACAACATTTCAATTCTTTTGGCTATCGGTGTTTTGTCTGTAAGTATGTCTGTCCACTGCAAGTGTGCCTGGTGCCTGCAGAGACTAGATCCCTCAGAACTGGAGTTACAGAAGGTTATGAGCCACTGCAGGGTGTGTTGGCAGTTGAACACCAGTCCTCTGCAAGAGCAGTCAGTCCTCATGACCACTGAGTCGTCTCTGCTCTGTGTTTTCATACCTGAATGGCAATGCATAATGTACCTATTCTAAAAGGGGACTTGTCCTCTGAAATATTAGTGTGACTGCCCCCAGGCACCAATCTCCACCAGCATTTGCTTAGGTCACTTATGATGCATAGATGCATCTTTCCCAGTTTCTTCTCCATACACCCCTCCCCCCCAGCCTTGCTCTTTATTTTTATGTCTTTCATCAGGTTCTTTGTGTTTTCAGTCCCATCTGTTCTATCTTTTGCTTGTTTTATCTCCAGTGGGGAACCAGGAAGGTAGGAAAATCAACATCTGAAATACAGATTTGTTGCCTGGGAGAGATCAGAGGATTGTTTATTTTATTTTTTCCATAGTTTCCCCCACTCCCACCCCCCTTTCCTTAACAGCGTGCTCAAATTTTAGCTCTTTGCTGATCACTTTACCAGGCTGGGTCGTTTCTTTGCTAATTAAAAGGTTGGGTGATGAGGATTCCGCATTCCTGTGATTAAGACCTCTTCCCTCTCACAGGTCAGCGCCACCTGAATTAATTGGTACCTTCTCAGCTGGAGTTCAGTTCTCTTCTCTGATCCTCCTAAGAATGGCATTCAGAGCTCTGCTCTGAGTCCGCTCCACCCTCACGCCCTTCTCCCAGCCCCCCCCCCCCCCCGCCCTAATTTACTCATCCCTGGATTAGGTGTAGGTGATTTGCCCTCTGCTGGCCTCTGGCTGTGTAGCTCGCTCACCTGCCTTGGATAGCACTTTCACTGTGCCTGCAGCGGTAGAATGCAGAGGTGAATTCAGGAGAGAGTGTGCACCGAAATCCTAGCTACTGGTTCTCTGATGCTCACTGTTTAACCACAACTTGATCACCTGTATAAAAGAGAAGCTAATAGAACACCCGTCCCACTGGAGAGCTGCAAACATAAAATAAGCTGATGGAGCGATGCTCCACTAACTAGCTATGACAGCCTTCCCGTTTTTACCTGTTCAAACCTTGCTGTTTCTTCAGAGCTCCTCTAAATATTCAAAGCACACCCCTCAGTTCCCACTCTAGGACAATCTTATTCGGGGAAGTCTGTAGAATTCTTTAGGTGGTCAAAGTTTATGTCCAAAATCCCCAAGTTAGAGGTAAATGAAATGTTCGGTGAGCAGAGACGTGAGCCTCTTGTGCTGAGCCGAGCCACACCTCTGATGAAAGGTATTGCTATTTTCTGCCTTCAGGTTAAAGAAATGTCATTGTGTTGATGTTTGTCTTGGGTTCTTGAGCATGTTAAATTGATTTATTGAATGGTGTGTATGGTTTTCCATCAGCGGAGACAATGATACCCTAGGTGTCTTATTTTGGGCACTATAATCAGCTCAGTACGCTGAGGCTGCTGGTTAGACTGTTCAAAACGAAAGGTTCAAACATTTTTTGCTTTCGACCACTAGGGTCAGATGGTGTTGCCGATTCTGAAAGACCACGCAAGAAGCTCCGGGAGAACCGTTAGGTGAATCACGATCTCATGTCTGGATAGGTCAAGCTTCTAAGGAAAATACTCTTCCGGGGTTTTCAGTAGCAGCTCTTATTTATTTTAACAGCAAGAAATTTCAGGTATATTTTGCCTCCCCACTAACTATAATTAGGTCAGAATTCAGGAAAGTGGGCTTCAATTTGCATAGAATGACATTAATCCGGCATTCTTCCCTTAGCACGGTTGAAAGAGAGGATTAATCACTTATTCATGCAAAACCAACTTGCATGAATCATTTATTTATCTCATTCTTGTAATTTTGAGGAGCTCTACGTGCCTCAGGCTGTGGAGAGAGCAGACTCAGGAGGTGATTTACCTTCCATGATAAAGGCCTGCCGCCCCTGTAAACAGCACACTTCCTATAGGAAATCAATAGGTAACCATGGAAATGGCTCCATAATGCAAAATTCCACTTTCTTATGAACAAATCCAAAAAAAAAAAAAAAAAAGAAAAGAAAAGAAAAAAGAAAAAAAAACCACACACATACAAAAACCGATTGATTGTAAGATGTAAGATGAAAGGGCCTTGCCCAGGCCTCTACCTTTCAGAGAGCCTTTTGTTCCATGGAAGGAAGCCGATAAAACGCAGTGTGGTATCCACAAAGAACGATGGGAAACATGCATATAAAATGAACGCCACTTCTCACAGTCTGGGCTGGAATTTCTTGAGCACTCTTACTGGAGGCCTAACTGAGACACTTAGCATCTAAAAAATGTTCCAGAGTATAGGATACTTTTGTACTTGACCTCGCCTGATTTCAAACATCAGTGAGCTCTTTGACAATCTGTTAGAGGGAAAATTCCCCGAGACCGAGATAGATCAAATTGAGCTGCGTGTCTTTGAGCAATTATAAACAAAACAGAACAAAGCACAACAAAGTAAAACAAAAAATAATCTGTGAATCGAGCAGGTGACCCCTGGAATCAAAGCAGGTTCAAAGAGTTTCAGCCAACAATAAGATCTGACAGCCTTTGGAGAAAGCAGCGGTGAGGGAGAAGCTAATTTAATTGGTTCTAGCTTAATTGGCTAATTGCTGACAGAACCTCCTGCAATTAAGGGAAGACGGGAGCCTGTGAGTAAACTCCATATTGGCTTGCTGTGCTGTTGCTTAATGCAGGAGACCGGTTTGCGTTAATAGCCTTTTGTAAGTCTTGTTTAACCTGGCTCACAGTTTCCTCATCTGTAAAATCAGCAGAGGAGTTTAGGGATACTCAACCGATTTAACCCAGGGATGGTGTGAATGTCACCCGTGGGACTGTCTTCCTTCTTTCTGGTCCTTGACAGAGATGCCTTATCAGTAATGGCACCTTTTCTCATGGACATCAGATAGTGTTAGAATTTTGATTATTATTATTTTTTTTTTCTCCAGGCAACAGCTTCTCACAGCTCAGATTAGCTGTGTGGGTACATGTATTGGCCACGGTGTGACCTTTAAGGCTCCTTTAACTCTGACATTATAAGAATATAAAATATAATTATAGCAGGAGAATGCTTGTGGCCATTCAATTAGATTGAAAATAGAATTCAAATGATAATCCTAACAATTTCAGTTGTGGTGATGTAGTTGTTAAGTCAAAGGAATTTCTTGATCTCTACTGTCCCCAAAATGTTTCTTTCAATAAAAACCACCCACTGAGCTCCTTACTGCTAAAAGGGAAATGGTGTTTTACCACCACTGCTGTCCATCACTAAAGATAAAATAAAATGAAAATTAGGAAAGTCTGTTATCCTCAGTCAGAAAGGCAATTTAGGTAGTGAATCCAATAACAGCCTGCATGCACGCTCATTTTCAACACCGGAGGGCAGCACACAGGTGTGTCTTTTGGGAGGCATTTGTATTTGGGCCTTGTAAATGTAATTAGGCAGTGGTGTGCAGTTACACAAGTCAAAAGAGCGCCTTTCATTCCACTAAGATTTTAGCACTGAATCTCACTCACTAGGCTTTTAGATACTTCCTTCTCCTAGTTGTGTTTCTATGTTTTTAGCATTTCAGATTGACCCACTGTACTTAGTTCTTGTCATACTTCTCTCGAGTTGTTAGTGGTGTCTCAGTTATATAATAATAATAATAAGGAACCACTTTTGGATTCTGAAGGCATAGCATTGATTTCCAGCTCTCTCTTGCTAACTCTCAGACTCTGAGACTTCTCTGTGGTAAATAGAGACAGAAGTGTGCAATCCCTGTCATCTCACCACATTGTTAGTGAAAAACCAAACCAAACCAAACCAAACAACCCCAAACCCTCACTATTTGTGAAAGCATTGCTGGAAAACAGGTTTAAAAATAATGACCAATCTCTTCTATGCTACCACAGTTGAGATTATAGCTTTTACTTCAAAGGAATCACACAAGTAACTTTCAAGATTATTTTCTAAATTATAGGGTATAATCTGTCAATGAGTAGATTTGGCTGAAATGCATGCTGGGATACCCTGAGCCTGGAGGAAATCTTGTTGGGAGCCGGACTGTAGGTGTGCCATTGATATCATTACTTGGCCCTGAAAGGGTATATCACTGCATTCTGAATAAAGACTGATACTTATTTTTCAAAACTATTAGTCCTAATGTCTCATCTCCCAACAGATATTTTGCAATGCTACCTTTATTCCTGAAGACAGATAGCTATATCTATCTATATTCATAGTCTCATAGAAAAAGCAAGTCAACATAATGTCCTAATTTTAATATAAAGTTTTGGAAAATGTAGTTTAAAATGAATGTAGTCTGAGCTTCAATATGTAAGAGCTTGGGGCTGGTTACATTGAAAGATGTAATGAAGTGGTCAGGTACTTGTCTCTGCGTGAAGAGGAGAAACCGTAAGTATAGACGGAGACAGGAACTTTGTACTTGTGATTCACATGCCAAGAAGGTAGTTTTATTATTAATGAAGTGATTTTTAAGAGAGTGAACAGTTTTGACAATTTTTAAAAACTAGAATCTCCTCCTGATTTATAGGTTTGAGAAAATTCTGAAAATCTGTAACATGTTAGAATTCACAGCAAAACATACCCTCAGGTGAGTTGTAAGTGAAGTAGGCATCTGACTCCATATACTAACAAAGGGGTTTGCACCTGCAGCGATGTCCAGAGGAACACAGTACCATTAATGCTTGTACATTAGTGGCGGAGTGTCAATTTACCATAGCCTCTATTCACTAAATGCCAGTAAAAGTAGGGCAACTGTATGGGATGAGGTAGATCTTATTGTTGCAGCAACCAAAAACATCATTTATAATTCAAAAATGGAGGCAGAAACATCCTAATTGAAAGTCAGTGATTGATCTAAATATAGGATTTACATATCATCATGAACATGCAAGAATAAATGAAAATTAGCCCAGGCATTAAATTAACACACAGAGGACGGAATTTAGTGTACAGGCAATGATACTGTACAGATAGCAACAGCTGGCTGGCTATCTAGACATAATTGACAGATAATATACAGATAGCAGTTGTTGAACAGAGTATCAGTGCTCGGTGAACAGGGCTGATATCCTCTGGGAGCAAAAGTAGAGAACAGGAGGCCCAGACAGATGTCTGATTGAATGAACTAGACTTTGGATCTTTGGATTAAGGAAGAAGTTGAAACTCAATAGACACACAGCTGCTCTGGTCTTATAGCCACTGAACCCCACCGTGATGGAAGCAGTATGAATCCTTATGTCTCTTTCTGGGGATGAGCCTGGTTATTTTGATCAGCCTTAGTCTGGATTTACTCAGGTACCAAATTGGGTTTGGGGCTACATACCTAAGGCTTTGTGGATTCACTCCTTAGAGGAGGCAGGGAGTGAATAATGTAGGACTCAAATACTAGAAGGAAGTTTCAGAAAGACAGGTGTTAGTTCAGCACTGGGAAGCACTTCTGGTGGAATCGCCTGGCTTGCGAAATATGACCTACCCTGGGACAATAACAACTCACATCTTCAAAGAGATTTGTGTCTGCTATTAAGTTTCAGCATATTATCTGAGATCATTTGGGCCTTCAGTTGCTATTAGTCTCATGTTGCCTGGGATCATTTATTTTTAGCCTTCTGGTGAGATCATTTACACTGAGGTAATAGGCTCTACACTTACCAGATTCCAGAAGACCTGGTGTTTAGAAGGGGGCAGGGAATGGCCTCCATTGCTTTTCCATATTGCTTGGGTTTTAGAATCACCAGAGGAAATATTTTAGTAAATATTTTGTTCCATACTCATACATTCATACATTATGTTTGGCTCCAATCCACCTCCGCCCCACCATTCTCGCCTCTATCTCCCCTAGTTTCCCCTCCCAACTTTATGTGCTCCCTGTTTTGCTTCTTTAATTTCCTAGCTGCTGGGTCATTTAATGCTGCCCATATGTGCATGGGTGTCGGCCCATCTACTGGAGGATGTGTAGTCTGTTAGGAACAAAATCTCTGAAGAAAAGTTATTCTCTATCTCCCAGTGACCAGCCACTGCCAATTAGCTCCTCAAATGAGGAAAGACTTCATAAGCTCCTCCCCCATCTATGGTGAGGTTTTGGTTGGCTTGCTCTTTCTTGATCACACAGGTCTTCTCCATACCTATTGGGGTTTCATGTGTGCGACTGTGCTGTTGTGGATAGAAAATACTGTTTTGCTGCACATATCCACTGCCCCTGGCTCTTACAGTCCTTCCACATGTTCTGCCCTCCTCAGACTGTGTATATTCAGATGATATAAATATGGGATATGTAGTTCTAAAGAGCCTCTCTAGTGGTCTCTTGTGCAGTGCTGATGAGGAATGCCTTTACAAATGTGTAGTTACTTTCTACCATCTTAGAGCATGTTTTCAGCCAGGGCTCCAATTCACTCTTCTCCAGAATGCCTAGTTTGCTGACAGACACAATGTTCTTACACAATAAATGTTAGGTCTGTAGCTGTCAACCTGGAGTCACAGCTCCTTTAGAGGTCAAATGAGTCTTTCACAGGGGCTGCATATCAGATCTCCTGCATTTCAGGTGTTTACATTACAATTCATGACAATAGCAAAATTACAGTTATAAAGTAGCAATGCAATAATTTTATGGTTGGGGAGTCACCACAATATGAAGAACTGTATTAAAGAATCCCAGCATTAGGAAGATGTGTTAGGAGGATGTTTTCTTAATGTGAACTTATAGGCACTGTGAACTTATAGGCACTGTGAACTTATAGGCACTGTGAACTTTGTGTGTGCCTTGCTTATATGGGCATATGTGATATTTTGCAGTAGTATGAGGTTTGTTAAAATACTTCTCAGTTTTTACTTTTTCTGCTTACTAATTTTTTTAATTACTAATTTAATTACTCAAAATTAATGGGTTACTTCCGGAGACTTAAGTCTGACCATGTGAGAATGTCATGACAAGAAAGCACCATCTTTGAGGCCCAAAGCAGGCCCTCACCTCACTAGAAGCTAAATTTGCTAGCACTTTGATCATGGATTTCTCAGCCTCGGGACCTGTGAAAAATAAATTTCTGTTGTTTAGAGGTTATTGGATGATACATTGTTGGAAGTAGCTGAACAGATGATGATGCAGCCTAGGTAGGTTTATAGGCCATCCCTCCGATTTCTTCCCAGTGTGTGGTACCTCACCTGGCAGATAGCACCTATCTTGCTAACTCAAAGGCATCTGGGAAATAGCTGTGGTGTGGGGGTTATTGTTAGCAGCAATTTCCAGCACAACAGTCTCTGCTAGTATATTTCAAAGAGAAGTAGGTGGCTGGCAGAAAGCACTGGACAATGTAAGTATTTTTTGGTTTTGAGTCTTGAGTGACAGGCAGTTTAATAACACATCTCCTGACACTGGGTGCTTGTTCACGAGCTACTTCCTTCACTCTGGGATGGAGCAGTTTGAAGAGCCTGTGAAGTCACAAGGCAGGCAATGTCTTCAGGCACTTTCAGGCATAATGAAGTTTAATACGATCTTTATTTTCAGGAGTGACGGTTGTGCTTTCACTTGCTGGTCATTCATGAAAATAACAAACCAAGACAATAAGACTGAGAATCTGAAGGCCTGCTGTGCATTAATTTTAGTTCATTGTCTCATTGCCTTTTTTCCCCATAGACTCATTTTCTCTCATTTTCACACCTATCAGTAAGTTTAACACCTTTATAATAGATTACAAGCTTGGTGATGAAAGAAAGACTAGACAGGGACTTTCTTCCCCTCACACTTCTGTTAATATGACTAAATTATATCCAAAGATCTACATTTACAGTCTTCCCTTTATGAGCTCTAAGAACGTAACAAGAGAAAGTTTATGAATCTGCCGAGGAAGAGTTTTAAATCAATGCCAAAGCAATTGTATGAGGAAATCTTTGGATTAAAGTGAGGATACAAGTAGAGGGAAAATGTTTCCCTAGGGGCTTCAGTTATATATTTTTTTCCTTCTACTTATGAGTTATCTATGTCTCTGTTTATTTTCATAGAAAGTTCCTACTGTGTGTTTTTATCATCCTCAGCATTCAACGCGACACATAAAATTTCATACATGTTTATCAAAGATCATATTACTTAAAAGTCGATTGTCTTTTAGATTTTTCACAGACTAGTTTGGGAGGATGGATATGTACATAAATGAGTGATTAAAATAGTCTCCAGAAAGAGATAGAACTTACAGGAGTGCAGAGAAAACAAGCGTGGATGCCCCCAGGGGGTGCTAGAGAACCCTTGGGATAGGCACTGGGCTGGTTGGTGAAGAGGGAGAGGTTTTTTCTGACAGAGGGTGCAGCATAGATAAAGGAAGAACACTGTGGTGCCCTTCTGAAGGCCTGTGGGGCACAGAGAGGGCTAAGTGGGTCCAGCGGTGAGGACGCTCTATCATATGAGGTTTATGTAAAAGCAAAGAGTGTTTTTTGCCTGTGATGTGAAATGTCTTTCATGCTTTATGCTTACTGCTTCTCAGACACATTCGTCGTTCACATCTATGCCTTGGGTCTCACCGCTCTTCACACCAGGGAATATTCATTATTCCTCCCTTGGGGCTTAGTGTCTCTTTGAAACTTTCAGTCACACCTTCTAAGTAGAATGTATTGCTTCCTGTTCTATGCTCCCATCATGTTGCTCATGTTGCTGGGCAAAGGTCATATATTTCTTGTCATTTTGGCTCCCTGAATCTAAGAGCTATATGTTATTATCTCTGAAAATCCTTACTAAGGATCATACTGGCAGACAGTATTTGCTCAAGAACATATAGGAATGATCCACTCACATTTACAAGGTCATATGAATTTTTTTTTTCTTTTTTTAGACGGGGTCACCTATAACTCAAGCTGGCCTTGACTTTCCTTCGCATCCCTCTGTTCCCAGCTCCCAAATGCTGAGATTACTTGTTGCTGGGTTTTATGCCCTGATGGGGATAGAAGTTGGGGCTTTGTGCATAAAAGGCAAGCACTTTGCTGCCTGAGCCCCGTTTCAAGCTCAGGAGTGAATACATTTTATCAAAGAAGTAACTTGGTGCAGTGGCCTGTCTAAAGACACTGGAAACTGAAATCTGTTTTTGGTGTGAACTAGTCTGGTGGCAGGGGTGGGGTTCTTTTTCACCCATATGGATAGAGCAACCCATTCTGAATTGAACAGTGATGATTTTAAAATATGTCTGATGAATTGATTTTATATTTATTCATATTTTCATCATTTTCCTTTGAAGAGTCAGGAGACTTATTTATCTTCTTAACTGCTCTTGTTAATTATACATGAGTTTTAAAAACTATCATTAGGCATTGGTGAAGGCAGGCAAGGTTCAGAGTATGTGCTCAGAATAGTCCCAGGGTCACAAAGGGTGTTTGGAGCATCTTTAGAATTCTTGCTGTCTCTAGACAGTGGTTGATGGAGCCAACCGATGCGCTGGAAAAGCAATTGTGTATTGTTTCCTCTGAATTGGCATATTAACATTCTATCTCCAAGAATTTTCTTTTTGGACTTGAATCTTTAATGAATTGGTTCTGCAGACCAGAATCTAGGAAAATAATAATAAGCTGCATTATCTGTATTCACAACAAACCTCCCTTGGAAAGCTGAAAGAAAATAACTTAGAAATGTGTTTTCATCTGATTTTTTTTTATTAGAAAATCACAGGGAAACAAGTTTATAAAGTAGGAAGATAAAATTTTATAAAGTATTTTGCAGCTTGTCAATGCAGTAATAAATCAAAGCCCATGTTTAAAATTTGTTTCCAATAAATATGTAAAGCACCTTATTTAGTGTTCTAATAATTGAGAATATTATGAGTCTACTTCTTTTGTGAGTTTTATTATTGCTACAAACACAGCCCCATTGTAATGAGCACAAACAATGAAGCAGTTTCCTGACTCTGAGTGTCATCAGTACTTGAGAAAATCATGTGTGATGAGAGTGTCATGGGCAAGGCCCTGAGGCTCCTGGGTGGGCTGGTGTCTTTCACAGCTTTGTCTGCAAATAGTGAGTAAGGAGAAGAGAGAGTTGAGAGGTAGCCGAGGCTGACTGGATAGTATAGGGCTGAGCAAAACAGGCCTCAATGTCTTTCAATTGAAAGGTACTATTGGTCCAACTGAGAAAATGATAATGTCTTAATAGAAATAAACGAAAAAGCAGCTATTTCTTTTGTTTTTTGTTTGTTTGTTTGTTTTGATTGTTTTTGTTATGCTGGGAATTCATTATTGGGCTTTATGCATGTTGGGCAGCCATTCTACCTATGAGATCTATCTATCTATCTATCTATCTATCTATCTATCTATCTATCTATCTGCCTCATTCATTTCTTTAACATTGGTTTTCCCAGAGGAGGGAGTTTAGAAGTCTTTGTCTTGATACTCCAGCATCCCCTAGGTTCAAAAATAGGTGGGCTAGATTGCCCAGCTCACTACCCTGCTAGATCAGACCTTATATATTAATCCCTCATGACTTGGGACAGTATATGCCTACACGGCTCTAGTGGTGACATAGACTCATTAATATTCTCACAGATAGAATTTGAAATAATATTTCAATACTTTATTATAATTATTATTGCAGAAAACTATATCCATATAAAATATAGATAAGAAAATAAAACTGCTCTAAATTTTACTATTTACAGCAAACTACTTACTACTTAATAACAGTCTATGTATTTTAACATAATTGAGATTATAGTCTGTGTGCAGCATTTTCTGGTAAGTATCATACCATAAGTACTTACTAAGCTTTTAAAAATGCTTCTTGGGGCTGGGGAGATGGCGCAGTAGGAAAGGACACTTGCTGTGAAGCATGGGGCTATGAGTTCAAATTCCCAAAGCCTACATTAGAAAGTTGGGTGTGGTCATCTGTGCACCAGTGTGCACTTGTAGCCCCTAGTACTGTGAGAGGATATGACGGCTCTATGTTTACTGAAATTCCCTTATCAAGGAAATAAAATTGAACAAGATATCTGTTGTCTTCTGTCCTTCAGGCTGAGGGGCATGTAAATCTGCACACATGTATATACATATTGCCCCCTCCTGCATATGAGACAGAGGGGAAGGAGAGGTAAATTAAAAAAAACAAAAACAAAACAAAGTGCTTCATAAGCATTAAGAATGTTTGTCATGAAAGAAGATCTATAATTTATATAACATATCCTGTATAGTTGCATATGTAGATTGTCTCATTTTTTTTCTGATAATATATTCTACAGAAACTATGGCTTTCCATATAAAGTTTTATTTATTCTTCAGATTGCTTTGCTAAGGTAATTTCATAGGAAAAGAATTACATCCAAAGACATGAATATTTTCCACCTTCCAACACGTTGTATTCTAGAACCATTATACTATGTGCTCTGTTCCAGTCTCTACATCTCCTTTTTATCCCCAAGTCCCAGTCATTCAGTTAATTCATACCTTAAAATGAAATATGGCTTTTTCATGTGTCTCACTTGGGCTTCATGGGAGAAGGAACAGGAGAAGGATTGGTTATGCAGACATATCAAAGGTGCAAAACTTTAAACACACACACACACACACACACACACACACACACACATGAGCACACGCCACCTCGCTAATATTTTTATGCAAATAAGACATCAAAAGCCTTCAGTCTTTCCATTTTCACAGAGTCAAGCTCATTTACCCTAGAGAACAAAGAAAGGCTGCCCCCTTTGGATTCATTTTTCTCCTTTATACTCTGGTCCTCTCAGTGGGAAACAGGCACAGGAGATCTTCAGTCAGGACAAGAACTCCAGGGACTTTGAAAGCCAGGAGAAAAAGGCAAAAGTTGGGCTTTTCTATCCCCACAGCAACCATGTTCCCAGTTCTTGACAAGAGATTTAGTAGCTTGGGTGTAGTGGACTACTATTCCCTTTGTAGTGGAGAAACTAAAAGCAAAGTGTCTTGCCTGGCTCAAGTGAACATTGAAAGAGAGTCAAGTGGTGACCCTGCTTCTTTGCAAGGAGGCTCGGGAGCCTGCTAGACACATCACTGTAGTTTCTAGAACAGAAACTAGTAGTAGAGGCTGAAAGTCTCTGGCCTATTCCCACAAGCTCTGGGTAGCAGCTTATTGACTAATCTGTGATTAAAGCACCTGCATCTAGCTTTCCTTCCTCCTACCCTGTGTCATCTCCCTCCATTGGGACCACCTGCCTGAAAGGCAGCTGCAGAAAGGACATGCACCAAAGAGAGACAGATCAGAGAATGAAGCCTGGTGCCATACCTAGAACCACTGACTTAATAAGCTCCTCTGTGCTGTGCCCTGCCTTCTCCCATGTCGTCAATTTTCCCTGTCAAGAAGGAACAGATACATCCCATAGGATCCTAGCTCTGAAGTCATACCCATTTTTTCTAATCCAGTTAAATGTCCTGGACAGATGTTCTCCATGTCAAGAGTCCAAGATGGCGCTCCCTACCCTGGTCTAGATTTTCCTTTCTAGGGCACAGTGTTAGCAGATATCACCTCACACATTTGGAGGCTGGCAGTATCCTACTTCCCATTCTTTGTAAGAAGCAGCTGGCCCACTGGAAGGAGTGGCTGGTGGTAAGTTGAGGCTCGGGGAGGCTAGCCTGTCTTCCCTGACTGAACTTCATGTGCTTTGGAAGTCCACAGCCCCAGCCTAAGGAAAGCTTATGAGAAAATAATGTGCCCATTTCTAAGAACTAAGAAAAAAAGAAAATTGGATTGGTTAGGTGAAGGGACAGATTGGTCTCGGCAGTAGCTTGGCTACCAAGGGCTGATACTGCCATCATGTAAACAGGCTCTTGGAATGTGACTTCGTGAGCACAGGAACATGGTCATACAGTTGCTGAATAAAATTTTTTGAGTCTGGACTATGATAAGCTTGTTTTGGATCTGAAAGAAAATAAACAAGTAAAATAATAGGATAAATATATGGCTTTGTATTTTGTAGTATTTGCGTGTGTGTGTGTGTGTGTGTGTGTATGTGTGTGAGAAGTTAGGTGCACCTATGTATGTTTAGAAGTGTAATATCCTTTGGGTGGATTGCTCCTTTAATGACTATGAAGCAATGTCGTTCATTGCTTCCAACTGATTTTTACTTAATGTCTCTTTTATCAGATGTTAGACTAGCTATGTCTACTTGTTTCTTAGTTCCATTTTCTTAGAAGCCATTTTTTTTTTCCATCTTACAAGGTGAGATGTGTCCCTTGGAGACAGAAAAAAAGAGTTTGGTAATTCAATTCTATTAATCTTGGTCTGTCTTGGGTAGTTAAGACAGTTAAAGTCATAGTTATTATTGAAATATGTACATTAATTATTGTTTTATATTTCATAGTCTTTTTCTTAGATTTCTTTTGATTAATTGTTCTAGTATTTCTCTCTCTATTGTGATCTACTTGGTATGTTTAACCTTCTCTTCAGATTGAAATATTCCTTCCACTACTCTCTGTAGAGCTTGCCTGGTGGTCATAAATTCTTTTACTGTTTTTAACATAAATGTTAAAATTTTCTCTTGGATTATAATAAATAGTTTTGCTTTATATAATAGTCTATGTTGGCAATGTGGTTTTTCAGGACTTACATGTCCTTCCGGCTTTAAAGATTTCTGTCAAAGCGCCAACTGTTGTTCTAGTGGGCTTGCCTTTATAAGTGACTCTCTTGCAGCTTGCAATATTCTTTACTGTATGGTGTTAGTGTTTAAGTGTAATATGTAAAGGGCAGTTCCTTTTCTAGGTGTGTCTATTTGGTGGCGCTTACACGGATGATCATCTTTTTCATTACATCTGGGAATTTTTCTTCTGATTTTATCCTATTTCATACTATACCTTTAGCCTTTTTTTTTTTTTTTTTTTTTTGCTATAACCTAAGAGTTAGGGCCACGTCTGGAGTTTTTGCCCACGTGGCCTCATTCTGAAACTGAGAAAAGCCACCACTGTTTTAGTTTGCTTTTCTGCTACTAAAGTAAGCATTTAACCAAATGGAACATGGGGAAGAAACAGTTTATTTCATCTTACAAGTTCTTTAGTTTATTTCATCTTACAGTTTATTAGGAAGGGAAGTTAAGGCAAGACTCAAGCAGAGACCATCAAAGAACGTGGCTACATGGCTTGTTCTTCATGAATTTATTTATTTTTTTCAGTTTTTGTTTTAGATTATAATACAATCACATCATTTCTCTCTTTCCCCTTCCCCCCTCCAACCCCTCCTTGTACCCTTGTATTATTTTCTTTCAAAGTCATGGCCCATTTTTTTAAAACTGTTGTTATATATCTGGATGTCTGTCTGTCTGCTCATCTGTGTGTTCCCAAATACATAAATACAGCCTGCTTAATTTATAGAATGTTACTTATATGTATGTATTCAGGGCTGACAGTTTGGTATTGGATAACCAGTTTGTGAATTCTTCCCTGGGGAAGACCATTTCTCTTGCTCATGGCTTGTTTTAGTTGACTGTAGCACTTTTTCTAGAGTTGAGGTCTTGCGAGCTTTTGCCCACCCAAATTAGTCTGTTTATTAGTGTCATCTTTCTTCAGGTCATATTTGGGTAGGCCTTGTGGATGAGGCTTCATGAATGTAGGTTCTAACATTTCTAGGACATACAATCTCAAGGCAAACTCTTTGCTCCTATGACTGGCATTTTTTTCAATCCTGTTTTTGCAGTGATCCGTGAGCCTTAGGTAGAGAAATTGTGCAGTGGGTGTGTCCAGGAGGACTGTGTTCCACAACTCTGTGTTTTGATTGTTTGAAGTTTTTTGTGTTGGTTCATCTGTTGCAAAGTTTTCTTGATAAAGGGTAAGGACTACACTTACCTGTGGGTATAGGAACAAGTATTTCATTTGCTGTTAGGAATCATGCCAGTTTAGTAAAGTAGCAGTCATAGGACCTCCTCCAAAACCCATGTCTTCACTAACTCTGGGTAGTTGGCTAGGTTTCCAGTATGGTCATGGCTTACCTCTTGTGAGCAGATTGTAAGTCCAATTAGTATGATGGGCTAGTACTGTCCAGATTTGGTTGCTACTTCTGCACCCTTAGAGTCATTGTGCCACGCTGGTTATTGTGGTTCATGGGCATATTAGCTGGGTATGGCTAGTGGTTACTTCCCTCCTTTGGAAGGTCGCATGGTGTCTTCTGCCACTATGAA